>NW_019154085.1:102313566-102656417 GCF_002288905.1 Enhydra lutris kenyoni
GAGCCCGATGCGGGGCTCGATCCCAGGACCCTGGGATCATGACCTGAGCAGAAGGCAGAGGCTTTAACCCACTGAGCCACCCAGGTGCCCCTAAAATACGATTCTTGCTCAGAACTTCAGAACAGTGGATTTCAATCCTGGCCAAAACATGGAAGTCTGGGGAGTTTTAAAATCTCATGACCAATGAAATGAGATTTTCTGGAGCTGGGGTCAGGTGATTACAACAGGTAGCCAAGGCTGAAAATCACTGCCATAAACAAACCAATCAACCTTTAGTTTTGTTGCTCAGGAATGTGCCTGTCACCCTTCCTCTATCCAGATCAAGGACTGGGTGGGGGCTGTAGATATTTGACAATAATAATAATGAAATATGATATAGATATTTTGGTGAAACTCCTTGAAAATTTCTTTGATGTAAAAATGTGCTATCAAAAGGACTTGAACATGTGTCAAATTTTACTCTGAAATACACAGATGCAAGGTATTGTTGATTATTATTACTGTTAAAAGCTGGAAAGTAGGGGCACCTGGGTAGCTCAGCAGGTTAAGCCTCTGCCTTTGGCTTGGGTCATGGTCTCAGGGTCCTGAGATCGAGCCCCGCATCAGGCTCTCTGCTCAGCAGGGAGCCTGTTTCCCCCCGACCTCTCTCTGCCTACTTGTGATCTCTGTCTGTCAAATAAATAAATAAAATCTTTAAAAAAAAAAAAGCTGGAAAGTAGGCAGGGATACAGAATTATGGGGAAAGATTGAACTTAAGGCAGGAACTATTTTCTGCTGAGAAGCTGCCACTGTTGATACCTGGCCCAGACCACCTGAACCAAGCTCAAGGGCCATATACAACATCAGGATGGGGGCAGGTATGAAGGGAAGCATGACTCTGACCCGAGTAAGGACCCTGCTCTGGCCTGAACCAGGAAGGATGTTCGAGAGGCCAAGAGCCCAAGGCAAAACCTGAGGGGGATTCTAGAAGAAGGGATGGAGTCTGCCAAGTGAGAATTGCAGGACAGTGGAATTCTGGACTTGGGGAGCAGCTCACAGGCCAAAAGGCAGATGTCCTCACGAGATGGGTGAGACACTGAGGGATAGCCGGGGAAGCTGGCCTGACTGATGCAGGACACTTGATCAGTATCATGAGGACCTGAAGATCCCCCAATGATTATGGAGAGCTACTCCATGTTAACGCTTTTAAAGCAAGAGTATAAAGTGATCAAATTTCTGTTTGGGAAAGACTTCTCAGACAAGAGTGCAGACTCTGGGCAGTGATGAGAAGGTGGCTACAGCAACAGTCTAGAAGAAACGGACCTGACCGTTACTTGGAGATAGAACCAGAAGAGCAGCGAGAGCCAGAGAAGACTAAGGGGCTGGGAGTGCTAGACAGTCACCCCCGTGACCAGAAGGAGAAACAGGGTAGGGAGGCTGAATTCAGTTTTGTATATGCTGGGTCTGAAGAGTTGGGAAGGGGTCCCAGGCACAGGTAACGAGAGGAGTCAAGGTCTAAGCTGTGTGTCAAAGTGCATGGTGTGTGGAGGGGTGGTGTGTGCACTGGGGAAGCCAGAATGTGGGCTCGGAGAAGGAAAGGCGGGCTCCAAGCAGGCTGCTCAGACTGGGGAGGTTCTGGAGATAAGGAGGAGAAATGTTTTCTTCAGGAGGCCCACAGCACTCCTGAAGACTGGTCAGCAGAGAGAGAGGGCACATGACAGCGGGTGAGGGACTCAGACCAGCTAACGGTCATTGAGCTGAGCTCTGACACAATTAAGAACAGTTACAACAGTGGCAGTGGGAACAGAGTGGCAGTGACAACTCTGAGGGTCACTCTGAACCTGACAGGACCAGCTCACTGATTCCAGCTGAGGGAGACCCAGTCCTGGATTACTGGGTGAACACAGTGACGTCAAAGTCAGACCACATGGGCAAGAAGGTTCACCTAGAAGAACAGTGACCAAGGACTGATCCAGAGGCCTGTATCATGGAGTGTTCATGTCCTGGGTAAGGCTGGAAAGCGGACGGGGAGCTCAGTGGCCAAACGGCTGACCAGGAAGAGGGTGGGTTCAAAACGTCACGCTAGGAGCTCAGTGAGCTCTATCTGGCCACAGAGAGGGCGGCAGAGTGTCCCAGGGCTGCTCTTGGGATTAAGAGTCACTTAGCAGTGGGCTCTGCGGAATGAGGGCCCAGGGGGCCTGATGATGGCAGGTGGTGGTTCTCACTGACTGTCACGATGCACGCCCTCGCCCGCGCACATGGGACAGAACCCTTGCCCCCCGTGCCTCCCAGGCCCAGTGTGGAGCATGACTGTGTTCACTGCACCTACTCTGACGGTAGAGTTCAATGAATCTCTTCTGATACTGTATTAACTCAGCTCGGCTGGGGACTTCATCAATCTTGCGGTGCAAAATTGCTATTTCTCGATTTCTTCGAGCCTAAAAGCAAAAGGAAGGGGGAGACAATGCTATTTGGTAAAAGATCTTACATGTTCTCTGGGGAGCCAAAATATTGCCCCACCTCCTTCTGAGCATAACCACACACCCCACCCCAAAATCTGCTATTGGCTTGAAGACCCCATCTCAGATGGCCCCTCCTCCCACTTTGCAACACAGGGAGAAGGTGTGTGTGTGTGGCTATGAACTAGAACCAGAGAAGGCAGCAAATGAATGGTGAGGGATGGAAGAGTTTGAGTGGGAAGGGCTTCTGTGGACAGCCCTCAGCCATCCCTCCAGGCCCCAGAGGACTCGAGTAGCTGACTCCGCCATCAGCAGGTGGGGAGTGGGAATGAAAAGGCAGGCCTCCCAGTGATGAAGAATGGACACCACCCTGCTACCTCCATATAAATTCCAAATTCCTTAGCCTACTGAAACGCTTGAACAACTTACTCCTACGGTGTGTTCCTCCTACTTCTGCCCTACCATGGACTGGGGGGTACAGCAGGCAAACTGGCCACTGACAGCACCTGGGGAGGCAGAGCAGTGCGGCGTGGCTGGGCTCTCACACCGTCCCCTTTCTTCTGTGTCACCTCATCTCCCTTGCCGGCCTCCCTGCTCACAACAGCACGTGGGGGTCTCTAAGTACCGGGGAAATGCAAGCCTCCCGGAGAGAAACCCATCAAACCCAGAGCAGGGTCTCTGTGGGTCTGGTCAGAGGGGAAAATGTGCTTGTCCTGTTGGCCAAGGCTCCCCTGTCCCTGGGGGCTCAGGCTTTGACTCCTGAATTGCGTTTGTTTGTTTCAGGAATCTTACTGCTTTTACTCCATCTGTAGCCTTTCCTTTTCTACTGGCTCTTTCTCACCAGCATTTAGATAAGCTAATGTCCCTCACCCCTCAAAAGCTTTTCTATTTGGTTGAGTGCCCAACTTTTAAGAGCCGCAAACAGATCTAAGTAACACTCCTACACACACAGACAGACACACACACCCTTGAACCTTGTTCTTTTTTTAATGCTTTTTCTCAGTGAATAATACAAGTACCCACCTGAGTCAGAAATTCAAGCACCAGCTTCTCAATCTCTCCTGTGCCAGTTCATGTCTGCCTGGGCCCACGGCCCCCACTCTGGCTCAGGCCCTCAGGAAGCTTATGGTTTTACTGTAGCTTCCCTCTAGCGAGTCTGAAGCTGCCCAGGATAGGCAATTTGCATAACAACTCCCTTGTACTTGCATGGATAGGGATATATCTTGGTTCTCAAATAGCCAGCCAGCTCCTGGAAGATGGGCCATCCCTTTTCTATTCCTGGCGCCTAGCACAGCACTGAATATCCATACAGGACACAGAGTCACAAAGTCTTCAAGGATGCAGCTATATATTTTCCAGGTTCCATTTAATTCTGTTTCTTTAAAGATTAGCAGTGTCCCTGTATCAAGGACAAATCTGATGTACTGAATTTAACCAAACAGCTTGCAAAGGAAGCAAGAGCCAGAGATAGGAGAGAGGGGCTTACAAGGCCCTGCAGCCGTTGGACTGTTCCCGCTGGAGCCTGGCTTTCTCTTCCCCGAGAACAGGGAGAAGGCCCACGGCAAAGAACAACAAGGGTTAACTCCGGGCTTCCGAGCTTCCGTGAGTCAGATCCTGGCAATGCCAGGGAATCGTGCAATGAAATTATGACTCTATGTGACTTCAGCTTTGGAACCAACTCTAAAACCTACTTCCCTCATATTTGATGGCTTTCTTACAAACCTCCAAGTTTATCAAATAAGACCGCTAAAATGGGCACATGATTTTAGAGGAAAAGTACTAGACAAGAGCAATGGAACCTGAAGGCTGGCTTTGGCACTTACCAGCTGCGTGACTTTGGACAGTACTTAACTGACTGGAGTCGATCTCCTCGTATAGAAAATGAAGGTAATACCTACTCTCCATGCAGGGATCGTGGTCAAATCCATCGAGATGACCGTGAAAGTAACGAACCAATGTGAAGTATTACTGTCAACATCTTAAACCACGTAGTTCCCCTCCAGACTGAAGACTGGCAAATAGCAGCCTTCGTACCCATTGTTCTTAGACACTGAGACGTCGTAGTCCTCTCCAGGATACCCAGGCAGGTGTACTTGTTTTTCTGTTCTTGCTTTTACTTACCTGTAGCAAACGGATCTTGTAAAGTTTCTCTTTCTCCATGTTATATCGTCTGTCCAGGTCTTCCTAAAAATTGGAAAAGGACACAATTATCTAAAACCAGGAAGCTTTTGGGGCACCCGGGTGGCCCAGTGGGTTAAAGCCTCTGCCTGCAGCTCACGTCATGATCCCAGGGTACTGGGATCAAGCCCCGCATCGGACTCTCTGCTCGCCAGGGAGCCTGCTTCTGTCTGTCAAATAAATAAATAAAAGTCTGAGTCTGTCAAATAAATAAATAAAAAATAAATAAAAGCAGGCAGCTTTCAATCTTCGATAAATTATTTTAAGACTGAATTTTATTTTGATCACATCTCTCCATTCCGAGGCCCCAAATTTCTTTTCGCAAATGGCCAAGTTTAGGGTCTGGGTCCCATGTCCTGTGAATCCCTTGAAAATCTTTCAACCTCACTTTCTAACAGTTCTTCCTTTTTCTGAGGTCTAGCGCTATTAAGTGAAGTATCCTCCAAATTTATGTGCCTCCCCCCCTCCAAAACTATGATGATAAGAAGATAATTATTAAGGAACCTGGTGTTCGAAGTCACCGTGTTTATAGTGACACTGGTTTGCTTTCTTTGTTTCTACTTAGAGCTCTACTGTCCAACGTGATAGATGCTAGGTGTGTGTGGCTATTTAAATTTACATTAAATGAAATTTAAAAATACTCAGTTTCTCAATTGCAACAGCTGCATGTCAAGGGCTCAGTAGCACAAGGAACTGGTGGCTGTCGTACGGAACAGCGCAGATACAGAACACTGCCCTCGCTGCAGAAAGTTCTTTTGGACAGCACTGAAGCACAAGAGAGGAACTAGCTCTTGCTGAGCCCAGTGAGGTAAAAGACACGGTGACGTGGTTTGCTGCACCAAAGCAAGCGATGAACAGGGTCAGAGGGGGCTTCTCCCCCAGCACATGTGTGTACACGTGCAGGCACCCCCCACACAAACACACTCCGTCTCCTCCACAGGGCTTGGCGGCACCCAAACCCCACACGGCTGTACTACAGGACTCCTGAAGCTCAGTCTGAGGCCACAAGGGGAAGAGGTGAACATTACAGGAGGCAAACCTTTATAGGCTTTCCTGCTTTGCTCTTCTTCCTCCTTTCCTTTTTTTCTTTCTCCTGGATGTGTTTATTGGAGTGTGGGGAGCATGGGTTTAACTGAGAACAGGGGTCAGCAAACTTGCCTGTTGAGCTAAGCCTCACTGCTTTATTGTAGATAAAGTTTTACAGGAACATAACCACGTCCTTTCATTTACATACTGACTATGGCTGCTAGAGTGGGGCTGGCACACCACACTGAAAGTATTTCCTATTTGGCTCTTTACAGTTTGCTGACCTTGAACTGTAGTACGGTAGAGAGTTTTTCCCCGTGCATCACCTCCGCCCCTCAGTGCCTATGTGTTGTGACAATCCTGTATGGCCAAGTCAGGAGCCTCCCCTTCTCAGCCGAGATGCCAGAGCAGACACAGATGCCTGGGACAGGCACAGAGTGGTGGGAGAAACCCCACCAGAATGGCAGTCTTCAGGGCCATCCCTGCGGAGACCCCACTTCTGTCCGAGGGGCTATGAGTGTACAATGGGGCAAGCCCTCAAGACCCCGCCCGTGAAGTGGTGGTCACAGAGAAGACAAATCAGCAGGAGAAGCTGTCAGGGGAGGGTACAGTGCTGGCCACTGCGCCCGAGGAAGACAGCGGCAGTGCCAACAGGTAGGTGGGCACTTACACTAGGAGTCATCATGGGGGTTAGGGCACCACGTGGCTCTCCAGCAGATAGGCTCTGAAACATAGAAAAGGAACACACACTTTCCTGAGTAAGGGAAATGGGACAGAAGCTGTGGGTCTGCACTGCAGGAAGCAGTCAGGGTGGGCATGGGGGACAGTTCACTGACCGTCTTCAGGCCCCAGATTTTAAATTGTTCCTAAATGGGTGTCACACCCAAACAAGGTAAACAGCAACTGTCTTTGAATGGGATAATCCCTCTAACAAGATGGGACTGCCAAGAAGAAAAATAGGATCCTGAAAGTCTGATTTATACAAACTCAGAGGCTAATTGGGCTGATGACTTGAGCCCTAAAGGTTCAGAGTTTTAGAAACAACTGGAAAGGCCATCTGGGTGTTGACGGTCCCAGGACACCATTGCACTGCACGGCCAGACTCTGCTACTCCTCCGTGCCAGGCCTGTCCCAGCAGCATGGAGGCACCTTCAAGACACACGTGCTGCACAGCCAAGGACACGGTCCCTAAGCAGAGGGCATGCACACAGGTGCCGGCCGGCTTGGACACAGCCAGGGGCACGGTCCCCGAGCTGAGGGCACACAGATGGGTGCTGGTTGGCTTGGACCAGTCCCATCCCCTCCCTGAGCCTTGAGCTGTTCAAGCTAGTTCTAAAGGGAGAGAGTGCAGTCAAGGGGCTCAGAGACCAGGTCCAGCTCATGCATCCTCAGCCTAGGGGGCCTCAGAGAACGAGCCTGGAATGAACTGTGAGAAGGGAAAACACAAACAGCAATCCCTACAATCTTATTTGGTGAGAGAAACACTTTTCTTTCTGGCCTGTGTTTTAACTTAACTTTTAATGGAAATTCACACTAGCTCCTTGGAGGACCAAGGCCTCGGTCCTGAGAGCACTGGTCAGATATGTTCCATATGCCCTGCAATGTTCAGTGCTGTTGGGGCTCTGATGCTACCTCTAGTTTCTTGCTTACTGCTGCCTTTTAGGAGTGGGGCCTGTTGCTAGGCAGGAGTGGAGGATGGAATGAATAAAGCAGTAAGACACTCAGAGGACATGCTGCACGGGCAACAGCAGGTTCCTAGAAATACCCTTTCCTAAATGGAAGGAGCGGCCAGACCCGTCATTCGGTTAGTCCTGTCTGGAGCTGCTGCTGAGCACACCCACTGCTGCCTTTTACCCACCAGCAGAGGAGAAAGGGCAGCCACGGAAATATAAGACAATCCTGTGAGGAAAACAGTTGAGAAGTATGCGTGCAGAGGACCTGGAAGCGGGCTGGTCCTTCTCAGCATGAGACTCACTGCTGGAGTCCTCCAGAAATCCTTCCGCTGGTAAGTCACAGCAGCACCTAACAGGTCCTTCGGAGCCTGCATTTACCTTTTCATCTCCGCCCGGCACTCTCTCAGCTTTCAGGTTTTCAATTTCCTGCTGCAGCCGTGTCATCTCTTCCTTTAAAAGGGAAACAAACATTGACAGAACTTAGAGTGCTAATAAATGGACTTGGGCACACACTGCCCCACCACCAGACCGCCAGGGGCAAGGGCTTCTCACGTGACACACAGACAACCTATGCTGACGGCACAGCCCTGGGTCGCATGAGGCTATTCTTTCACACTTCATGAGACTTTTAAATAGATACTTGTTCGTAAATTAATGTTTGTTAGACTGTGAGACTGTGCTCTCAATCTGGGGTTTGGCACACCCAGGTACTAATTTCACTTACTTCCGGTACCCTTGGGGAGCACCCACTGTCGCACCCTATTCCTCTTACTCAACTGACAGAACTGCTCTGGGAATCGACTTTTCCGATGGCACCTGAGTAGGACGCCACAAGAGGACAAGGGGAAGTAAGGTGACACATTTCACAAGAGTCTGGTTCAAGGTCAGCTGACATCAAGCAACACTTACTCGACAATGTGCTTTAAACTCTTGTTCCTGACTTTTCAGATTTTCATTCATGGCTACAAGTGCTCTCAAGTTCTGCAGGAGACTGAAAAAGGAAGACCAAACAATGACATACAGAAAGCTGTTGTGATTTTCTGAATCACAGCTAAAACCAAGCCCCCAGCTAAAAAGGGACTCCCTTCTTAATTTCCCTTGTCTCTTGAAAGAGCTTCCAATGGGCTCTCCACAAACGATAATTTAACTAACTACCATTTATTACCATTTAACTGACTACCATTTAACTGACATTATTAGTCATTTATACACCCAAGTCCATCAGGCCACATCCAAATAAACATCATAGAATGTAGAATTAAAATGTCAACCGCAGAGACACCAGTGAGTTCAAGAGCCCTGGGTCTCCTTGGTACCAATTACTCAGCAGTACTCAGAGCATAGACAGCATCACAACCTGTTTCTAATTTCCAGGAAAAGGAAACAAGTTGCTTAGGGTCATTAAAAGAATTAATTTGAAAATAAAAATGACAAGTATCTGACAGGACTTTGCTCCATATCATGAAAGAAGGGACTCTAATTACCAAGCCAAGTAATCTGTGGGTCCTTCTTTGCTAAAAGTGTCCTTCAAACCTGGGACTGCTCAGTCTGGGCCAGAAGTTTTTAGGATTTACAGTATCACTCAAATGACACTTAGGGAGCATGAACCAATTAACTGCTTTGGAGCTAAGAAGGTCAAATGTAAGTGTGTCTTACATGTAATTTAAATTGTTAAAGACAATTAATTAAAAAAAAAAAAAGACAAAAACACCGCACCTTTAATTCCAAGGAGGCAGGGCTAAAATGTCACCGGTAAAAAAAAACCTGGTAGCAAGGGCTGACTCCAAGGAGGAAGACTGGGTGGCTGGCGCATGGGGGTGGGAGGAGGACTTCCACCACATGTCTTTTTGCTCTGTGAATGTATTATTTGGTTCTTAAAAACAAAAACCCCCAAAAAGAATGTGCTGCATCTGCTCCCAGGAGGAATCAGGTGAAGGAGGTGGCAGATTCCATGTGGCCCCGTATGTCAGCAGGTACCTGAGCAATGGCGAGTTGCCACATTCTGGATCAGGTGTGTGAAAGGAAATGACTGACTCAGGGCTGGAGGCAGTGACCCTGGGCTCCTTGGTCCTGTGCTCAAAACAAACCACCCAGCACTGGCAGACTCACTTTCTTCAGGGAGGAAACACACACAGGCAGAAACCTCTCACCTGGGGTCTGCTTTGGATTCTATCTTCTCCAGGGCTGCCTGCTCTTTGTCCAGTTTCTCACTGTGACGCTTCAGCTGCGAGACACAGAGAGAGAGAGGGAGAGAGAGAGACAGAGAGAGGAGGTGCTGCTGCTAGGGACTGGGGAGGACCGAAGAGTGAGCGCGTCCTCCCTCCCCCAGCTCACATCTGCGCCCCACTTCCGGCAGCTGGCCCGGGCCACCGGACTTGGCTGCACGCTGAGAAAACAGGTGGACGAGAGAAACAGGATGGGGGTGGGGAGCACGACAGGGAAGGTCAACACTGGACCCTTTTAGATACATTCTGATGGTCTAAGAACCTTGGCAATAGCTGTAAACCACAGCAGCAGACGGGTGGGAAGCTGAAAGCAATGCTCACAGCAGGGGCCCTTTGGCAGGTCAGGAGGAAGGGGGAATAAGAGGCTATGAGGGACGGACCTGATTGAAATGCCATGCATGGCTATTAGCAGGGGAAGGGTTAAATCCATTCTTCTTGAATAACTTCACTTTCTTTTTCTGAGTCAAACGGTGAGGATTTTAAAAAAGAAATTTTAAAGAAACTCGTATTTCCATTTATGAGGTGTACTGTTATATCATGGAATGCTAAGCTGTTAAGAAAAGGTAAGAATAAAGCAGCTTTTTAAGGATGATCTCTAGGATCTACTGTTAGCTGGAGGAAAACAATGTACAAAAAACTGATGCCCTGTCTTTCCAGTGTGTAGGAGGGAATTCATACCCTGCATGTAGACATGTATGAAAGTATATACATGTTCCTTGCATGTGCATGAAATATTTCTGACTCTTAAGACACTGGTTCCCCTCTGGAGAGGGCAACTCTATGGTTGGCTTACAGTGCTACAACCTTTGTGCTTTTTGAATTTTGAACTGTGTGAATTGTGTTACCTACTCAAAAAACAAACAAACAAAAAATAAGTTAAAAAACGTTCCAAGGGTAGTAGCTGAAAACAGAAGAGCATAAAGTGCGATCAGCCCTTCTTGCCTCCAGCCCTAAAAAACCCAGATGACTACGCTCAAACAAGGGAACAGGTACCTCAGGGCCAAGAAGGTGGCTGACAGAGAAGCAGGGCCTCGGAGGCCTCTGTGTGGGATCAGCAGACACGGGAAGAGTGATCTGCAGGGCTGGGATCACAGCAGGAACAGCTGGGCTAAGCGGTGAGGCTGGCTCCTCTAACGTCCAGCTGGAGCTCAAGCCCCAGAGGCAGGCAGGCTCCCGGAATTGGCGAGAGAGGGTGAAAGGTGGAGTGTCCAGACACCACGTACCACTTACTACTGGCTGATCTCACCCAACAGGAGAACCCACCCTTCTAGAATAATCACACAAAGCCGGCTGCGTACAATGGGTACAGAATCCACACAGTTGGTAATGGGAAGTTTCAGAATCAAAGATAAGCATGCTACCAAGAACTATCAAATTCATGGGCAGAAAGATAAAACCATAAATGAGAAAGATAAAATGGAACAAATGAATTTTGATCTGAAGAAAGTTTATAGATCAAGAAAAACCTTAGACACAATTAATGCGCTTAGAGAAATGGGAGAGAATATTGCATATACTTCAAAGAATCAACCTCACACACAGGAAATTAAAGTCGTGACTGCTGAAATTAAACAGCGGACAGGCTAGAGGCAGGCGGCCTGCCGAAGCAAGGGCGAGCAGCCTCCCCGCAGCTGTCAAGTGCTGCCCTCTGTCCCTGACCTTCCCTGCCCTGCTCCACTTTACTCAATCTGCTGGCAAGACAGGTCTTCTGGTTTTCGGTGCTGCCAGGTTATCCTGGGAGGGCAGGTGTCGCCAAGAAGGTGAAACCGGGCACCAGGAGGGAAGGGGTCAGAGTGCTCGTGTTGGCCAACTGTTGACTGAAACAGATAAGGAGGCTGAGGCCCAAAGGTGAAGTTCACCACTTATCCAGGGGTCTGGTCTTCCGTATTCTGACCAGGCAGGCTTCTCCAGAAGTTGCTGAGTGCTCAGTTTGGTGTAGATCCCATTTCCCAAGATGGGACTCGGGGTGACTGCCCTACTACACAGTGAGTGAGCCCTTGGAGAGGCAGGGCCAGACAGCCAGTGCTGGAGTCTGGCAGCCTCTGCATGGCCTCAGTGCCCCATCTGCAGCACAAGGATGGTAAAAGCGTTGCCAGCGTGGTTATGGAGAGTCAGGGGACCAGTACAAGGCAGGTGCCTGGAGCACACCAGCACACACTGAGGTCGGCTACTATGATTATCTGAGGATAAGAACACCAGCTCCTATTATTGACTTAAATCACATCCCTACCCTTCTAGCACATGAAAGGAGCTCAACAAATATCTGATTTAGTGTTCAGTACAAAGAAAACGACTTCAGAGCCACTTAGGATTTATATCCTAAGGCATGTTAAGTGTCCTAGGAAACTGATATCAAGATGCTTTGCCTTTAATCTCCCCCAGATGGTTATATGAAGACTGATCCATGACTTGGCAAGCTTCATGCCAGGGACTCTGTGGCATTAACATTTAGATAGCAGCAGGGTTCCCCCCAGGAGTCTGCCATCCAACTCATAGGAATGCAGTCACAGAACAGCGTAAAGAGAGCTCATCTGTACAAATGCAACACAGGCATCTTTGGAGAGAAGGACAAAGAATTCATTCCAACTCTCATTCTTTTGCCTTCCCTTTTCAAACATTCTGATAATCACTGAAGAGACTAGCCCAAGTAGGAATTATAAAGTTTTGTCAATCTGACAACAAGGCAATGAACTGAGTGCGACACATGGCTACAGAAACAAGAACTTTAGACAAATTTCATGTGAAATTTAAAGAAAAGCGGGGACTGCCTTGGTCTCAGAGAGATCTCTGAAGATCAGTCCTGCTTCCACATGGTTCAGAAAGTCCTGGGCAGGGCCCCCCTGCATGTGGTCCTTGTAGAGTACAGCTAGGGCCTGAGCACCAAAATCACAAAGAGGAGAGACCATCAGATCCAGATGAGGACAGCTTTCTATGGAGACGCGAGGGACAGAAATATCGAAATTTCCCTCCTGACACAGTGTTTGTTTTCTTGGCCCAGTTTCCTAGGCAATGAGCAGTGGGAGGAAAACAACACTAACACTGACAGGAGATGGCACACTCCGGAACCCAGGTGAGAAAACAGGTCACGTGGTTTGAAATATTCCTACCACCCCTCCTCCTCCTCCTGAGACCCTGTCCCCCATCCCACCTAGAAGAAAACCGGCAATTCTACCGGCAATTCTGAGTAACAAATTACAGCCCTCTGCAGTTCTCTCATCTTATAAAAAGAAACCCCCTCATTCTTCAGGAATTCAGGATTTTGAGGCTGTTCTCTAGCCTGCGGCTTGTGGAGGTTGTAGAGGAGTGGGGCCCACTTCAAATTCTGAGGCCCATGCCCAGCCCATCAGCCTGGCCTTCCTCAGGAAGCCCTTCCCCATCCTTAGGGCCCATGGCAGTGTCCCCTGCCAAGACTGCTGAGGCTTTTGAACATGGCGGTGTGGGTAAACTGACGGCAGGGGTCATGCGCTACAATGTGTTTGTCCTCTGTCCCCAGACGGCCCCCGAGCCCTAACTGTCCACAAAGGCTGACAATCCAGGATGTTTCATTAGTGATGCAGATCAAAAGTGGTTCTGAAAATCTCACCTCTGTCAGAGTTTGCTTTGTTTCATCGTATCTGGCTTGTAGGCCGTTATGACTTGCCTGCAGCTGGAAAAGAAAGGGAAAAGATATCGGCTCTTGTTCAGTCCTCAAAACAGCACAGCTGTGAGGGGATCCCCATCTCACAGAGGGGAAAATGGAAATTCAACAGAGATTTAAACTGAGTGAATGTGGGAATTTTAGAATGGTTGTTGACAACAGATGAAGACAAAATTCATATAGTTAGCACCAACTATATGTCAGGGGACAAACGAGACGTTCTGCATGAATCCTATCACTGAATCCTTACATTCAATGGAAGAAGACGTTTTTCTCATTTTACATATGAGGAACTAAAGACTCAGAGGGGTTAAGTTGCTGGATGAAAGTTTCACGGCTGCTAACTGATAAAGCCAGGATTCAAATCCAGGTCTGACTTTTCTGTATGGCTACGGAAAAGTAGCCAGTTTACTTACCCACTGTGCCCATTCCCAGAATACAAACTGCATCTCACAACTCAGGATGCTAGCACAGAATATGACTGGCTGGCAAACAATCTGAGATAGATGAAAGAATTCACGACTTCAACACGAGGAGACAGAAGATGAATGACTTTCCTGTTCAAAGTTACATGATTGTAAACGTACATCAGGAAAATGTCATTTCTCTTTTCCTTACTAAAAGATATATTCTTGTGCTATGAACTTTCAAAAATCTGAAAACATTCATCAAAAGCTCAAAGAGTTTGCACATTTCCACTTTTGAAAAGGGGAAGAGGCAGAAAATGAAAACAGACGCTGGCTATTACCCGTGTTCAAATTAGCAAAGATATCCTGTATCTCAACGATTGCTTCAAAATAACTTGCCCCATCCTGAAACGTGTAAGCAACCCATTAAAGAATTATGTCGCCTTCAGAAATCACTACTCCTAAATCATGCTTCTAGTCTTCATAACTGATGAATGGTTACATTTCCAAAAAGGCCTATCAAGAAGCCAACTCAAGCAGAGAACAAGAGTGATAAAGGAGGGAAGCAGGTAGGCTCTGGCTTCTCCTTCTTCAAGGAAGCCATCTGTGCAATGAGAACTTTCATTGACATGTTTGTGTAATTGGCAGAGAAGAATATTTCTGGAGAATTTTTCTTTTGAAATACTAGTGACTGAACTCCTGAAGACCTTTTGTGGCTCCAGGAAGGGGTCCTGGCATTTCCCACCTTCCTGTCCACCTCTCACCCATGCACCCACCCAGCCCCCCATCCAACATTTACCCAGTGCTCTGCTCACATGAGGTGTTTAGGAGAAGGTGAGGAACATGACCTAGCCCTTACATGCAAGGATGTGGACCAGTGCACTAGGGATCAGAGTATGAGAATATCTGGGGAAGAGCCAGGCCTAGGGGAGGTCCTAGGACAGTCTGGCTTATCAGCATGTCTAAGGAAGGCTTCACAACAAAGACTCATGTGAGCTGGATCTTGGCAGGGACGGAGCCTGCTAAGAAGTGAAGACTCATTTCTTCCACTTGATTAATTTAACTTATAAGAGCTCTCTTCATCTGCTCATCTGACCATCTTTTCCCAAACACAGGATGTCTCAGTAGCTTAGCCTACTTTTCATCTTGCTGGAATCCTTCATGATCATCCTGCCCTCGTTTTCTTCTTCAAAATTAATTCCTAGACCCTGCCCCAAATTCAGCAGTGGATTACCATCCCTTTCTGGATTCCTCTTCCCTTCCTCAATCTCAGGTTTCTGCTCAGCTGCCTACTAGCTACGTTCCAGTTCTATGCCTCTATAATGCATTCCCCTGTTGGACCAGGAGCCACTCTTTACTCCTTCTCTTGCTTTGGCCCTTCTTCCATTTCTCTGTTGGGGCAGGACTCTCCCCACGCTTGTCACCAAGGCCATGAGTGCCTCCTGCTTGCTTTCCACCTGCATGATCTTGGAAGAGGGGTTCCTGGATTTAAGAAGTTTGGATTCTCTCCTATACTATTGATAAACATATAAACTGGTAGAATGTTTGGTGAATAACTTGATGGTTTCGAGCAAAATAGAAAATGCCTGTATTTTTGACCCAGCAATCCCACTTCCTAAAATCATTCTTATACAAATACATATTTGCTCAAAGATGACCATTTTACAAAAATGTTCATGGTAGCGTAAATTTGCAGTTGGGGGGGAGCCCTGAAACAATCCACATACCCGTGAACAGGGGACAGGTACAGTAAATTATAGTACATATACACTCTGTTGCATTATGGGGTCAATTAGAAACTATGAGGTAGATCTATATATTCAAAATTTTGGTTTTACCATTGGTAAGCTGTGTGATCACAGGCAAAACTACCTCATGTCTCTGTTTCTCAGTTTCCTTATTCATAAAAGGAGGAGAACAACAGTACCTCCTCCACAAGGATGTTGTGTGAAAAGAATGAGTTAGTTCTTCGTTCATCTCCACAGCCTAGTTTTATGCCTAGCACGGAGCAGTGCTCAGTGAACACTGTCAATCAATAAATGCTATTCTTAAGTCTTGTGATGTTCTTCTAACACTGGGTTGGCAAATTTTTTCAGTTGGGGCCAGACAGTACATATTTTAGGCTTTGTGAACCACATTTGGAAAGGGCCAAGTAGTAAATATTTTAGGCTTTCTGGGCCATGTGGTCTCTGCTGCAATTACTTAGTTCTGCCCTGGAGCTTGAAAACGGCCACAGAAAATACATAAACAAGTTGATGTGCATATATTCCAAGAAAACCTTACTTATAAAAAGAGGTGGTAGATGGATTGGCCCAAGGGCTGTAGTATGCTAATCCCTGTTCTAGAACCTCCATTCTAACATGAATCTTCATTCCTTCTCCGGTTTCTCCCTTCTTGAAGAAAAGCTTCATATTACTTGAAAGAAATTATAAAAAGAAAACACCAACCTCTTCCAGATGTTTGGTCTTCTGTAGAATCTGCTTGTTCAAGGAGATGACTTTGCGACGATGAAGTTGGGAGGTTCCTAATTTTTCTGGACTTTCTTCGGCTGACAGCTCAGACTGCTGTGGGAAACAGGGAGGGCAAGCCCAAAGGATTTAGTAAGTCCACCTCAGTCTTTGTAAGAGAGACCCAGCCCTGCTCACCCTGGGCAGAGCACTACCTGGCAGCCTGTCCAAACCAAGCCAGCTCAGCCATGGGGTCCTATGCAACACCCAGGTCCAGATGCGGGGAGCCAACACAATGATCAAGACCCTTACCAACGGAATCTGCATTCCTGGCAGAGGGAACAGCATGTGCAGAAGCACAGAAACACATAATAATATGGTTATGTGGAGGCAACTGGCACCATCAAAGCAGTAACTGTCTGGAAGGACTTAAAATGAAAAGCAACAGCCTATTCACTTGTTTCTCCCCGTCCACGGATCTATTCCCTTTTAACCATTTCTTATTTCTACTCTTTTGGTGCTCACAGACGATAGAGCTGAGAGGGATGGAAGCTACTGACGGGGCAGCAGGAGAGTCCTGAAACAAAAGGTGGGGAGGCGAGGGAGAAAAAGGGTTGCACGGGTAGCAGGGACCTGCCAGGCCTCGAAGGGAGTCAGGGAGAGATTTCTCGGTGAAGCAGCAACAGCACTGAGAAACCACACAGAGGAGGATGGAGCTTGATATGGACTCTGAACACAAACACCAGCCTCAGGACAAACAAATTAAAAGGTCGATCCTGTTGTAAAAGGAGTCCTTCCAATACTTCTTGGATGATCATAGAAAGGCTTAAATGAGCTTTATTAAACAAACGCCCATTTCCACCACATTTCCCTTTTCAACTGGAAGAATCCCAGTACCAAACTAAGCACTGACTTTAAGCCCAAGTGCAACAAAACTATTTGGGTATTCGATTATTTTCCTGCATGTTTTAACAGTGATCATAAGGCTTCAAAGTCTGGAAAATCTGTCCATGGGGAAAAGAGATGGGAAAGTGAGAGGAGGAGAAATTGGATGGAATAGTCACCATTTATTTTGGTTAAGGATTTCCCTGAATAATTCAGCAGCACTACTAACAGATGATGAGTTTTTGCTACTTAACGGCTCCGGAGGTGGGGAACAACCAGCAGGATGTGGCTGCATAAAACAGTAAGGAACATCGCTTTCCATCTTCTAGACTGGTGGGCCAGTCTATATAACAGTCTATATAACAGAAATAGAAAAACTGAGCATTTGGTATTACAACACACCTTGCCTTGAAAACCAGGACTTCGGAAAATGTCAACTAACATATTCCAGCTTATTAGATCTCTGGAAATTGGAGTTAACATTTAAAAATACATTTGGTCGTATCAAGATATTCACAACCTACAATCTGGGGAGGGAGAATTGTTTCTGAAAATGATTTGAGTATAAAAAAAGAGGGAGGAGGAAGGACCACTTCCTCTCGATTTCCAAATCACTTGTCAGGAACAATTATAATGAGCTAATTGTATCTCCTTTACTTGACAGCGTCACCCTGAACTATGCTATTAATTTGGCCAATTTTGTCTGCTATATATTTAATAGCTTTTTCTTATAGTTCATTTTCAGATTTGGGTTTTAACATCCAACTCAGATTGCTGGACACTGATTTCCAGCATGTCTTTGGCATATCCTCACAGCATTTAACTTAACTTGGAGAATTACCCAAGCCTTCCAGCTCATGATTTATTGACATCTGAAAGAGAATTCCCTGTTCACTGGAACTACCCCACAGGTTATGTCCCTCTGTTCGATGTCAGGATTATCTTGAATATTCTGACCTCCTCCAACTTGCCTCTGTGGCTCTGGACCAGACAGAGCTGTGGGCTGGCAGGATTACTCCCCAGGACTCCCTCTAGTCTATTGGGGCAAGCACATACTCATTCAGTGCTGTTCTGCACCTCTGGTTTGGCTTGATGGTGTCTCCAAATTTTAGCAGGTCTTCCTGCCAATGAACTGCTTTTATGGATAGGGTCCCAAGACCATGGAAAGTGTATTTCCCACCCAGTTCTTCTACCTACCGGGCATACCTACAACTTTGTTTTAAAATCAAGGCCTCTGACTTCGCTGCCAAGAATGCTTCTTGCAGGAAAACCAGTAGCTATCTTGATATCTGGAAAGAAGGTTTTGGGGCTGGTTGGCTAGCTCTTTCTTTCTCTTTTTCTCTCTCTTATTATCTTTCTATCTAGACTTAATTTTTAGCCACAGGGTCCCTCAAGAGCCTCACGACAGGGGTCTTTGGGGTCAAAATATTTTTCATAATACTAAAATGTCATTTTTTCATTCTCATTCTCTCATTATCATACAGTGAAGTTTTCCAGATGTTACATGTCATGTATTAGTATCATTGCTTTGACAGTATCAAAGCAATGATACTGTCCTCTGTAAATGAATTAATATGTAAGCTACTGAGACCTCAGTAGTTTTAATTTAAGAGTTCTTAAAGGGTCCTGACACTGAAAATTTTGAGAACCACTACTTTAATCTAAGGGGACTGGCTCACTTGAGAATCATGTATTGGTCCCAACCATGGATTGGGGTGCCCTTATTAGGAAGGAACTCCAATCGGTGGAGTGGGCCCACCCATCACTTATACAACATTGAGAGAGGAAAGTTCTTTCACTAGATAGGTGATTCAGAGAACCATACGCATAGAGAAAATACACTTAGAGTTCACAGAAAGACCCTGAAGTCACTCTACAAACTTAATCTATCTGTTATGATATGCTCTAAGCAGACAGGGGCTTTCAACATCCTTTCTCTCATTGATAGGTAGCAATTCTCATTGCTAAGTGCAATCCCTTAAATTTGATTCTGCAAAGCATTAATACACATTAATATCAGAACATTAAATGCCATTTCCAAATGTGACATCTCTCTAGCCCAATTAAAATGAATAATATGCACATTACAGGCCCATAGTTCACATGAATTTGTAGGTTCCTCTGTTTGCCTTTGAGTCTAGAGATGGTGCTATGCAAAGTGCTTTGTTTAATGGGAAGTTATTTTTCTGCAGATATCATCGTTTATTCTAGAGCTGAACTGAAGAGTCAACCACGTCAATGGAGAGCTGATAGCTCTACTTTTCAAACATACTTTTTGTTAAGCAATCTAGAGACTGATAAAGGCAGAAACAGGTCTTTAGAGCATCTGGCATCCTGGTCACTGCCAGTCACAGTGAGAAGGGAATTGAAGAAGACGAAGTTGATCTGGAAGGATGAGACAAAGCTGGACAGATGGAGAACAGGAGAAGAAACTTTACAGTAAATCCTTGACAGAAAAAAATTAAATCCTTGGGGCATCTTAACTGATTTCTACGTGAAAAGTGCAGTATCTCTCCAAGAATGCCAATCATCTACAAATAATTCCATTTGTGTTTACACTGGAGGGAGGGCTAAAGAACTAATCTAATTTCGTTCAACAATTTCAGATTAAGAACGTGCTTTCAAAACCACAGAATGGATTAAGATGACTTCTAGTGCAGATTCAATGTTTCCTAATAACTGACAGATATTCACAACTTCCACTGTTAGGGGAACAAGATTTAAATGTCACTCGATAATATTAGTCTTGTTCAAAATAGTAAATTCCTAAGAGAAATAAAAAATGATTACTTTAGCTAAAACTATATACTTTTATAATGAAAGAGACCCCAAAGGTTATCTACATATCAACCTTCTTCCTAAAATAGGAATCTCTCCTGTATTACCTCCCTCCCCACACTAAAATATGGTTCCTAAGTTATCAGCAAGAAAGATCCCTATCTCATGATATAGTTCTCTGTCCGCAACAGATGGACTTTGGTTTCTGGCACCTTGATGAATCTTTCTACTGAAAGCAAACAAACAGATGATATAAAATTAATTAATTAATCAATTAATTTAGTGTGTGCATGCACACAGGAGGTCGGGGCAGGGGGTGGGGCGGAGAATCCCAGGCAGACTCCTGACCTGAGCTGAAATCAAGAGTCAGATGCTTAACCGAGTGAGCCACCCAAACACCCCAAAATATTTATTTGTAAATATTAAAAAAAAAAACCTATGAGCTAACAAGAATGTAAGAAAACCTACAGGGCCAAAGAGTTAGTGAAAGTGGAGCTCCAGGAAGGTATATATAACCACTGAGGTTGGCTTTTTTCTTGAAAGTACTTGTCAATACCAGGTGATCTCAAGCAATGATTTTTTATAATTCAGTAACTGCTTTGAATAAATGAATGAAAGAAGAAAGAAAATCTGCAGTGAGATTTTGTAACAGGTCCAGTTCTGTGATCCAAATGCACATACTACCTGGATGGTCCAAAAACCCCACAAGTCAAGACTACGTATGCGATGGACCTGGGCTGGGGTGCCTCCAGATGCATGCTGGAAGTAAAAGCAAATCCCCCCGGAAGAACAGAGACAGAAACAGAATCAGACCTTGCAAAGACTCAAACGCGTACACGGCCATTCTTCCCTAAGGCAACAGAGGTAAGTGCAATCACTCTTCCATGTAACAGATTCACCTAAAAGTATCCACAGCTCTTTCGTCTCCCCTTTCTGTAAAACATGTCGGTACCCTTCCATCTTGGCTACTACCCTCTAGAAAAATGCTAACTGACAAGGGACCTTTCCAACTCTTCACTGGAGTCTGAGCCCTGCAGATGGGATGGGACTATTCACTCACCCTCTCTGCTTTCACTGGTGAAACGGGATACGTGAACATTTTTTTACTATTCCTGACTCCCACTGATGAAATGCCATGAACCTCGAAGACCCATATTCATGCAACTCTGCCACATCTAAGACATAGCTCTGGGCTCCATGGCAGGCAATGCGGTGTATCTGCCCAGAAAGCACTGCACATTTAGGAGGCATGAACAAATCCAGAACTTTCCATTCTTCTCCCCACAAACTACCGTCCTGTCAGATGGCAGGCTCACTGAATCCTGAATTGGTGTGACTGATTTTTCTGAAGTGAAATGGAACAGTTCCCATATACCTTCTTGAACAAATGGATTTGTTTGGGCTCTTAATTTCAATCTAAGATATTTTTGAATGTTGACTCTATTCTCTGGGGTGTAGCCATCTCTTTGTTTTAGCTTTAAATGATGTCCAAATCTGACAAACTAATTCTGTGCCTTTATCCAAATTGATATAGACTCTAAAAAGGTAGACTGTGCTGTGCAGCTTGAGACAATCCTATCAGGTCCACAACTCATTAGCTGATACCATTTTTTTCTCTTTTTATGCTGTTATTACATATTGCATCAGTCTCCCAGATTTTAGGAAATCCTGGAATATTTTAACCCCACATTTAGCATCATTCTCTCCAGATTTATAGGGCTCCTTAATCTCTAAATTCAGATTGTAGTTTTAGATCTCTCTATCCCACCTTCCTTTGCCTCGTTCAATTACCCTTTAGTCAGATCCTATTATGTGTGAGGCCCAGTGGTAGGTAGTGGGGACACAGACCTTACTCCTGGACCTCCACAGTCCAATCAGGTAAAACCAACTCATGCACAAATAAAGGTGTTGTCCTCTACATTCTCTCCTAGCCTAAACTGTGCTATAGAGGAAGAGAGAGTTTTGAAAGGTCTTCTTGCTCTGTCTTTCCTCTCTCCTACAAATGTTCATGAAAACCGTATTGTGTTAGGCACTGGGAATATACAATGATCCTAGCTCTCATTTACAGGGAGACAGATAGAGACAAATGAAAACAGCATATTGTCAGCAGTGCTCAGAAGGAGACTACCAGTAGTGGAGCCACACAACATCACAGAAAAGCCCGTCATAGGGAGGAAAGTCACCCGTCCTGGCCACTAGGTGAGTCTTTGCACAAACCTGCAGAGACTTGTCAGCCTCTGCTGAGCAGTCATTATGCATCAGGCAACAGAGATGAGAGCTGCAAGAGGAAACTTGGCCCTCCGGAAGTTGACAGATTTAGGGTGTGACTTAACACTTGTGACCTTGTGTGAAGAAATGCAGTCCAGAATGAAGGAGTACAAAAATCCAACCCTGGAAAAAAAAGAAGACCCTTTTTTCTATCTGTGGTCACAGCAGGAGGTTCCCAAGAAGACAACTTCTCTCTCATACCATACTTCTTCCCAAGCTCCACATGCTAATGCTGCTGGAAAAAATGGTAAAAATGCTTTTCTGTGGTGGGACTGGTGGGATTAGAAACATTTATATCTTAGCTGACTAGAAACCACACTGGTTCTGACTCAGGCCTGATTCTTATAACAAAGGAGTCAGGATCTCCCCATTGCTAAGTTTCCCATGATCTGCTAATCTCAGCAAGGTTCCTGGGGTGCAGTAACTTTCCCCAGTCCCCAGCCCCCTTAAACTATATCTTTCCATTTCACTTCAACTGGGTATAGTTTTAAAGTCATTCATTCTGCCCATTTATTCCTATGACAAAAAGTTCAATGTCAACTCTGTTGGGTCGGCGGCTCTGGGAATGCAGGAGGAACAATAAAAACGACCACCAGGCCGCCAACTTCCAGACCCCCCCCTTCCCTAACCCCGACTCTCCCGCCATAAGGATGTATGCCCAGGTCACGTCTCCACAAGTAACCCGATACCTATGCAGGAAACAGGACTCCCCGACCCTCCGATCTCCAAATACCCTACCTACCTTATACGGCTGTAAACCTATGCCCTGTCTTAACCCAGGTAAAAGACTCCCCCCAACCCACTCCCGGCACGACTTCCCCGACTTCCCCGACTCTCCTCTCTGGAGTCACGGAACCTTGCCCGAGGGCGCTTTTAATAAATCTTGCCTTGGGCCTACCTCGCCTGGTGTCGTGTTTATCTTGCCTGTAAAACCTTACAAACTATACCAACCAGTTTGCTTTGGGCACATACTGACATTTCAAATGGCAACAGAAACCAAACAGCAACTGGCATCCATCTGAGATCATATAGGTCATATTATTCTATAATTTCTCTGCTTACGGGTTGACTGACGGCTAACTCGGAGCTCCCGGAGGCAGCAGGCAGTGTCCACCTCTTCCTCGTAACTAGGCCCTGCAACGCCCTCCCCCACCCCCCTGGCGGACACTGCCGGGGGAGACAGTGTGTGCACAACAGGTATTGGCTGCAGAAGGAAATCATCCCATCTCGGGGCTCAACTCTGTCAGTTCCCTGGCAGAAGTCAAAGCTCAAGACTGAACATATCTCCAAAATGATACCAATTTTCTTTCTAAGTGTTTGAAAAAGCTAACTGGAATAGCCCTGGAAATAAGAAACCAGGGTAGAGAAACAACACCACCAAGGCAGTTACCGCAAGAGGGCGGCTGACAGATTAGCAACTGACACTTTTGGGTCAATCCCACCCAATTCAGTTAGACAGATTTCCTGAGTAGGCACTGGCCATGGTGTGTGCCTAGCATCACCTGGTTTATAACATTTCCTGTGGGGGGCCACTATCACCTACTCGCTCTCATGCCAGACAGGCTGCCAGTCAAGAGGCTGGCCACCACCTGGCCCAAGCAATTGGACCCCGGAGGAATATGGGACCTAAGCCACGCCAGAGATATCACTCTTAGGACTCCACGCATGGAAGTGGGGAGGGTGCTAGAAGACTGACAGTCTGTGGTGAAGCCGGCAGGTGACAACAGAGAGAGAAACCAACTGAAGCAAGAGCAGAGAGATGAGACACAAGGCTGCTGGAGTCCCTGGGACCCTGCATTCACCAACCTCCCAGTTATGACAGCTGATAAACACTCCCTTTTTGCTTATACCATTACGGGCAGCTTCCAGTCCTTGCAAACAAAGGCTCCTACGTGGAAATCAGGAGGCATGTGGTTTTGCATCATAGTGATATATAAATTATCACAGAGGAGAGGGACAAGGACAAGTGGGACAAAATCCACTCTAATCAAATGTGGTTGTCTGCATTCTCTAGAGGGGACTTACTTTCCTTTGTGTTTTTATATGTGCATTCCTGACCATACCCTGACCATGACCTCTTTTCGGCTACACCCAGCTCAATTACCTGAGCCCTCCACCCCACCCCCCAGGTGCTCCTGCAAGACATAACTTCAAGACCGTCTGGGCTTCCGATTAACTGCCAGAGAATGGGCCTTAGAATCAAAAGTTCAGAAACAACGGTGCCAGAATTTCTTAATTGCTGGAAAGGAACATTTCC
Source organism: Enhydra lutris kenyoni (assembly GCF_002288905.1). NCBI lineage: Eukaryota > Metazoa > Chordata > Mammalia > Carnivora > Mustelidae > Enhydra > Enhydra lutris. The sequence continues at coordinate 102,337,786 of NW_019154085.1, forward strand.
AAAACCTATTAAGAAAAAAATTTCTTCCACAAATAAGTCCTTTGATGGCTTAAAATTCATCAGGATGTTACATTCTAAAGGTTATAAAAGTGATATGAAAAACCACACATGCACACACCCCAAATAGAAACTTCCACAGCTTTTAGCAGCACAGGTGTGACTGCGTGTGAGTGCCTGGGCCACACTATTTTCATTTTGCTTATTTCTGTGGCTAGTTCCCAACATGACCTGGCTTCTCTCTACTTAGCCTAAGGCAGGCAGCTGGACAGTGACAGAATCTAAAGAGGTTTGTCACTGCAAGCCTGGAAGGTGGATGAGAAGGATGATGGCAAAGGATGATGGCTTGCCCCTACAGGCACTCTACTTTGCCAAGGAGACAGGTTTCAAAGTCAGACAGTCCTGTATGCGAACCTGGAACTTCTTAGCTATGTGATACCGGACAAGTGACTCAACCCTTTAGTGTCTTCATCTGCAAAATGGATATAACATCACATGCTTACATACTGAACACCAACACTGCCAGGTCCTTGCTCCAAGGTTGCAGAGAGGAGTAAAACGTGGTCCACATACACATGAACAGAGAGTTTCAGCTGCACGTGAGGAAGTACAATGATGAAGGAAGGCAGAGGATTATATGCAAGGAGGCAGCACACTGCTCTGAGAATTCACGAGATCATCACATACAAGGCACTGAGCACAGAGAAGGCACTCAGGATAGACTCTTCTGATTCCCTAAGGCAGATATGTGCTTCTAGATTAACAAAATGTTTTAAGATTCTATTTCAGGAAGATGCTGACCAAGGAATGATTTAGCTGGCTGTCACGTATTAAAGTGGTTGAAATGATATAGGGTTCGTAAGTAAGCGGCATTAGGGAGAGTCCCTTCTTGTCCTTCTAGGGGACCTGGCTACTTCCCTGGCTCAGCTTCCTTCCCCTTCTTCTGACACAAGCTAGTGCAGGATCGTACAGCAGAAGTGGGTTTTGGACAGTCAAGCTTTTTAGTGTTCTGCAAATGACAGTCACACACTCTCCTTCCCTATGAAAATGAATGCTAAGATGCAGCGAGCGCATTAGACACCAACACCAAAGAGCACAGCAGTGTCTCATCTAGCGCATTCTGGAAAGGACATTACCCTTTGGAAAAGAACGGAGATGGTGCTCTTTGGCCGAGAGCCTACATGAATCATGAATTATATATCTGGGAGCTTCTTCACATTCCTCTTCCCTGCTGCTTTACAGGAACCATATTAAATTGAGTTACATATCTCAGAGGCTTGCTTTGAAACACATGGGTTATTTATCATGTTACACTGTTAGAAGAACTTGTGAACTTTACAAATCAAAGAGAAGCCTGCACATGTGTTTTCCCACATTTTTTATATCCTAATGCCTGTCAGCTTTCCAAGCACCAGGCCGGCTGTTCAATTCACTGCCTGCTCACAAAATCATTTTCACTCTTTCGTACTCCCAAAACTATCTTGTCCCTTTTCTTCACTAAGCAGAAATCCATCCCGTTACCAGATTAATTTGGGTTTCTTACAAGTACCTCTGAAGGCCTCCCTTTGGGGCATCCCTCAATCCTATCTCCACTTCCAAGGGATTCATTACGGAAACCCTAAAGGTGAGGGCATGGACTTTAGATAAACTGCCAGTGCCTGGTATCAGCCCAATTCATGGCAGTAAGATTTTTTTTTTAAGATTTTATTTATTTATTTGACAGAGAGAGATCACAAGTAAGTAAGATTAAAGTGAAAACCAAACAGTGTGGTGGACAACCCTAGGAAAGCCCTATCCCCTCTGCCTCCTGGTGTTCAGGCCTTTGTGTAAGCCCATCCCCTGAATGTGGATGGGACCTGTGATCTGCTTCTAACCAGGAGAAGACAGCGAAGTGATGGGATATATGTGAGTGCATGCACCTAACTGTTACACAGAACTACAATGTCTAGCCTATGAGGAGGTGCTCTCCCTTGCTGGCTTTGATCAAACAAGTGGCAATTTGGGGAAGGCCACGTGGCAAGGAACCGAGGGCAGCCACTAGCCAGCAGCCATCAAGAGCTGCGGACTTCGGCCAACAGGCTGAATCCTGCTAACAACCACATGAGCTTAGAAGTGGATCCTGCCCCAGCCGAGCCTCAGATAAGAAAGCAGACCCGGGCAGCACCTTTACTTGTGAGAGCCCTAAACAAAAAAATCCTGCTAATCTGAGCTCAACTGCTCACCCCCAGTTACTGTGAGATAATAAGTGTGTGTTGTTGGGGCACCTGTGTGGCTCAGTGGGTTAAGGCCTCTGCCTTCGGCTCAGGTCATGGTCTCAGGGTCCTGGGATCAAGCCCCGCATCGGGCTCTCTGCTCAGCAGGGAGCCTGCTTCCTCCTCTCTCTGCCTGCCTCTCTGCCTACTTGTAATCTCTGTCTGTCAAATAAATAAATAAAATCTTAAAAAAAGTAAGTGTGTGTTGTTTTAAGCTACCACCTTTGTTGTAATACTGATGTGCAGCAGTAGATAACTAAATGTATGAATAAGCAGAGGAGAAGTAAAGCAGCCTCTGGCATCTGAGAGCCAACCTGGCCTTCTCGGCAAGACCTCGATGTTGCTGGGAGCTGCCCTGCACAACCTAGGTCTTGGTGCTTAACATAGGTAATTCTAAAGAATGTCAACATCACACAATGTCTTGAAGATGAAGGGAAAGACATGAGCATTCCATAATCATGTCTGAACATGGAGAAAATCTCATCATTGTTCAAATTGCAAAAATGACCAAACATCCCCCTATGCTGGCTAATAACAGTACACAGCTTTAACCTTGATTCATTACCTCATCTTTTTAATTTTTTTCATTCCCCCATCTTATTAAATTTATTTAGACACTCATTTATAGGATCGCCCTTCCTTAAAACATCCAACAGACAGCAAAGCCCTACTTTCTTGGTCCTTCCCACAAATCACCTAAAACAAGCCAGAATCCCATAGTAAGTCTTTCCTAATGCTTCCTTACTGAGATGTCGCATGGCTCCCCACTCGTGCACAGTCTCCCCCACCAGCACCAGCAATAAACCCGACTGTTCAGCGACAGTTGTGTTCCTCACGCTCTCTGGTGGGAGGCCACTGATAAAACAGGAGCAAACAATAAAGCAAACAACAACTACAACAAAGCCAAACATAACTTCACCATGGAACTTGCATAAAATTAGAGGAGTATAAACCAATAAAGTAAGAAAGAGTCCATCAACAGTTTAAATTAGATAAAAACCACAAAAATACGATAAGTTATCTCCCAAGTAAGTATAAAAAATTATGAATAAATGCTATTTGGAGAGGGGATAGGAGGAGGAAAATCGGCATGAATCCCATTTTAGAATAAATAAAAGTGAACTCCACATAAGTTAAAGAATTAAACATCATCAGTAAAAGATGAACTGAAATGTAATGGATTACTTATTGGATCCATGGAAAGATGATGACCCTGTCACCTGGAAACAATAATAAAAAGATCCATTGATTTACGTACAAATTCCTTGTTTATAATGAAAGGCAATCCAAAAATAAAAGAACACTGGGTGTTATATGCAACTAATGAATCACTGAACACTACATTAAAACTAATGATGTACTGTATGGTGGCTAACTTATTGTATATTAAAAAAAAGAACAGCCAAGAAATACTTTAGTGATGAAATATATAAATCTAGAATATAGACTGTATTCAAATTTATATGAAAAATATCACATATCCAAAAGATAAATGAGTACAGGTAATAACAATTTATATAGTACAAAATAGAACAAACAAAAACATGGAACCATGGCCCATCCTCTCGGGTGCAAAGAGGTGCTACTAAAGTAGCAAGTTAGACAAATGAAAAAAAAATGAACAAAGTTGGAAATGTGGGGCCATGGTGAAGCCCCTTTATCACTGACAGTATTTTATGTTGTTACAACTTATTTGTAAAGCAACAAAGAGAGATAACCCAACACCCAACTCCTAAAAAAACCTCTCAGTAGAAACTATCTGCTCAGAGTTTACCACAGCATTATCCACAGTGGCAGACACAGACAACTTAAAAGTCGAACAACAGAGAAATGTCTGAGGAACTGGGCTGTATTAACACATGGATTATCCAGTATTCAAATAAGTGCAAAGGCTAGAAACATAAAAAATGTTTAGGATTCAACATGACCAAAAAAAAAAAAAAAGCAGACTATAAAAAAGCAAATGAAGGTGAGTATCAGCTAAAAGCTCTCACGTGCCAGACACTGTTTGAGGTATTTAGTCACATTTCACTTAATCTCCACAAAATCCTGACAGCGAAGTAGTATTATCTCCATTTTACATAGGGAGAAAGGAGGACAAAGAGGGGTTAAATAAATTGGTCAAGTTCGTACAGTTGGGACGTAGAGGAGACAGATATGAACCAAGACATGACTTCAAATGCTGTCTTTTTAACTGTACCACCCTACATCTTGATGCCCTACCTGATGGCTGCAACTAGGAACCACCATGGAGATGTGGGACCAACCCTGGAGGGTAATATGCAAATGTGAGATGACTCTGATATGGGAATAAGATTAATAGGATATAATTTAAAAAAGCATTACCTTTAACGCTGTATGATCTACATACATAATGCAAAAAACACAATCAAGCGGTGAACCCTGAACCTCTAATTCTTCACGAGCAGTTTAATCACCTATGTCCTTGGAAAGACACTGGTTCCAAACTGATTCCAACGTCACTCAGTTCTGGCAGAATGGAATGTAGGTAGAGAGTGCAGTCACTGGTCGTGGGTACAGATCACAGTACAAGGGTGAGGAGGGAAAAGTTTAGGGGATAACAGACCCAAAAGGAGACATGGACATGCAGAGCTGACTGGGGAAAGAGGTAAGCTTCAGGACTCCCAGGCAAGGAGAGGCATACGACCAACAAAGGAGGGTCAGCCTGCTTGGTTTCCCTCTTAAAATAATCTGAGCTCTCATCCACCGGCAGTGGGTGAGTATGAAGACAAAAGTCAGGGCCCCTGCAGTGAGTACCCCATCCTCTAGTTGTCTTTTTTAAAAAACTGGATTCAGCAATGCTATGTGGCAACATAAAGGCAAGTGCCATCCAATTATGTGCTGACCACCAATCAAGAAACTTCCTTTTTGGGGCAATGTATAAATCGTTCTCCTCAATTACACTTTCAAGACTTTTAAGCTGATCTGTAACTTTAAGGATTATCTAAGTCCTTTTCCAGTCAAATCTCTGAGGACACTTTGACTACTGTCATCTTTCCTCAGTGGCAGACTGAAACAGAGGACACTTTGGACTCCATCAAAGTTGGATTAGAAAACCCGTATTAAGAAGCACTGACTCGGCGGGTAGCGGGTAGGGGAAACATGAGAATCACACCCCCGGACTTTCTAAGCCATTTTACTCATTGTATTGCTCAAAGACCTCTCATTGGTGGGAGGTGACCCCCTGCTGTGTTTACAGAAGGTCATAACTCTCAGTTTCAGGAGACATCCCTTCCCCAAGTACATCATCTGTGCAAAATCACTTGAGAAGAATATTGCACGGAGGGCTGGAGCAGAACTAATTTGTCGTCAAGGCTTCTGAGACAGGGAAAGCAAAGCTGGATGCTTTAATACACATCAATGTTTTAGGGGGATGGACTTGAGTATGGCCGGGAAAGGAAGGATGTGAAACAATGCCCTGTAAATCTGATTTCACCGATACTACATCTCAGCCGGACCAGAATCAGTTATGTGCAAAATGATTAATCACCATCTCCCTGAAATAGTCAAGGTCCTGCTGCCTATTCTTAGGATAGAAAAAAATCTAACACTGAAATATAGCTTTCAGGCTTTAGTTCATTCTATACCCTTTTAATAAAGTGGAACAAAAAATTTTGCCTTGGGCTTGGCTGAGTTATGGGGTTTGTCTCCTAAGTGGCAAAAGCTTATTCTTCGACCCAATCACCAAACTGAGCCCGAGTTATAAGAAGGCTGGTAGAGAAAGAAAAATGCCTATGCTATACCTCGGACATCAATTTATCAGATGTGATCCTTGCTCTGAGAAACAGGTTTTCTCTTTATATGTATAGAAAAATAGGCACTGCAGAAGAAAATTAACTGAGCTAATGGACAAATGCTGACGGCTTTGCATGGCGTGCATGTTTCCAACAAATGTCGCTGGTGAATTACAACGTGACTCCATCAATGATATGGAAGGGTATAGGGACACAGAAGAGATCCTGGGGGCATGACCTGAGGCAAAGACTCCAGCCGGGCCCCCACATACCTTCTCTGCGTACTCGGACACGATCTGCTTGATCTCGGCGGAGCAGAGTCCCACGATCTGGCCTACGGAGCTGGCAGTGAGGCGGCTCTGCAGTCACAGGGAAGGGGGGGGTTCTTAAGGCCATGCCTTGTCTTTCACAGAACTGGAAATCTGAATGCTCTGAGTCGTATAGCAAAAATAGGTAATACTCCCGGGGAGGAGGGGGAATACTCTGGGCTTTGTTTAGGTATCTATCAACAAGGAAAGGGGAAAACAAGCCTTGGGGCAAATGGTAAGCCATCTCTCTATCATGTGAGTCATTCAGGTGATTGTGCCAGATTCTTCCTGGTCCCTGGGTATCCCTGGAAAATCATTCTTTACCCCAAATACCCCATTCAGGGTCTTCCTGAGCAGAGGAACCTGGAAGTCTTAGAACTGAGGGGAAAAAAAAAATATACATGGGACAGAAACAGGAATCTTAGAGCTCTCCAAATACCTCATTACAGGCTTTTCCTGCCCTAAAAAGGAGGGATCCTTTCGAAGCCCTTGGTTAAACCTTTTGGACAGGCCCTGAGGTATGGAAAGACCAATGAAAAATGTGGTGTTGTATTTTCTAAGCAGATGGAGTGGGAAGGACGAGGGTTCTTCTGGCATGGGTGGTTGTGGAGAGGCAGGGCTGAACCACGGCTCCTCTACAGAGGTCCCTGTGATGCCGTCCCAGCAGGGACATCCCACTCTCACAAGGGTCCTTGGAGATCCCCAGAGGTTCCCATGGACGGCAACACTATGCACTGGGAGAAAGCTTCCTAAAAGACCCTAAGGAAAGAGGAAGCACTGACTGCTAAAAAGACAGGGCTCTGATGAAGGGGGTCCCTCTAGGAGGAGGCCCCCTGGAGTAGCACAGGGCGGTTCCACATCCCCACCTCCACATGGCGCCCCCTACACAATGCCCCCCTCACCTCCTCATTCGCCATGGCGGTCATCTTGGTCATCAACGACTGGATACGCTGCTGGAAGAAGAACGGAGAGAAGTAGCAATGAGTGGACCCCAGTACGTAAGGCTTCTGTGACGGGTCTACACAGACCTTTGTGGTGTAATCCAAGGTTGTTTACTTGTTCTCTCTAGTGAGGCTCATGGGGGAAGGGATGAGGAAAGGAAACTGGAAAGGGTGCGAGAGGCCAGCTAACAGCAGTGGGGTGTGGGAGGCAGCTGGCTGTTTTGCAAAGCTGGGGATGAAGGGACAATTTCTCCCCAGATGACTGAAACAGAAACCCCAGGGGACCTACACGGGCCACACACCTCTTCAGCAGCTTGAAGCTCATCTTCCTCACGGGCATCAGCTTTTTCTGCAGCTGACAGCCCTGTGGGAAGGACCGTCTTCTTGTCCTCGGCCTGGAAGGGAAGATGCAAAAATAGCTGGGCCCTGGAGATGAAGACTCAGTGGAGAAAGGACGACAACGCAAAGGGGCACAGATCTGTGAAGGACAATATGCAGATCTGGAAAGGTGAACCAGTCCCTGCCAAAGAGTGGGGAATCCAGAGACCTGAGCTTCCAGTCCCACCACAGACTGAGCGGGTCAAGGTCCGGGCTTTGACCTGTGCCTCACTCCATTGCTATACTGCTTGCTGGTTCAATGCCTATCAGGTCGCATGCATTTGCCAGACTCCTCCTTTGCCTGGGTCTCCTCCCTGCCGTAACCCCTTCAAGAGCAAATCACTGCCTAACAGAGTGTGTTTTTCAAACGGCCACTTGAGACCCACTGGGGGACATGCAAGTCCTTTAGCAGGAATGACCAGCATCTACAGACGTTACACAAAAATAACAGAACAGGACACATCAAAGTGCTTTACACATAGTAAAGGGTTAGGCACTGCTCTGTGAAACCTTTATTTTGGAGCTGTCTGTGTGTGTACTGAATCGTGATGAAAAACAGAATTCTTACTGCTAAGAGCAGCCAACAAAGTTTAAAAACCATTGGCCTGAAGGATAAAAATCGAACTACTTCACCTGGTGATCTAGCTTCTGGCTCTGGACCCAGCCTCAGGCTCTAAATATACCTACCGCCACGCTCAAGACACCCGCATGACCTGCGGCTTCTCAAAACTGCGCTGCAAGTCTAGAGAGCTTGCTCTTAGTTCCATGTCTGCCACCTGCCAGCGGGGCGACCGCAGGCTTACCTTCTCTGGATATCAGGGTCCTCTTGGATTGAAAAAGAGAGCTGGCGGTCTCAGACGGCCTCCTTAGACCGACCCAATTCTAGAAGGCTTTTCTATAACCTGCCTGTAACTGACCCCAGGGAACACCGTGAGCTCCTAACTGCGGGGGATATAGGTAACCCCTGCTTTCGAAAACTCGCCTTGGGCCACTTTGCTTTCACAAAAGACCCCTATTAGTACCTGTTGTTGCTGACCGAAAGAAATCTGAAAAGGATTTTCGCTTTTACAAAAAAAGGTTAAAGCGAGGACAGTTTTCAGCGTTCGTTCAGCTGTGAGCCATCAGGAGTGTGTAACCTGGCAGTGAAAGCGGGCTGCTGAGCTCCTTCCCGGGAACAACATTCAGCATCTCAGCTGCAAGAGCTTCTAACTGTATCCAAGCATCTGTGCTTTGTCTCGATTTATTTTGTGTGTCTGTTGGCACGGCTTGTATCAGAAAAGCCTAAGACTTAACTTTTTGCGTCTAGGAATGCTCACAAATTTTTTCATATAAACTGATGGCAATTGCTTCTTTGCTTTATACCATTTTGGCTTATAAAAGGCTTCACAGCTACACTCTACTTTGGGATAGTAGAGGAAACCTGTATCTGTATTTGTAGACAAGCCCAAAGTGAATACCATTTAATGGGCATCACATAACTTTTCCAACCATAATTAATACACCCAATAACTATATGCACAGACATTCTTTTCAGACTAAATTACATGCCAAATTGAACGTACACATCCAATTCTTATTATGTATCAGATGCCACCTGACATATACAAATCCAGAAAACCCTTGCTTTGGAGGAAATGACTGTTTAGTTAAAAATAAAAACACAACGGTTGCAAAATTAAATAACGAGAAGACCGAAAAAGAAGGTACCCTAATCAATGACTGGCTGCCCTGAACTACCACTGCCCCTGATAAAACAGCTCATGCTTATTCAGTATCTCCTGCGTGATGAGTCATTCTCCCCACCAAGGCTGCGAGGGGGTACAGTGACCGCCCCTCCTTCACAGATGCCGTGAACTGAGGCGCAGCGAGTAAGAACACTGTCCGAAGTCACACAGAGAAGGGATCTGAAACCAGCCAGCCTGCCTTTGGCACACATGCTCCTAGTCACTCTCCGTGCCCTCTGCTGGCTGAGACAGCAATCACCACATAACTCAGGAGGCTGAGAGCCAGGCAGGCCTCCTGGAAGGATCGGGGTTCTGGACAGAGGCGGGGTGGCAGGAGAACAGAGCCGAGAGAGGAAGTGTCCTATGCAAGGAACTCTTGGGTGTTTGATGGGGAATGAGTGAAAAAAAGAGTATCCATGGATCTCAAACTATAGGACTCTGCTTTTTAAGAGCCAACAGCAACTCTAGTCAGCATTCCATTATTTAAAAGGCAGTGGTTAAGAGCACAGGCTTTGCTGTCCCACAGACCTGGGTTCAGATTCTTATTACTTCCCTTGAAGGGCCTGCGTGTTTGTGGACAAATCCCAGAGCCTCTCTGAACCTCACAGCTTTCTGACCTCAGCTTTTCTGAAAAAAGGTAGTGTCTTCCTTACTGAGTCGCTCAGGGAAGTAAATGAAGAAAGGACATGCAGAGCCCTGCAAAAAGGCGCTGAGACACAGTACAGGGTCTGGCGCTGTAAGATGCACATGCCCGCCCTGCAGCTGACGGCCAAGGCTCGTCAGTAAACACGTACATTATGGGAGCTTTCTGAGACTGCCGTGTGAAGTTAGAACGCCCACCTCAACCTCCCTGAGTTCTCCACACTAGGCTGCCTTAGGGCAGGCCTGCAACATGGGGCTACATCACTGGCAGCACCCTGCTCACACCTGTCTAGGGTCTCCCTCCTCCAGCGGGGAATGCCCAGGGCCCTGCAGCACACTTCATCTTCACACCTCTGGAGTCAGGAGAGCCCAGCTGGTTGTCTCTGGGGCCATGACTTCCAGCCCTTCCATGAGGCTGCTGCTTCAGCTCCCTGGCCCATGAGGGTGGCAGTGCGCAGCTAGTACGAGGGAGATGCAGTGGCTCCAGGCAGCTGCCACATCCCCACTGACCCGGGTTGCCCAGGAACGGGAGCCCGGGTCACTGCGGAGCTGCAACCCCCCATTCTTGCTAAGCCCGGAGCCCATCAGCATCAGACAGAGGCAAAGGGGAGAGGCGCTTCCATCTCTCCAATGTTCTCTCCCCTTATCTATGCTTTTCTTACCTTCTCTGTTTTGCTCTGGCGGCTAAATCCATATCTCCTGCAGGCCACAAAAAAGGGAAGTTCAATTACTATTCGAAAATCACACCAATGTGGTCAAATGCATTTTGGTTGGATTTTTATATGAAAAGCACCAAAGAAAATTTAAGCCTTATGGTAACTGGAGAAAATGTTTTAAGTGCCAAACCACAGACATAGTCCACTGTTTTTGAATGAAGGGCCAGCCATTCTACTTGCCACGCGAACACTATGAACGGGGGCTCTAGGAGGGAACACAGTGCAGTGTTCTTTTTTAAGTGCAGCCATTACTCCCTGAATCAGGAGCTGTATTTCAGGCCCAAAGTTTAAGCTAAAAGCCTTAAAACTTTCTGTATAAACAAATGCAAGTGTGTTTGCTCGGGGTAAGGATGCTCCCTAATGGTTCCATTCAGAACCTGGAGTCTGGCCTATTTTTCATTCTCCAACGTCGCCCAAGCATGATGCCAACAATGTTACGTGTTCACTTCAGGCAACCTTGAATTCAAAGAAACTCACAAAAGCACTTTAGTTTAAATTAGTTTATTTTTAGGTTCTTTTTTTTTTTTTAAAGCAAGTATAGCAATGTGCAAACCATTCAACCTGAAACAGAAAGCATGATGCAAAACACCACACCTCACTTACCTTCAAGCAGTTTCTAAAGAGATAAAGGTACATGCGGCCATTTAAGAAAAGCAAAGAAAGGATGCCTGCTCCGCCTTTGCTCAGGCTGGGCCTCATTGGCTGGGCTGGTGCACTGACCTCCAGGCTCACCGCACTCCCACTCTTCCTCACTCCCTCTCTGGCTCCCCAGCAGTCTCATCTGCACACGTCAATGGCAGGCCTCTTCCCTCGGGGGCACCTTCGCTAGGGCTTCCCTTCTGCAGCTCTGCCTAGCAACCCCTTAGCCTCACCTTCTCACCTGCCATGTTCCCGTGTGGACCCTGCCTGGCAGACCGCTGTGCACACACGGGCTATTCTCCTGCTTTCCATTAGCGCCCACACCTCTGCTCTCAAGCCCCCTCCTCTCTGAAGCATGGCCCACGAAGGACAGTCTGCCTGGGCCAATCCACCCCACCTCTGTCGTGCTCCGTCTCCCCGCCCCCCACCTCTGATGGCAAGCATGTCCAGCAGTCTGTGTGCCTGTCTGTACCCTCTTCCCGGAGGGCATGGGAGCTCCTTTTACATTTTGTACTTCCAGTGCACGCTGAACAAATAAACTGAACAGAAGTGGAAGAACATGCGGGAATCCAGAAGCTAAAGCATCACCTGGCCTTGGGGGAGGCTGTCATATAACTGGAGAGACCCCAGAGTTCCAGCTGGGCACAGTGTGCCCCTTCATTGGCACAAATGTACAGACAAGTGCAGCCGACTAAAGGTAAATTCGGAGTGTCCACACGGTTTCTGAAAGGCCCTGAGGCAGATTCTGTGCATTCGTTTCACAATGTCTGAGGCAACTCCCTATACTGCAGAGGTTGGGAAACAAAAGACTCTAGTTTTTCTTTCTTTTTTTTTTTTTTTTTTTAAAGCGGGCAGAGGGAGAGAGAGACTCTCAAGCTGGCTCCACACTGAGTGCGGAGCCCAAGACAGGGCTCGATCTCATAACCCTGAGATCATGACCTGCACCGAAATCATGAGTCAGACGCTTAGCAGACTGAGCCAGCCAGGAGCTCCCAGAAACTCTAGTTTCTACACTGGGGTGCACCCAGGGCTGCGAATGCTACCCTGAGCTCCAGCAATCAGGGGCGCTTCCCGGCCATATGAATGAGCAGCAGCCAGCTGAGGAGAGAGGTATGCTGTGCTGTGTGGGTCACAGAGGTAACCTGGTTCTGGGGCCAGCAGCTGTGGCAGTGGCATCCTGATTCCGGCTGAAGTGGCGTGGTTTCTTTGTGAGCAGCCATGACGCTGGCATTCCAACCCCTTAGGCCACTAGCTAGCTTCCTCACGGTGGAGGCAGAAGCAGCATCCTTGCCCGGTTCTGATATGCTGCTTGGGCAGGGACCCCACCCAGCTTGGATCCCACCTCTCAAACGTTCCCAAGGATCCATGGAGTCAACCCCTTCTGCTGGAACTAGCTGGAGGGTTTGTGTTCTCACCCAGAGATCCCTGACCAATAGAGGATCTCACCACAGTTCCCCATGCCTAGAAGTAACCTTGCACCTTGGGTGTCCTTGGTCTAGTCTGTGGAGACCATTAGGCAGACGACATACCCTCAGACAGAGAGGCCTCATCTAAGGAGCCAGAAATTTTTGGATTTTCCAAATAAAGCAGTAAGCAACTCAATGTGAGTGACTCAGTTCCTGCCTCTTCTACTCCTTCGTAAAGACAGAGGTTTTGGGAAGAAGCTTCTGACCGCCCAAAGGCCTGGGTTAGGCACCAGTGTGCTCATCCCAAGGGCTACAATAATTATATCTGATCCTACAAATCTGTCTATTGCACTCCTGGAAGGAGTACTTCACTCATTTTTTTAAAATAGTTTTTTAAACTGAGATATGATTCGTATCACATAAAATTTACCATTTGAAACTATATACTTCAGTGGTTTTTAGTGGATTCACTATTTGTGCAACCATCACCACTATCTAATTCCAGAATAGTTCCATCACTCCAGAAAGAAACTCCATAGCTATCAGAAGCTCATCTCAAATCCCCCTCTCCAGCCCCTGGCTACCATTAACTGATTTTCTGTCTTGAGGGATTCACCTGTTCTGGACATATCATATACACAGAATCTTGGGTGGCCTTCTGTGACTGGCTTCTTCACTCAGCATGGTTCAGACAGCTCCACTGACTTTTGTATCCCTAGCACCTAGAACAGTGCCTGGCACATAGTAGGTACTCAGTCAATGGATGCTGAATGAGTACAGTCCAGCTGATTTTTCTAAAACTCTCCTTCTCCATGTGACATGGTGACAAGGCTTCCAGGACAAAGAGCTGTCCTCGGTTGCCTATTAATGCCTGCCTCATTACGTTCACTGGCCAAGATGTCTCTGGGAGACTTCCATGTTGTTTGAGCTTCACCAGGAGAACATGTATCCCTGTCTGGCCTAGCATCCCTCACAAAGAACAAGGGGATGCTTCACCTTCTTTCTGCTACAAGCATTTACTTCACTTTTATCTTTCACAGGTGTGCTGCTCTGCCCTCCCAACTCCCTCTCCTCTTGCCCTGTCTGCCCTGCCCCTTCCTCACAAGGGCCAGTCCGAGATCGGTGCTGCCAGATGCTTTAATTTGTTCCCACCTTTCCCTGTGTTAGCTCTGAGCCACCAGCCCCGCTGATGTCCTACCCTGTCAGCACCAATAGAACTCTGGCCTCTCACCGCCCACTTTACCTCACTTCCTACACCTCACACTTGATCTTTAACATCAAGAACATCTTCTAGAACAGCATAGTCTAAAAAAAATGGAATGAGAGCCAAATAGATAACGTTAAATTAGTAGGCTCACATATTCAAATTACTTTAAATTTAAACTTTTCCTAATAACTAAATCAAGCATGAGTCTTTAAATGTAACTTAATTAAAATTAAAATTCTGTTCTTGAGTCACACTGGTCAAACTTCAAGTGCTCAACAGCCACATATGGCTAATACTACAGCACTGGACATCACAGTTCTAGAAAACAAACTAACCTTCAAGAACAAGTGCTGCAGGGCAAATTAAGTCTGGTATCAAACTATCTGAAATCCTGAACAAAACAGGGGCATAAAAAAGCCCTGAATTGGGGGGTGGGGGGGAGGGATAGGGTGGCTGCATTAAGGACATGGGGAGGGTATGTGTTATGTGAGTGCTGTGAATTGTGTAAGCCTGATGATTCACAGACCTGTACCTCTGGGGCAAATAATACATTATATTTTAATAAAAATAATTTTAAAAAACACACTAAACTGTAGGTATTTAACAAGTGTAACTGGATGAGTTTTGACATACATATGTACATCTGTGAACTTAGATTTCTTTTAACTCACGTACTGCTTTTATACATACAAAAAAACAAAACTCAACTAAATAAAGCTCCAGTGTTCCTAAAACACAACACAACAAAACAAAATGCAATGCCCTAAACAGTAAGGACTGTGGACCCCATTCTCCGTTCATTCCACAAGCATGTACAAGATACCTTCCATGAGCACGTCACAGGCCTTGCCATCACAGAGGATACAAACAGGTTGGGAGAGTCATGTCATATTTCATTTACTAAGGAACAGAATGACTTCAAAGCAACTAAAATTAGGCCTCAAATAGTGTGGAAAAGGCTAATGCCAGGATTCTAATGGTTATGCTTCAAAATTCTACCTCCAGGTTGTTGGAGAGAGTTACAGGCCCAAGGTACAGTCACTTGCTGCTGTGACAGCAAACCGAGACAGAGTTTCAACCCCTCCAGGAGTGGAATTTCAAGTCAAACAATCTAGAATTTTTTGGACAGAGGTAATCTGTCATAAGGGCCCTCTCCATCCTCCAAAGGAAGATGAGGTAATCACCTAAAAAGACCCCTTTTCTTCCCCCTAAAGGAAGGTGACCTTGACTGAAACAATCCTTTGTTTTCTTTTGCTAGTAACTTCTTACCCTATCCTCCTTCCTATAAAAACCTACTGTTTTGTACAGCTCATGGGAGCTCATTTCTACTTGCTTCATAGGAGGCTGCTGGGTTCATGAATCACTTAATAAAGCCAATTAGATCTTCAAATGTACTTGGCTGAGACTTGGGCTTTAACAAAGTCAAATATACTGCACATAAAATGCATTTCCCCACGGCGGCAGTTCTACAGCGCGGGTAGGTGTTTTAATTTAGCTCCTAAAAGCTGACTGGACACATAAAAAACTGAAATAGTATAAACTTGCAATTTTGTTGAAGTCTAAAATCAAAACCGTGAGTCTTGTTTTTCCAATATCATAACACTTAAACAAATCTTTCCAAACATGAACAGGCATACACAGTCCTTAAGGCCTTCAGCATGGCTGACAGGACTCAAAGTCCAACTTCATTTCAGCAAATAAGTCAAAAAGGTGAAAGAAGCTGGAACACTGACCTCAAAGCCAGATGCACTGTGGGCCTAGGCTAATGAGTAACCTTCAACCCCAAAGAGTTGCAGACCTTCTTACTCCAGGAGTCAAAATACTTGCCCTCTTATCAAGAGGTAAGATACAGAGGAAACCAGAGGCACGGACAAGAGATGGGGGATGTGGATTCTTAGGTGGTGGGGATGAGCAATTCAGGGGTGCCATGATGTTCACACCAAAGGGAGAGACAGGATGGAGGGTGAGTCCCAGGGCCAGTGGAGGCCCCGCCTTGCTTGACTGGGGAAGGGAAGGAGGAAGAGTGGTTTAGACCTCTCAGCAGGGGTTCGGGGGGGCTAGTGCTAGGGGTACAGAGTACAGGGACAAGGAGAACTAAAAGAAGAGGCACATTTGAGTCTACAGGTCATATTTAAGGGCATTTGAGAACTGAAAACTGTTGCTACTGCTGACAGAGCTTAGCAGTTGACATTTACTGTTTTCTGCACAGGACAAACTACTCAGAATTCTTCACATGTGTATTATTATGTAATCCTCATTTAACGGGCAAGACCATTTGTCTAGGGGACAGTACTGACCAAACCCTGAGGAGAAAGTCTGATGGCCAGAAAGGAGGGGAGGGCTTTCCCAAGAAGGGGGAATGAAATGCATACTCGCTAGAGCTTTAAGTTTTGTCCAATTTGTCCTGTCAGTTTTAATGACCACTCGCTTCTTGTTCAGTGTCAGACCAAACAATAAAGACTGGGCCTGTCTTCCTAAAACCGGAGCCAAACTTCCCCTGGAGGCTCAAACAATACTTTTAGCTAAAGATAAGAGCACGTTATCAGGGTCTAACACACCTGAGTTCGAGTCCCAGTGTGAGGCTCTTATTAATTCTTAAGAGTAGTTAATAGTTGATGTTGGGCAGGTTACTTCTTAAATTTTCTGAGGCTATCTTGACCATTCTCAAAAAAAGAGAACTGAGGTGATTGAACCATCAGAAGGTCCTAAGTATCCACTTCCCCACCTCTCACAAACTCACCATTACCTCATCAGGAAAGCTAAAAAGAGAGAAAAATAACCTCTCTCCTAAAAAAAAAAAAAAAAAATCCTTCAGCGAACACCCACCCTAAGATCAGAACTCAGCAGAAGGTAGCCTGACCCCACCAACAGGAACCAAGATTGACATCGATACACTCTGCTCTTTCTTACGCTCCAAATTTGAGAGGAGTCACAAAAGTAAACCTGTGCATTGCTCCCTTCCCTAGAGAAAGTCCCACCAGGCTCTGGACCCAAACTGCACCAATCACTCCTGAGGATGGGCAGGGACATCCTGAAGTCACCCAGTAATCACATGACAATAATGACTGCCCTCTATGACACATGCCAAAGAGCCAGTTTAAAACTGAGAATCTTAAAAAAAAAATAGTGAAATATTGTCAGCCTGGTCTCGGTAAGGCAGACAATTCACCAAATCTCTGACTCCTTTTCATCCCCAGGAGCATCTGAGTATTCCGTGAC
Organism: Enhydra lutris kenyoni; assembly: GCF_002288905.1. NCBI lineage: Eukaryota > Metazoa > Chordata > Mammalia > Carnivora > Mustelidae > Enhydra > Enhydra lutris. Next base: position 102,354,970 of record NW_019154085.1, read on the forward strand.
AATGCACAAAAAATGGAGGTATGAACAATACAAACTAAAAAAACCATAACACTCCCTGAATATTTTTGGGCTCTGGAACATGTGACACCCAGAGAGGTGGTCTCTCCACCGTGGCTCAACTGGGGCAGTACGGCCCCACCTGCCCACCTACAGCTGGGGCGTGGTTGGAAAACTCCATCCCAGGGCCCAGGACTCACAACCCATCCAGATGCTCAGGGCCCAATACTCAGAAGGGCCCTACGCTTGGTTGTCTTTGGGGTCATGAAATTCCTAATAATTAGTCATTGCTAGCAATTCTTAACAAGGGGCTCTGCATTTTCATTTTATCCTGGGCCCCACAAATTACGTAGATGGCTTGGTGGTGCCTGACTCGGAGGAGGCGTTCAATTCACAGCAGCAACTGGGGAGCTGCGAGGAGAAGACATCAGACCCAGCTAAGGGCCAGAACTCACACCTTCCTCCGAATGAAACACACTAGCTTTCACTCTTAGGAAGGACAGACCTGATGCCACAGAACTCCCTCCCAAAGAAAAAGGAAGAAAAAAGGTGGCGACTTTTTTGGGAAATGTTTTCCATATGAAAGAGAAGTATTTAAGCCAATGAAGCCAAACTTCTTTCTGGTTCTCTCTAGTGCCTCAGAGTGGGGAAGCCTTCAGATGCTCACACAGGGAGGTGCTGGGGTCGAGCTGTTAGTTCCAGCCACCGGAGGAGGGCTGGGTTACTAGACAGGGCAACACACAGCAACCACTCTCAGCATAAAGAAAGGAAGCACAAGGAGACATACTCACATCAAGGAATCAGTTACCCTAAGTAGAAAATGCAGGACATCAGTGAAGGTTAATACCCAAGGTCAACCAAGAAATTCAATGAGAACAGCACTTTTTTATGTGCTTTTTAAGTAAAAAATGAGAATAAAAGATAACTGGTATTTTAAAAAAAAATTACAAAGGTTATTAAGAAATGACAAAATACTTCTAAATTCTTCATCTTCCTGCTCAGGAAAATCCGTCACGGGAAATCAAAATTACTGCTCTAACACTTAAAACTACTGTTAACTGCTTTCGATTCTGTAGTTTACCTAAAGATTTTAACCAATGGCAGGAATATGAAGGGCAGACTACCGCTGGCCTCAGCAAATACCCCAAACACCCCAAGTCCCCAGGAGGGCAGGGCTAGGGCCCACAGTCATACACACATTTCCAAAGGGGAACTGCAAAAACCAGGCCTCCCCCACCCTTGGGAATGCTACCCACAGAAATGTGGGTAAGTCAACCCCGGAGAGGAAAGTCTCCGGTGACGGAAAGCTTGGGCGAGAAACAGTAAATTCAATCAGGTAAAAAACAAAAAACACAACCAAATTAATCTCAGTGAAGCAACCTAAATTAGCTTTTCTTTTCAAAGGCTTTATAAAACAGACACTTCAGCCTGGGTCCCCTTCGTTACCTGCCATATTCCAAAAGTGTGGCATGGACTCGGGATTCTTCATCGAGCAGCTCTTCTGCTCCCTGCTGGCGTTTGTATTTCCGACGGGGCTTGTAAACATCCTAAGAAGTGGATGAGACAGACGGCTTACTGAGTGTGAGAACGCTCCCTTTCTGAACTGCCTGCTGGTGTAACAGTGGGCACTCAGGGCGGCCGCCTCAAGGAGGTCGCTCCTTTGACATTCATACAGTTAGTAAATATTTCCACTCAAGATACTGCTTGTCAACTTTAACTTGGTGTTTCTTTTTTTTTTTTTTTAAGATTTATTCATTTATTTTTAGAGAGAGGGAGAGAGCAAGTGTGGCAGAGGGAGACAGAGAGCATCCCCAAGGAGGCTCCCCACTGAGCAGGGAGCCTGACACGGGGCTCAATCCCATGACCCTGAGATCGTGACCTGAGCAGAAACCAAGAGCTGGACACTCAACTGACTGAGCCACCCAGGCGACCCTTGGTGTTTCTTCTGTACTTTGGCATTTTAATATTTTTTGTGGTCAAACTTATCAGTCGTTTTATATCTTACTTATTACCAGGGATTGTTACAAAAAAAAACCCAAAAAACAAAAAAAAAAACACCCCAAACTTCTTGTCTGATACTTGTACAGGTTATACTTAGCTTTTTATTCTATTAAGAAACTTTTTTCCCTGAATAGAAAATTAAGAATCCCAACATCATCAATAGTCTAGCCTTTACTTGATCTGAAATGGCATACGTGTAAGTAACATGTACCAATGTTACCCTCTTCAATTCCTCTTGCTTTGTGAACCTTTATCCTGTCTCCACTGTTCGTTTTCAAATTTCCTGGCTATTGTAAGCATTCTCTCTTTCAAATGAATTCTAGTATCAACTTGTCAGGTTCATAATAAGTAACTGCTGAGTTTTGATTAGAATCATACCAAATTTACAGATTATTTTGGAAAGAACTGGCATATTTATAATATTGAATCTTGCCCTGGGAAGCAAGGTTTATTTTTCTATTCAGATTTTATTCCATAAAATGTTCCAGAAAAAAATACAAACTTTCTAGTCACTGCATATCCAGACCTTTCCACCACCCAGAGCCACAAACCAGTTAAGCGACCAGTTTAACCGGTTAAAAAATTCTGGTGTATAGCTTAACCCAGAATCCTTAAAAAAAAAAAAAAAAAAAAAAATGCTTCAATGGTAAAGGAGATTTCAATTCTTAGACTTTAACAGCAGAAAAGAAGGACAGCTACAAAACCTTCAGCGATAACAACTTTTTTACAAAAGTATTGGGCTAAGGTTTATCCCAAAAAAGGTGTATAGAAACACAGATGCTCTATCAATTTTCACTGACTTTTTAAATTACTAGAATGTAATTTAATTATAAATGTAGAACAAACATAGATCTATTTTGTATAGGACAAATTCTGAAAGTATATATATATATATATTTTTTTTAACAAAGTACATGGCGTGTAGTAGGTGCTCAATTAATGTAGTTCTTCACTCCCAGATGACCTGACTTAGCATTCTGCCCCAAATTAATGTCCTCCTTGAGTGTCAAGCTGGCAGTCAAATAGTATCTTAGGAAAATGTGCTCAGGGCTCTGGGTGCAAGTAGGCAAATATTTATGCAAGGAAGGTATTCCAGTTGTTCGTCCCTGATCTTTTCTTCTCCACGACCAGAGTTCATCACAACTAGCCTCTACCTGGACATCACGAGGACAAGCACTACTGTCAGGTTTCTTCAGAGAGTGGTATTTTTATTCCAAGTAGAACTGTACCTCCCTTGATAATTCTTAACTTTAGTATTTTACTGTTTATTACAAAAAGTTTCAAACATACAGAAAAACATCCTTTTGTAACACACACCATATAATTTTAACAATTTTGTAAAAAAAAAAAAAAAAAAAAGGAACGGACTAGGGTCTGGGATGACGCTGGAGTGTTCTTGTAACTTGCTGCCAGAAATAATTCCTAGTTTGCTGCTGGTGCCTACATGAATAGGAAGCTATAAATAATGTAAAACAGATTCATGGGGAAATGCAACACATAACGAATCCGCATGACGTCAGTTACTGAATATGATTTAATTCTCGCTGAGCTCTACTATTACAGCAGTACTATATAATTGAGCTTAACTGCTATCTTCCTTAGTTACCACTGATAGAGTCAATGAGCTAAGACAGGAAATTGGATTCTTCTAAAAAAAGGACTGACTCCAAAACAATAGCATACTGAAACCAACAGCTACAAGGACCTTTTATTCTGGGAAACAGTGACAATGCTGGCCTTTGTGTAATTATTCCTTATACTTGAAAACGCCTCATATACATCTCACCTTTGCATTTATTTATTTATTTATTTGACAGACAGAGATCACAAGTAGGCAGAGAGGCAGGCGGGGTGGGGGGGGGAAAGTAGGCTCTCCTCAGAGCAGAGAGCCCGATGCGGGGCTCGATCCCAGGACCCTGGGATCATGACCTGAGCTGAGGGCAGAGGCTTTAACCCACTGAGCCATCCAGGTGCCCCTCATCTTTGCATTTCATAACTGTTCCCAGAGGTAGAGACAAGGCAGATGCTTTTACCCCCATTTTATTACTTAAGAAGCAGAGATTAAATCATTTGTCCAAGATCTCTAAAATAGTATTAGACCTGGTCCTAGGTCCCCTGACTGCTAGTCCCAGGGTTCTTCTAATACACTCACTTGCTTCTGGTGGGCATTCCCGCCACCCTCCGGTGATCTCAAATGAGTCCTCTCACAAGACCACCGTATACCCAAGGCTGTCATATGGATCATTACAATGGTTGCTTAAGTAACAAGGACCTAAATGTCAGAGGTTTTCAGGCCAACTTAAAAAACTATTGCTAAGTCACCCTTTAAAGCAACAGGAGTCAGCACTGATGTCTAGTCTGGGGTATGCCATTAACTAGCTCTGTGACCTTGGGAATTCCCTTCAATGGGCCTGTTCCATTACCTGTAAAACCAGGGCTAGACTAATAGTCCTTGAATAGGCTCTTGTTCTCTGTGCTGAAGGACATATGAGCAGGGTGAACATACTAAAGTGACTCTTTAGTAAAGCAGAGCTCTGGCACTGTGAGAGTCACAGATTTCTACCTTATGGGTCTGGCTACAAGACACTGGTTAGAAGAATTCCTGAGTCACATTTCAAACGGCAGGGAAGGGAGGTGGAAGGTGGAAGAGCACAACACTGGGGCAGGGTCTGCAGCACAGACCAGTCACTATTACGGAGGGTTTCTCCTTTCTGAAATAATGAGCAGGCAGGGAGACAGCCACCACCAACTTGGCCTTCTCTGGTTAAGAGCTCCAGTGCGCCAGGCCACACGTGGGTCAGCAGGAACTGACATTCCCCTGCCTGGCCTCCGCTGACCTTGACACATTTCTCAGGGCTCAACTCTCAGAGACACACCTCAGCCCAGGTACCCTACAAACTAAGTCTGCTTCACCTAACAGGGCTCCACAGACATCTCCACCATCAAGACCAGTGTCCTGAAAGATCCTGTAGGAAAAAGTTATTATATCTGGGACAAATACATTTGCTTTTTTCTTCCTTCCATTCTCACACTAATAAAACAACAAAGGAAACAAAGCCCCTAGGTACTAAGTGAAGGAAATGGGAGATCGATGGATGGCGACCATTTCTGGAGAGAGGAACATGTCTGCAGGGAGGAAAGTTAGCTGGGGAGGGAGAGTTTTCTCCAGACTTTGTTCCCTTTTCTCTTCTCTTTCACATGAGCTCTGCTCTGCTCCTTCAGGACCAGCACACATCCCACCGCAGGGCTCCAGTGTAATTTGCTGGGTAAGACGAAGGTCACTGTATTAAATAGAGGGGCCGGAGTTGGCTTCTGCACTTCGGCTCTTAGGTTTATTTCCTCACAGCGGGCTGAAACCCACTGGCTCAAAAGCATGCCAAGGCCAAACTCCAATTTTTATACATCCAGTTATTTCAAATGTGGCCCAAATAGGCAGATTGTTAGCCACTGACAGCCTGTTTGTGTCATATACTTTATACAACTGCATGTCCTGACCACTGACAGGGTAAGCCCTGGGACTGGAAAGACCCAAAACTGCTGCTGCAAATCTCCTTCGGTGATCTCTGACTACACAATCTCTGTGCTGTTGCTTTGTGACATTGCCGAGGCACCTGGACAATCTCCAGGAACCCCAGGGGGTTCCCTTGCTCCCCTCCCGTTCAGGATGCAGCCCTGACGCCTAGAACTCTGGATGGTGGCTTGCTGTGAGAGACTGACTGCCCCATCCTACAAGTTCACCTGTCAAAGCATCACTCCAGTATAGCTTCTGTGCGCTGCTGCCCCCTCGTGGTCGTATCTTTTTCCTTGAAGAGACCCCAAATTCCCTTGATTCCCTTACTGACAGAAATTCACTGCTTTGACCTCACCTCCTACAGTGCGATCATCGGACACATGGTGAGTGTGCAACTAACATTACTGAATGCATACGTGCACAGATAAGCTTTTAGTCCTAACCCCGTTTACCTTACTACCTGCCTGATTTGGGGCAAGTTACTTTAACCTCTGTGATTCTCCATCTATAAAAAAGATATAAGTACGGTTATTATGAGGATTATTCCATAGTATCTGACACACAGCAAGAGCTAAGTTAGATAATATATATCTAAGCTAAGATATATATAGATATACATAGACATAAGTATATCTATGTATGTATATCTAAGATAGCTATACATATTTTTTTTTTTTTTAATGGGGGTAAGGGGCAGAGGAGAGGGAGAGAAGAAATCTCTGACCAACATCAAGAGTTGGAAACTTAACCAACTGAGCCCAAGAGATCTGTTTTTAATATAGTATTATTGATAAAATGTACTAACATTTTTCTATGTATGCAGCCACATCTGTATTTTATGTACTGAATGAAAAGGCCTTCCTCATAGCATTTCTGCAGTAATAATTTCAAATGTCATGGTCTCCTAGGTGATCCCATCAGTTCCGCAAAGCATTTTCTTCAACTAAACTGGAAGTTCTAAGGGTCCTTTCCCCCCTTCTATTCTTACACAAAATTCTAAATATTATCAAAAAGTGTTCAATGAATAGTAAGCGATTACTTTTTGGAGCTTTGGGTAAAATTTCACAGGTACTCTTTACTCCAGGGTAACCGGGAATAACAGACCTCACTGCACAGAACAGACCCATGAGATATATGAAGGCTGACGGCTGAGACAAGGAGGAAGGAAGCTGTACAACAGGCTAAGTGAGACAAATGAGCAACTATGTGATGACACGAAAAGGAGAAGGTGGTAAGGGGGGACCTGTCCTGGGTGGCAAGAGTTTTGATTTCTTATGTGCTTTGAAAATACACCTCCCATCGGCAGGACTTCTACAAAGCAGCTAGCTACTCTGTAAAAAAAAGGTATGGAGAAGCCAAGAAGTAACACATTTCAAGAAGAAAGCCGAAGTACTGGGAATAATCCCCAAGAGGAAGAAAAATGAGGCCAAGACAAAGAGAGAAAACCTCAAAGTGATGAGTACAGAAATTCAAGTTCACAGCAGTCTTTCTGCCTGGCAATCTGCCAGAGGTACTAACAGCCTTAGGCATAACCTCTGACCCAAATCCATTTCATCCAATATTTCCTAAGTAAATAAAGATAAAAGGAAAAACTTAGCTATGAGAATATCCTACATAGTGGCCAAAAGAAAAAATAAGATACAAAGTAAGCTAGTTAAATTAATACCACATAATGAATAATCTATAGCCAGTAAAAAAGGCTATGGGGGAAAGACAGTCTCAATTACACTGCTGAGCAAAAACCAAAACAGAATATACAATGTAATGCCATTTTTAGGGATCTCTACTTCTTTGTATTGATATCCCTAACTCTGTATTTCCTACTTGGAATATATATCAGTAATTATCCCTGGCTGGTGACATCATGGTGACTTAGTCTTTGTAATTTTTCCCCATTTCTTCATCTTTTGTTATTATTACTAAGTTACTAGTACCAAATAAATATAGGCTTTTTAAAAACAAAAAATCATGCACCAAAAAATGGCTGGGCTACATAACCAAGGACAAATGTAAAAGACTGGAACAGTCTTATAAGGATAAGTATAAGCTAAATATTTTACTTTTTTTTAAAGATTTTATTTATTTATTTGACAGACAGAGATCACAAGTAGGCAGAGAAGCAGGCAGAGAGAGAGGAGGAAGCAGGCTCCCTGCTGGGCAGAGAGCCCGATGTGGGGCTCGATCCCAGGACCCTGAGATCATGACCTGAGCCGAAGGCAGAGGCTTAAGCGACAGAGCCACTCAGGCGCCACAAGAATAAGCTAAATATTTTTTAAAAAATTAAAAGGTTTAATATTTATTTTTTTAAGAAGAGGTTATACCTAAGTAAGAATAAGTAAAAGCCTGCTGGTTGAGGTGCAATGGTATTATGTTCATAGATGAAGAAAGACAACACGATAGTTTCCACTTGGCAGACATTCTCTAGCTGGACAAAGGGTTTTCCAGTAGGAAAGTCACAGAAAATGATCCCGCAGGGGACTGAAGAGGTGGCAGGAGAGCCCCTTGCCGCTCTAGATGCCTCCGAATCTCTGGGACCGAGATAAGCAACATCTCAGAGCCTGAAATAAGCCAGGAAAGTTGCCGTAAGTTGGTGCCAGGAGTGCGTGGGAAATCAGAGTCCAGGCAAAGAGAGGAAATGGGAGGAGCACCACACCCGTCATGTTTGAGATCTGATGTAAAATCAAAATCTGGCTGCTTCTTCCTATTCTGCAAATATGGAGGGAATCTGTTAACCATTCTGGCTTCAAGCTTCTGATTTATAAAACAGAAATAATAATATGTAACTCGCTGAGTGTTGGGGAGGAGCTAACGAGAGGATGCTTGGGAAAGGCCTAATGAGGTGCCAAACACATAAAAGGCCCTCAATCAGTATGTGGCAGCTACAGATGTATGTTTTAGAAGGCTGGGTCTGGAAATTAGGCACCTATTGTGGGACCTTATTTGAATCCGTAAGTTACCATTCACAATTTAAGTTTGGGATTCTAGATTCATCAGTAAGGAGCAGGTAAGAAACACTGAGGAGGCATGTGAAGGGCAGACCTGGGAAAAGGGTAGAAGGAGAGGGAAACAGGCTTCAGTTTAGTAACAAATCAGTTACTATTTTTCATGACAACTGTAGTTAGGAGGAATCCTTAATAGCTTTCAAAGACACTACATTGGTAAGTTTAAAAAAACACAATTATATTCAAAGTATGACTCCAGCTCAGTATAAAAATGCACATTAAAAACATGGAAGAGGGTGCCTGGGTGGCTCAGTTGGTTACATGTCTGCCTTCAGCTTCCATCATGATCCCGGGTCCCTGCTTAGCAGGGGGAGTCCGCTTCTCTCCTGCCTATTCTGCCTGCCACTTCCCCTGCTTGTGCTCTCTTTCTCTGACAAATAAATAAAATCTTAAAAAAAAAAAAGGAAGAAATATGTCCAAGCATCAAAAGAAGCTATTTCTGTGCTGTGACATTAAGGCTGATTCTGTTCCTCTGTATCTATCAACCTTAAAAAAAACCCAAAAAACTTTAAGGATGTCTAAACAGAACAACTATTTCATGACCAGGGGAAAACAATTACTCTGAAGTCATATCATGTCCTGCTGTTATTATTATTTGATACTGCCACCATATCTGCGAACAGTGTCTGGCTTCAGAGTGTAACTGTCTTGAAAGTTTTCTACTCCTTCCATTTCCAAAATGGAATTGTGGAAAGAAAGAAATTACAACTCTAAAGTGACAAAGACTTTTCTTGTTTTAAATGAGCACTTCACGTCATCGAATGATTCTTATTCTTTTTAGAGTGATCACCTTGGAAGACCACATATTTATTCTTAAAGTAGGGGGAAATGCAAAATAACTGGGCACATTATTTTTGGAAGGAAGCGAACTTGCCCCTTCATTCCCAGCTGCTCCGGTAGGAAGGCTGGGGCTGGGTGGGGTGTGTGCCGGCGATAAGGTTCTGCTGGGCTGGCCCAGAAAGGTTTGAAAAGCTCTCTGCTGCCCCTTGCACCCGGGGTAGTGGGCGCGTGAGTGCAGACTCCACAGTTAAGATCCACTGTGTGGGTGGCCAAGGCCATCCCAGTTTGTCGCACAAAACTCAGGAGCTGCTCTGCCTCTCCAGAGCCGTCATAGGGTGCTAACCTCAATTTGCCAGCTCCAGTTCAAAGGAGCTCTTCAAAGTTGACACCTGCCACTGGCACAAATGAGGAAAGGCTTTGGATCTGGAAAATTCCTCCCAGAAAACTGGAACTAAGAAAAACATAGGGCAGCGGCTGTGGCATTTTCTACCCATGAATGCCAGCGTCCAGGTATGGACACTGAGGTAGGCAAGGCCTCCCTCACACACCTACTTGAGGTCAGCACCTGGGCAATCCCAGGAGGGACTGGGCAAGGGTTTTGGGATTTGAATCACGGGGCTATTTGGAGGTTATGAACCTATGTCCTTCTCTCACAGAGGGGCAGAGTAACTCACTGAAAGGTCAACAACTGTCTTGATGGCCTTTTCTTTTCTCTTTGTGAAGTCATCATCCTGCAAGACAAAACACAGGGATCAAACAAATGGTATGTGAAGACTGAAACGCAACAGGACTTCTCAGAAACCTGTCTTACAAACTGATTTCTCATCACAGCTTTGCCTGCAGGAGCTTCCACCTTCTAACAAAGTGGACGATAACGCTCACGGGAAGAAGCCAGGGCCTCTGCAGATGGCTCCAGAACAGGTCCCATGGTGGTAAGAAAGAGGGGGACCACGGAGTGTAGTGCTGAAGCCAAGTGTTCTCATTCAAACCCTGATGAGCTCTGACACCCATGGCAAGCGACCCAGTCTCCAAGCCTCAGTCTCACCGTCTGTTAACAGGGACCCCGCCACCTACGTCAAGGAGTGGCTATGAAGCTTAAAGAGAAGGCATGTGATAGGCTGGGACTGAGTAGTAAGGACTCAATAGCTATGTGTTATTATCGCAGTGGGGGAGGTTACTATTAAACTGGTACTATAGGAATGCCCTAGACAATGACCTAGGTGGTCTCTCAAAAAGCTTTATACAATCATTAAAAAAATACACTCATGTTCTTATAATTTAATAAGAGTTCTGACTCAAGTACTAAAATTGAAAGAAAAGGACAAGACTGCAGAGCTTTACACCAGTGCCCATTTAAAGAGGCAGTTCTGACGAGCCAGGAGGCCTGCTGTCAATGCTGGCCAGGCGGGGCACAGACATCCCGCAGACGGGTCTGAGTTTACGCCACTCCTCCCTGGGGAGTCTCTAAGTGTACACTCATGTACACTGGACGACAAAAGAAAAGGAGAATACTGACCTCGGGGAGACTGTAGGTTTTCTGGAACTGGGATATGGAGTAGGAGCGGATGTAGTCCCCCATTTCTTCCTTGGTTTCTATAGCTCGCTTCACCAGCCACTGGGAAAGAAAGGTGGGAAATGTGAGGTTTGGGATGAACCATCACTGTGGTAAAGGCCGACTCAGAGACGGTACAACCCGTGAACCCAAATCACTTGAACCCAATATCTGAACTGGCTGAGTGATGAGAAACTATCCACACCTACTGTCCTATGTGAAAAGCAGCCCGTTGGGCGTCCAAGAGGCCGAGATCCATTGGGATCAAGAGCAGAGCCGCTGTGCAGGAGGCTTAAAGCCTCACGTCGGATGCTCAGGCCTCATTTTCCTTCTGTGTAGAGGTGAGAATATATCGTTTCTTTCACCTCACAGAGCTACTGTGGGAGGACATGAAATCCTAAGCACTAGAATGTTCTGTAAATGCCTGAAGCACAACACGAATATAGTCACACAGCCCCCTGGTTCTAGTGGCAGATCTGAACATCACTCTTTCTTGTGCTGCCAGCGCCAAAGACCAGAGAGAGGGAAGAGAGCCTCAGAGAATGTCTAGTACAATCCCTTGTTTCACTGACTGCAACGACCTCCCAAAAATTCAGATTTGAGGACAGGCTTGTTGAGTACACAGCCCTAGGCTTCAAGGGAGCGAGACACTCACAGCATTTGCTCTTTTTTTTTTTTTTTTTTAAGATTTTTATTTATTTATTTGAGAGAGAGAGAGCATGAGAGGGCAGAAGGTCAGAGGGAGAGCAGACTCCCCATGGGGCTGGGAGCCCGATGCGGGACTCGATCCTGGAACTCCAGGATCATGACCTGAACCGAAGGCAGTTGCCCAAACAACTGAGCCACCCAGGCACCCCAGTATTTGCTGTCTTAATCCACACAATATCATGCCAGCCACGCGGTCCAGAACCTGAGGCTCAGAGACCGCGTGATCTGTCCATTGCTCCGCAGGTAGCAAGCACAAGGCTGCGAGTCTCAGAGTCTCTCCCACACCAGAAGACTGGACATACAGGTTTTATTTGTTTTCTAGCTGTACTGGGCTGATATGCAGAAGTAGCTGTTCTTCACTGCTCCCCACTTAAAGCTCCAGTTAGTGGCAACACACAGAGACACACCCCCAGGACCTGTGGAAGATGCAGGTGCTGAGAGTAAGAATGTGGATACAGAAACACAGCCTCTGCCTCTCTTCCCTGGCTCTTCATGCAATCCCTTTATAACGAAAGAGCATCATGGAGGGGGATGCCATCTGTCTGACTCACCATGCTCTGTCCAGACAGCTAGTACATCTCGAAAGCAGTATATGGACAGTAGCTGTATTTCCCCATGAGCACAGCATACTTGGCAAGCCTTAGCTACCAAGGAAAGCAGACACATGGCATACTGCATGGTGCTCCTACAGGGATGGACGGGATGCTTGCTCATAGAGGACAGCCAACTCAAGTAAAGGACATGTTCAGGAAATTGCTGCCCAAGATGGGGATGGCTGCAAAGAACTCTAGGAGGAGTATTTCTTTATTGTTAGTTTCATTTGTTTCCATCACTTCACTCACCCCACCTCCAAACAAGGACCTCAGGCACTAAAACCCAGAAGCCAGGACAAAAGATTGGACAGTATTTAGAGATTCCGTAGCCCCTCTCCCACACCTCACCCAGCATCACAGCCCAAGACAACTAAGGAGGCTGACTCCCTGCTCAACTCAACTTCTCTCTACTTTTCTTTGGATGAGGAGATGCAGCTTCTGGACTCTCAAAGTTGTTTCTTTTTCAGATGTTCCTCCATGAGTTAGATCTACACTGACTTTTTACTTGGCTGGATCCTGGTGAGTGTGATGCGATAAGGAAGTAAGGAGTCTTAGGATTCAGAGAATTGGTCACCGTTTTGGAGGTCCTAGAGTGAAGGGCTTTGGAGGGAACCTCTTAGATAGCCGAGCTCTGCTGCGGGCCCCCAGCATTCAAGCAAAGTACCTACCCTCACAGGATTCCCATGTCCAGCATGGAAGGAAAAGATAGGACCTAGAACTACTGGGGCTGGAAGTTAGACCCATTCTTCTCGGGGCTGGCATTCAGAGTGCTCCTAGTGCTTAACAGTGTGAGCACAGGTGGTGAGCGTCTAGAGGTACACAAGACAGCTAGCTTGATGACTGCTCTTTACTGGTCTCCAGCAAAATGGGCAAAATCTACAAGTATGTGGTTAGTTTTTCATAATACTTTGATAGTATTCCATTTAAGGGACTAGCCTTTATTCTGAGATTGGGGGTTAAAAGGCCTTTCTTTTAGGAAATGACAGAGAAAGACAGTTGTTATAATTTCTTTATTGAAGTATAACTGAAATACAGTGTTATATTAGTTTCAGGTGTACAACATAGTGATTCGACAATTCTATGCATTACTCAGTGCTCACCACAATAAATGCAGTCACCATCTGTCACCACACAATGTTATTACAATAGTATTGACTATATTCCCTAGGCTGTACTTTTCATGTCTGGGACTTATTTATTCAGTAACTGTAAGTTTGTACCTCTTTACTATTCCCTTCACCTATTTTGTTCAACCCCCCCCTACCTCCCCTCAGGCATCCACCAGTCTGTTTTCTGTATTTAAGAGTGTTTGTTTTGATAGTTATTACTCTTAAAGATTTCTTGCCTGGCAAGATACAGGTGGCAACCATAGATCAGTCTCCATTTTTGCTTTAAAATTTTACAGACGCATGTAATTAAGATATCTGGTAACTATTAATGTTGGTTCTCACACCCAGACAGGAGGCCCTCCAGCATTCCACGTACAGCACAGAACATTCAGATGGGGGCGCCTGGGTGGCTCAGTGGGTTAAAGCCTCTGCCTTCGGCTCGGGTCGTGATCCCAGGGTCCTGGGATCGAGCCCCGCATCGGGCTCTCTGCTCAGCAGGGAGCCTGGTTCCCCCGCCTCTGCCTCTCTGCCTACTTGTGATCTCTGTACGCCAAGTAAATAAATAAAATCTTAGAAAAAAAAAAAAAAAAAGAACATTCAGATATTCTAAAAGCCCAAACTAGCGACAGAAGATCACTTCCCTTTCATCACCTTCTCCTACCTGGACCAGATGTTTTGCACTCAAAGTTCTACCTTAGGGCTGAGTAAGGTCGAATCACTAGAGATTCAGGCTTTGGGGGAAAAGCCAACAACTTCACAGCATGGTGGTGGTGGAAGTTTCAGTGATAATCAACTAAGGGTCTCTACTTCCTGTTTTCACAAAAAGGACCATGTACCATTCCTGCTGCATCAGAGGGAGAAAGTCCAACCAAGCCAATGAATCAAATTCTGAGTTAAAGCCTTAGCTTCCAATTTACAGACTTCATGGGATTTGACTGAAAGTGTATTGCAGCAGAAGTTCCCAAACATAGTAACAAAACCAGAAACGACTGTGGAACACTTACAAAGCACTTACTAAAACATGCTGGTTCCTCAGCTGAGTGCTAGCTACATATTAATGTACTTAATTCTCATCCTGTCAGACAGGTACTGTTACTGTTTCTATTTAACAGATACAAAGTTAAGTCATTTGCCCAAGGTCATGCAGCTAAATGGCAAAGCCAAGATCTGAACCCAAGAAGTCTCCAGTCTAATAATAATATCTTAACTAAGATATTAACTAATAATAATAATCTTACTACAGGACTGGAAGACTCTTCAAGCAGGGGCTGCATGAATGGCAGAGTGGGAACAGTACAAGGTCCAGTGACAAGGAGTTCAGATGGGAATCTTGCTTGTCTGCACACCAGTTCTCTGCCCTTGAGCAAATCAGTTTTTGCTCATACTCACACAGATACTCTCTGTATCTCCTTGCCTCAGACATAATGACTGGGATTATAATAGGTGCTTCAAAGAACTCTATAAGGATCATTTGCAAAGCGCTGTTCACACAGCAGGCCCTTTGCGTCTCCTCTTTTCACAGTGCCCCGAGGAGGCTGAGACACCAGACTGCAAGGATGTAGGGGGTTGTACAGCGTGAGCCACTTAATCACAGAGCCTTGGGAAACAGCCAGGGTGGAAACTAGCTCCCATTAGACATCCAGTCATCAAATAAAGACTAACTGCCAACACGGTGCCAGACATTCCACGAGGTGCTGGAGACACTACAGTGAGCAAGGCAGCTAGCTATGGTGCCTGCCCCCAAGAAGCTCATGGTCTGATAGGAGGGGCAGAAATGGTTACAAACTATAGCAAGGAAGATTCCTATGAAGGAAAGGAATATGGCCAGGAGGAGTGGATACGGCAAAGGAGGCTGTTCTAGATTAGGAGGGGGTCAATGGAAGCTTTCTTGAGGAGGTTTGGTAGAACTGAAATCTGAAAGATGAATATGGATTAAGTAGGAAATGAGAAGAACCTTGCAGCCTGAGGGAAAGGCCCTGTGACAGGAGGAAGCATAATAATACGTATGAGAAAATCAGAAAGAAAGTGAGAGAAGCTAGAACAGAAAGAACAAAGAAGAGCACAGAATAAGGTCAGGCTCGACAGGTGGGACAGGTCCAGGGCACGGGGTGCTATGGAGTTCTATCTTTACCAAAAGGGCAATGAAAACCAGTTAATGGGAACGTTCAAAGATCACGACAGAGGACGGTGAAACCAGAGTGGAAGGGATGGAGTACTGTCTCCTGAGGATGCCGTCAGGGAGCATCACCCTGCCGGGCTCCACCAATTCCACACCACACCCATGAGGTCCAGGATCTAGGCCAGGAGGCCTGACAGCCAGACCCGCTGTGGGGATTCTGATGTGCAGAGGACAAGAAACCATGAAGAGGCTCTCACCTGGACAACAGGAAATATGTGAATAAAATCCATGCCCTGGATCTGGTGGGGCTCCAGCTGGTGTGGACACTTCATCCTTGGCAGGACTGAGACGATTTTTTCGGATAGTGCTCTGTTTGGAAAAAACCAGCAAAGAGTGAGAACACGCTAAGTGGCCCTTAGGACATCTCTCAAGTCTGGGCGGCATTCCAGAAGAATCTGGGGCTTCTCAGCGCCAGACCGTGACCAAGCTTCTCCTGGCTGCCTGCAAGATGAAAAAAATAAGCACAATTTAGATGTGTGTGTATGCATGTGGCTGAGGCCACAATACTGCTTTCAGGCTTTATTCCAGAATTTTTTCTCCCTATCTTTTTTATATTAAACCACACCGTTTCTTTTTTTTTTTTTTTTTAATTTTATTTATTTATTTGACAGACAGAGATCACAAGCAGGCAGAGAGACAGGCAGAGAGAAAGGAAGGGAAGCAGGCTCCCGGCCAAGCAAAGAGCCCGATGCGGGGTTCGATCCCAGGACCCTGGGATCATGACCTGAGCTGAAGGCAAAGGCTTTAACCCACTGAGCCACCCAGGCGCCCCTTAAACCACACCGTTTCTTTATGAAATTGTGGTGATGTCTGAGGTAGTAATTATTACTGAACATCCTTACATGGTAAAATAGAAAGTTTTCAGTGCCCCATGTTCTTTTACATTTCGTTTTACTGACCTACTTTTTCCAAAGATCTGGGAACCACTAGGTTACATATTAAAAAAATGGTTCTAAATATCATTCAGACAACAAATATTACCAGGCCCTGTGCTGGCTGCCCAGAATATTAAGACAAAACATAGGGCCCTATACTGAAAAAAAAAATTTTTGGAGTTTTTCACTATTGCATAAAAGTGTTTTTAAAATAAAAAGATAGACTTTATTTTTTTTAATACTTTAAAATTAATCCTAGATTTGGGGAAACCATGTCCTTGTTCTTTTTGTCCAGGGAGCAGAATTTTTCTGCTTCTCCTGGGGGGCACTCTGATCTCTCTCCAACACCTTGCTTCAGTCCTAGAAAACATCAGGGAGTAGGGAGGGGAAGAACGGGGCTCCCTGAGATCCCAGAGCATCCTTTTAGCTCCGTCAGGAGGCCAACATCCTCCCCTTGCTCCCACCTGGACCGGGGTGGGGCACTTTTATGCTGGAGTGATAGAGCAATCTACAGGCAAGTCCACACCATGGCAGACTTCAGTTTCCTTCTCTAATCAGCTGATACTTGATCTCCAGATGTTGGGTTCTTGTTTCTTACATACTAATTGGATCAGATTCAAGAGGAGAGAGCAGAGGTTTTTTAGTGGGTCTGCCTTGAGAAACAGTCACAAGGCATGTCCTTGTGGGGCCATATGGAGAAATGGGGGCCTCTGGCTCAGCTTACGTGGATAGTTTAGGTTACAGACCCACCTAAAACCCTTCTAAAAAATAACCTTAGCCTGTTACAGCAGCTACTGTGGTCTTGTCTCCAAGTGAAGACTATTTCCCCAGGTCTTACTAGATGCTTCAAATTCAGCAAGTCTGGGTCTACCTGAAGTATTCCTTGTTCAAGGAACAAGGAAACTTTTATCTTTCTGCAGCTCCATAATCCTTCCCAAGAAATAGACACCCTTAAGACCAACATCTAGAGCGCCTGGGTGGCTCAGTGGATTAAACCACTGCCTTCGGCTCAGGTCATGATCTCAGGGTCCTGGGATCGAGTCCTGCATCGGGTTCTCTGCTCAGCAGGGAGCCTGCTTCCCTCTCTCTCTCTCTCTGCCTGCCTCTGTCTACTGTGATCTCTCTCTGTCAAATAAATAAATAAAATCTTTAAAAAAAAAAAAAAAAGACCAACATCTAACAAAGGCCTGAGTGAGAGCAATTATTGTTTTATCTAGGCTGCCCTTAGTAGGTTCTATGCTCTCAGTCTTGGTGGGAACTAAGTACTATCTAGGGAGAAAAGCTAAATGGCTTCCCAAGGAATGGTCCCTGGAGAACATACTACAAAACTATGTTTATTCCTGGAAAGTAGCTTTACATGGTGGCACCAAGGTTATGGCTGCTAAAAGAGAAATAGTCATGCCCACAGCTCCATGGATCACAATATCCATGTCCAGTCCAATATGTTAAGAGAAAAAAATATGGTCAGGGGAAGATGGACACCCTACTGTATACATTCACAGAAGGAGGGGACACCCATCTCCCAGGAGGGAAGCCTAGGAGAGAACATTTTCACCTCCCACAGAGGGAGTGCATATGTGAATTATCCAGAAGGTCCAAGGCATAGAAGGACACTGTCCTGTGGCTCTCGGCCACTACTGCAATCCCTCCTCTCTGACCAGCATGACTTTAGGACACATGCATCTTTCTGGTCACAAGATGTGTGGCTGCCCAGTGGGAAAGCCCATGGCTGGCCAGCTGTTGCTGGGGCTCAAATGGATAGTTTGGTAGGTAAGTATTAACAAACCCAGTTGACAGCATATCTAAGGCTCTCTCTACAACACACTTTATTTTTTATTTTAATCTCCATCAGACTCTCATGTTTAATTTATTTGAAACTTGTGAGGGGAAGAGGCTGGTGCTTAGCTGGCTCTGCTTCCTAAACTCCAAGCTTAGCAAATGAAGGACTTGGCATTCTTGCTCAGGGCAGGTATTAACTGTTCATAGACATGGGGCTTTTCTGCTCAGTTATATTTTGGTTCAGTGGGAGGAAAGCACCCCCTAGTGGCTACAGATCTGAGTCTGCAGAGGGTTACTGGCTGCATGGAACCATTCAGGAGCTTAAAAACAAGAGGCTCAGACCCTGAACACTATCCAGCCCAACCCTCTCTACCTTCAGACTGAGAGTTGTCTCTGGCCACTGATCAGAGACTGACTACCTTCCTGGGTATAAAGGCCCTGAGGGAAGGATGCCCCGGGTCATCTCGGGGTTTATAAGCCTATTAAACCTGCCTCCCAGAACTCACTGCCAAGACTGAGGTCTTACTCGGCAGCATACGGAAGCAGCTGGAGGCACAAATACTGCTGGACTGAGGGAGGGATGTTGGGGAGACACAGGCAGGCTGGGGGGAGGGGACAAAAGTCAGGAGGACTTCTTGTGGAAGCCCACCAGCCCCTATCTGTTTCTCCCTGTAGCTCAGGGTAGACTCTCTGACTCTCTGAAAATCTGGGAAAATGACAAATGCAGAGGTCCCCAGTCAGGTTTCCTAGCCTAAGACTGAACAATGCCCACTTGCGACTACAGGTGATTGGTTGGATTCCTTCAGTTTTTAAGTGTTCAGTACATGGTTTCCTTCTCCACTGCAAACAGTTTGAAAGAGAGTGAATTAAACCAGGGTCTCAATTCCAGCTCCATCACTGGCTCTGGGACTTTTGGCAAGTCACCTGATCCTTCTGGTCCAGTACTCCTATCATAAAATGAGGAAAAAATGCCTTTCCTCCTTATTTGAACTTATAGTGAAGATGAAAGAGTAAAATGCGCGCACAAGTGCTCTGCACACAGGTGCCTCCACTTGTGTGTTACCGAACTCCATTATGAGCCTAAAAATCTCATGACCTCCGAGCATAGGACTCTGTAGTATGGGACTTTAGGAAAGGCTGGGAGGGTATAGACAGAAGGCAGAAGCTCATGAAACCCTCCAGCAAAAAGGATCAACAAGAACAAAGAGGCCTCAACTGGGCACACACAGAAAAGAGCCTGAAAGATAATGACGCCCTCAAGAGGTAAGTGCACTCCTCAGACAGTGCTATCTGGCCCCCCATCACATCAGCTGGGACGTACTGAGGCCCTGCAAACAGAAGGCAGTATTAAGTCTAAATTGCACACAACCAGAACATATTAGAAAACCAAACAGAAAAGACTTTTGAATAATTCAGTACACTGTGGCTATGGCATTTCTCTTACGGATAATAGAGACCCGAACGCCTGGTGCACTGCTAGAGGCTGGTGGATCTTCAGTCCTGCAAACTGCTGCCCCCAGCTTCGCCCACAATTACAGTCCATGGCTCTGCACTTAAAAGCACATCAATGGGGCGCCTGGGTGGCTCAGTGGGTTAAAGCCTCTGCCTTCAGCTCAGGTCATGATCGCAGGGTCCTGGGATCGAGCCCCGCATCGGGCTCTCTGCTCAGCAGGGAGGCCTGCTTCTTCCTCTCTCTCTGCCTGCTTCTCTGCCTACTTGTGATCTCTGTCTGTCAAATAAATAAATAAAATCTTTAAAAAAAAAATTAAAAAAAATAAAAAATAAAAGCACACCAAGTACCTACCAGAGAACATACTACTGGATATCCTCAACCCCTTATCCAAACCCTTTGGGGCCACATGTGTTTCAGAATTCACAACTTTTTAGATGTTTGCACTTTCATGGACCTAACAGGCATATACTATATATTATGTAGAGCCCAAGTGAAATCTAGACTTGAAATGATTATTTCTGCAGCAAAAGTTATGAATGTTCACCTATGTGGGGGTCCGTATAGACTATAAATAGCCTTAAGAAAGTTCAGATCAGGGGCACCTGGGTGGCTCAGTGGGTTAAGCCTCTGCCTTCGGCTCAGGTCATGATCCCGGGGTGCTGGGATCGAGCCCCGCGTTGGGCTCTCTGCTCAGCGGAGAGCCTGCTTCCTCCTCTCTCTCTGCCTGCCTCTCTGCCTACTTGTGATCTCTCTGTCCAATAAATAAATAAAATCTTAAAAAAAAAAAAAAAAGTAAGTTCAGGTCATGTTTTGTTCCCAAATGAATTTTGTACCCACACATAGAAAGAAAGAAGCCTGTTTTCATTGTTTTTTAGATTTCAGATTAAGAATCTGTATAAAAACACTGTACTCCAGTATCTGTCAAGAGTACTATCACTGCTGGGAAAGTATAATAACTCTCAAGGACACGAAAGTGAAAAAGGGGCTAAGAACCACTCTAAAACACCAAGGGAGTTTAGGAAGAAGGGCTACATGGAATCTAGGAAATGGGAAGACTGGTGCAGAAAGAATGCACTAAAAGAAATCCCAGAACGTCAGGGGTGCCGCAGGTGTCAAGAGCAATCACTTAAACTGAAACAGAAAGAGGCTTCATTCAGGAGTATCTTTGAGAAGATAGTGAATTTATGTTAATAAACAGACTAAGAAAGAATCTGGCCAATCTTAGCTACAGGTAAGGATATGTGCTTCTTTGTGGGGAAAAAAAAAAAAGGCAATCAGAAATTCAAGGAAAATAAGCTGTATAAACATGAGGCAAATTACAGCGTGCCTGATTTTCAGTGACTTTTTGTAAAGACCACCTCCACTTGCTCAGGCCAAACCCCTCAGAACCAGTCTTGAGTCTGCTCTTACTGACACCCAGATCCAATCTGTCATGACATTCTGTTGTTTCTCCCTTCAAAGAGGATCCAGAATCCCTCCACTGCTAGCTCACTGTCCTCGCCACCATCTTCTCCCCTGAGCACGGCTACAGTATGCTTAAGAATCTCCCTGCTGCCAACTTCATCCCCTCACTCAGTAATCAGAGGGTTCCTTCTAAAACCGATTATGAACAGATTATGTTCCTCCTCTGCTCAAAACCCTTCAAGAATTTCCCATCTCGCTCAGAGTAAACTCAAAGCCTTTATTTACTCTGACCTACGAAGTCCTACACGATCTGGCCCCTACAACCTGTCTGCCCCTCTCCCATTGTTCCCTCCTGCCCACCTCACTGTACACCAGGCAAGCTTCTGCTGGGAGCCTTCACGCTCACCATCTCCTTTGCTTGGAACCCTCTTTTCTCAAGTCTTAGCTCCCGTATCACCTTCTCAATGAGGCCATGCTGACTTAAAGTCACACAACTGCCTCCAAAGCATGTCCTTCATATACC
Source organism: Enhydra lutris kenyoni (assembly GCF_002288905.1). NCBI lineage: Eukaryota > Metazoa > Chordata > Mammalia > Carnivora > Mustelidae > Enhydra > Enhydra lutris. The sequence continues at coordinate 102,376,436 of NW_019154085.1, forward strand.
GTCCCAGCTATAATTTTTTTTCATAGCACATATTATTTGTATATGTAATTCGATTATTTATTAAATTAGTTGTTTCTGGTCTGTCTCCCTGCCAAAGACTCTAAGCTCTGTGAGGGCAGGACATGTTTCATTAACATACCCTAAGTACCCAGAACAATGCCTGACCCATAGGTGGGACTCCATAAATATCTGGTGAGTCAATGAATAAATAAGGATTCCTTTTGACTGTAATATTTGAATATTCTCCACCAAACAGCACCATTGTCATCCAAAAGATTATATTTCTTTTTCTCTGGCACCATCAAAATTCTTAGTTCTTATTGTAAACACTGTTTATAGATTTACTTTTAGAATCTACCTGTCGATAAAGCATGGACAATTTAATTGCTATTACAGAAAACAGATCATAAATATTATGCCCTGAACACTGTAAGAGTAATGATATGCTGGTAAATGGAGGCTGAAAGGAAGAAGGAAAAACGGAGAGCAAAAACATTTACCCTACATAGCTAGGAACCAGGAGAAACCATCTCATATAAATGAGTCAAGAAACAGAAGCTTATATTGATTAAAGCTATACAACTGATCCTAGAAAAACAGATAATAATTACAAAAGTGGAAGAGGAGAGGCAAAGGGGATGTAGTGAGTAGCACAGGTGAGCTAAATTCCTCCTCTTATCAGATTTAAATGAAAAATACATAATTAGAGATATGGAAGTGAGCTCTTTGAAAAAATCTAAAAGCTAAACAGGCAAAGATGGTTCTTTCCAGGGAATAAAACCAGGGTTTTATAGACTGGGAATAGGGAGAGATGTTAGCTGTATATTTTGTACCCTTTGGCAGTATTTTAATTTTTTTTTAACTTCATGAATGTGGCACCTACACAATAAAAACAAAATAAAATAAAAAAAAATAAAAAACACATGTCTGGATTAAGCCCGGCCAGCAGAGAGTAGAGCCACACACATAGACTCCATCCCACTGATTCCTAGTAAGAACTTTTCACAACAGGTCACTGGCTGCAATGCCACGGTCCCAGAGTGACAGATACTCCAGATGCAGAGCTCAGCTATTCATGGCTGGGCACTGAGGAGCACACTGTCACAGAGAACAGTATGTCCTCTTTAACGACCAGCCCAGAGATGTCCTTTGGTCTTGTTGTTGTAAGAATTTCGGTGATTCCGTGGGACCGATTTTTCTTCAGCATGGAAACTATGAATTGGGTAATTTATCATGTTTTTCTCTTTTTGTTGGCTGCCAGAAAGCCTGGAGCCAAATCTGTGGCTCACCCTTATAAAAACAAGGCATGTTGTGGCCCATGACAAATGTTGTAGCCTTATCCCCAACTCAGTTTGTTTTCCCTTTGCTTTGCTTTGCCTTTTCTCTATCACTGCTTCATATACATATTTGTAAACCACCTTCAATCCATTTGGAAGAGTTTTTTCCTGGGGGAGGATAAAGCTTCAGAAAAATTAAGTCACAGATGCACGCAGATCTGAAATCACAAATCTCTCTCCTGACAGATAAGGGAACTGAGGCTTGTTCAAGGTTACACAGCTGCCCACTAGCAGGGCAGGGCAGAATGTGGGAGCCTAGTGGTCTAATGAGATCACCAAACCCCTGGTGAGCTACAGAAGACTGGGCGGGGTCCACTCAGGTGAAACCTCTAACCGGGAGTCCATGCTGCCTTCTCTCAGTGGCAGGCAAAGTGTGGCTCTGCCTTACAAAGAAGCAAAGGGGAGGGAAAGAGTCTCTTCTCACTCTGTTCAGCTTCCATCCAGTACATTCCTTCCAGCTGCCTTTGGAAAGAGATAAACTAAGTAGTCGGGGATACTCTTACAGAGTATCAGAAAAACTATTAGAGCTGCTGAACATCGCTCATCATTGGGGAAAATACAAGTCAAAACCACAGTGAGATATTACCTCCCACCTGTTAGAAAGTTTAAACTCAAAAAGACTAACAAAAAAGATAACTAGCACTGGCAAGGCCACAGAGAAAGGGGAACCTTTGTCCACTGCTGGTGAGACTATAAATTGGTGCACTGGCTATGGAAAATAGTGTGGATGTTCCTCAGAAAATTAAAAAATAAAAAATTTTAAAAAATCATAGAACTACCTATGACCCAGCAATTTTATTCTGAGTATTTAACAGAAGGAAATGAAATCAGGATCTCAAAGAGATACCTGCAGCCCCACATTCATGTCAGCATTACTCACAATGGCCAACTGTGGAAACAACCTAAGTGTCCATCCACGGATGAATAGATAAAGAAGACATGGTGTGTGTTCACACTGGAACATTATTCCGCCATAAAAGAAAAAAGGAAATCCTGCTCTTTACAATAATATGGATGGACCTTGAGAGCATTATGCGAAGTGAAAGAAGTCAGAGAAAAACAAATACTGTATATTTTCATGTGTATGTGGGAGTCTAAAGTAACTGAATTCACAGAAACAGAGAACAGACTGGTGGTTGTCAGAGGTAAAGAGTGTGGGGTGAGGAAACTGGGGGAAGGGTGACAAGAAGTACAAAAGGTACTTGCAATTATAAGATAGATATGTCCTGGGGATGTGATGTACAGCAAGGAGACTTGAGTAAACAATACTGTATTGTGTATTTTGAAAGCTGCCAAGAGTGTAGATGTTCACATCACAAGAAAAAGTTGTGATAAGAAAGTTCACATAAAGTTATGATAAGAAAAAGTTCGTATCACAAGAAAAAACATTTATAGCTATACGAAGCGATGGATGTTAACTGAACTTACTATGGTGATCATTTTGCAATATATGTATCAAATCATTGTGTTGTACATCTTAAATCAATACAATGTTATGTGACGATAATCTCTAAATGAAACTAGAAAAAGAGAGAGTGAGAAAGAATAGTCTGAGCATGAAATGACGTATAGGCTAGCTTTGTGACTGTGGCTTCTATCAAACTCCGTTTCATAATATATAAAACTGTAATAATACATACCTGTTGGCAATGAAAATCAAAACAAAATATGTAAGGCATCTAGCATAATTTTTGGCACATAAAGAATACTCAAAAGTTAGTTCCCTTCACCCCCTTTAGGCTCATCTGTGGCAAACCCTAATAACTTACATTTTTTGTCCTATTGTAGAGTTTTCCTGAAACAGCAAATCAACGTCTACGTCAAAGCTGCAAGTGGTAATGCACCAAGTCATCCCTCCTACTACCTGCAAGACATGAAGAAAATACCTGTTTTCTCCTTCTAGTTTGGGGAGAGGGGAAGAAATGGAAGGGAGAAAAATATGTAAGTTTTTATAGAATCAATGATCATACAAAAGTGTATCTCTTTAGAGAGAGAGCACATGTCCTTCTGACTCCATCAACTACAACTCGTCTAAAACAGTACCACCGAATAAAACTTCCTGCAGCGATGGAAATGTCCTGTATGCATACTGTCCAGTACGCACATGGCACACATGGGGCTAGTGTGACCAAGAAGCTGACTTATACTATGAAACAAACATATTATTCACAGATCCTCCTTATATTGAGACATTAACTCTTAGCCAGGAGAAGGCTTAATCCAGTTTTAGGTAAGTGCCAGATTCCAGAGGAATTACGTGTTTTGAGATCAGATCAGACAGGTTAGTAGCAAGGCTGACATTTGTGGCTCATTACTGAATTTCCGTACATCTTGTTTTTTTCATGTATCTAAAGGAGAGAAGAATCCCTGTTCTACTTTTCACAGAGGACCTTTCAGAGGTGCAAATGACCACTGAGGTTAAAAAAAAAAACTCCAGCTAAATACTTTTCAGATATAGCTCGATGGGGACTCTGATCTCTGGCTGTGTTTAAACACAGTGAGACGCCTATAAATACAGATTCCAGGCCCCAGCCCAGATCTAACCAAGTATCAAAGGGTGAGGCCGCAGCATCTGTATTAGAAAACAGTCCACAGCGATTGTTAAGCCAAGCCAGGCCATGGTCCACTGGGGCACTCAACACTTTCTTCCACCGGGAAGCTTTCCTGGCCTGCTCTGTCTGATCTGGAAGCTTCATTTCTGCTGCACTTACTACATCATGACACTGAGTATGCTGCTTTACTTGTCTCCCGTCCCTATTCTATAGAAGCTGGCCTCCTTGAGTACAGGGCCTTGGTCTGATCTTTGTGCCCTCAATACTTATTACTATGCCTCGTATAGGATTCTTGAAGGTTCTGCTGAATTAACAGACTTCAACCCATAGTGACTTCTCTCCCCTCCATAGTGACACTCACTGCCTCCAAACTCAGAACTAACCATCATTAGAATATGTGGCAATTGTGTGCACAATGACTTGGGACAGCTCCTTATTAACTCAGATTTTATCTCCCATAATCTTTCTCTCTCCACCCAAACTGTAAGTTCCTTAAAAGGAAGAACTAGTTCTAATGTTTTTTTGCACTTCCCAATGCTCTGTACACAGAAAAGGAATTCAAGGCATATCTACTGACACATTTGTATTTTCTTGTAATAGGAAATTGGAACACTTCTTTTTTTTTTTTTTTTAAGATTTTATTTATCTATTTGACAGAGCACAAGTAGGCAGAGAGGCAGGCAGAGAGAGAGGGGGAAGCAGGCTCCCTGCTGAGCAGAGAGCCCGATGTGGGGCTCGATCCCAGGACCCTGGAATCATGACCTGAGCCGAAGGCAGAGGCTTAACCCACTAAGCCACCCAGGTGCCCCGAAATTGGAACACTTCTAATAACGAACCTGAATCCAAGAGAAACATGGACATTAGAGAAAGTAAAAACACAATCTCTTCCTCTTTTCTCAGCCTTGGTTAACCACTCCGTCCCAACAAAACAAAGCCTAACGGTTAGAAAGGTTTCTTCTTACCTTGTCAAAAGGTGACAAACCTTTAATTCGTGCCCTGAAATATCCAGCTGCAACCAAAAGCTCCAGAATTTCAGTCAGCTTGACGTTTTGTTCTTCATCTTCTCTTGTTTCAACCTAGAAGAAGAGCTAAAAGTTAGGCTGCTAAAATCCACCTTGAATAAAGGAACACTGGGTGTATTTCTGATGCCACAATTTAATAGCTAAGGAGCTGGTGACATTGGCTGTCTTGCTGTGTTCATGCTGGAGCATGGGGACACAGCGCTACCAGAGTCACAAAGAACAGCATCCTCAGGCCTCGATAAGCTGTGTTTACTGTCACAGTGTCACAGGTGGCAAGAAAAGATACAGGGACGCCTGGGTGGCTCAGTTGGTTGGACGATTGCCTTCGGCTCAGATCATGATCCTGGAGTCCCAGGATCGAGTCCCACATCGGGCTCCCAGCTCCATGGGGAGTCTGCTTCTCCCTCTGACCTTCTCCTTGCTCATGCTCTCTTTCACTGTTTCTCTCACAAATAAATAAATAAAATCTTTAAAAAAAAAAAAAAAGATACACAGGTGATAAAGATTACACCTCTGGTGCTGAAGAAAACCAGGGACAGGCAGATTACAGCACATTACCTCCCTGTTCTCTAACGCATCGCTTACTTGACAGGTTCCGACTAAATAATAAACTCCTTACAGACAAAAACAAGTTTTTTGTTTTTTTTTTTTAACTTTATGCACATCTTGGTCCCAAAAGCTACTGACAAACAGAGCAAGAACAAAGAAGGGAGTTCAAATATGTGTCTTTCTCTGCACTTCTCTTTTAGATCTCTAAAGCAAATACAAGGCAGGCTTTCAACCCAGATACACTGAAGGATGATTACTGCCACAAAATGGGATTGCCTTAAAAATAATAAATTCAGGGGCGCCTGGGTGGCTCAGTGGGTTAAAAACTCTGCCTTCGGCTCAAGTCATGATCCCAGAGTCCTGGGATCAAGCCCCGCATTGGGCTCTCTGCTTGGCGGGGAGCCTGCTTCCCTCTCACTCTCTGTCTGCCTTTCTGCCCACAGGTGATCTCTGTCAAATAAATAAATAAATAAAATCTTAAAAAAAAAAATTCATCTAATATATTTGAGTAGGGACCTGATTTTAAAATTTTAAGTTGTATCTTACCTTCGCTCCCAGGTGTTGACAACTTAAAACCACTGAAATATTCTAGTCCTTTTGCCTCCATCTGCTTTCATGAACAGTACCTTTCCTCTCTTTTGTTATTGCAGAACATAAAAAACCAGTAATCTATATAAAACACAGCGAACACATAGCTGGCTCAAATTCTTGGACCTACCTCTGACTACCCCCTCACCCAACAATGCCCATGAACTCTTCCTTTATTATACATGTCCCATTGACCTCCTCCCTTTTATTTATACTTCCTGCGGGGACTACTGCAACTGCCTCTCAATCTTCCTTCTGTTAATCTGTTTTCCTCCCTCCCTCCTAAATCACAACTTTCAGATCCTCCCTCTTTAGCTCATCCCCCAGTCCTTATCATTAACACATCATACATTGTCTGTAAGATAAGCTCCAACATTCTTAGTCTGGCATTTGGATCTTTGGCTGCAACCTATCTTTTCAGCTCCAGCCTTCACCTCCCTCCGGAACAATCTAGTCGTGGTATGGACAACCTCAAGCATGGCTCATTCCCCTTTCTTCACTATTCATACCCCTTCTCTTCTCCTCATACTCCCTAACCACCCAGAAACCAGCCTCAAATTCTAGCTCCTATTTGATGCCAACCCTGACAAATGCAGCCAGAAGTGGTCACTCCTCTGCATTTCTATTTTATTTATAGTTCTAGCCATTCATACAATTAAGTATCAACCTCTTCTGAGTGAAATGTCTGGTGTTAATATATATGCCTGTCTTTTGAAATGGCCTATTAGCTGGATCAGGAGAGGACAATATTTTATTCAGTCATGTTTACAACTCTTCTGAAGCAGCATTAGACTCAAAGGGCCATTAAATATGGAATGACATGTTCAATCATCACACAAAGTGCATGACCTATGCCAGTCATAGATTAACAAAATGTTTTCGTAGTCATGACACTGATAATGGAAATTCAAGTTTATTTTGAAGTACAAATTGCCAGGAGAGGGAGCTTACATATTAACAAATAGTTGCACAAAGAATTATTAAAATGACTGACAATCTCTTGCAGTAGGAGGTGGTAAAGGCGACACCTTGTTTCACTCCTCTCTCAAATCACCTTGGTCCAGGCTATCAAAGCATTCCCTGGTTCTTAGGGGACATGCAAAAATAAAGTAATATTAATTATTCACACCTTCTCTTCCTTTGCAAAAGATCTGGGATAGTTAAGCAACATCTCTAAGTGGGGAGACTCGAAAAAAAGAGAAGGTAAAGAGCAATATGGTTCACAAAGACGGAGTAGAAGAGAAAAATGGGATGATATAAGCATTTTCTTCAAACTCCTAGGATGTAAAACATGAACCTTTCATTTGTTCAGTCATCACTAATCATGAAAACACTTCCAAGAAGAGGACATTTCATCCCAGGAGGATTATTCCTGGTCTGCCTGGACCTAATGAACACCCACTGCCAACCCCAAGGCAGATGCATGGCCCATGGTTTTTATCCACTCATCCCCAGAATGGAGAAGTATGTATAGTTTTGCAATATAACCTGTGAAATAACTTCTTGGTGCAAGACACTGAATGGAGACTGTTAGTAAGACTCCACATTCACTTCACAAATTAATACTGAAACAAAATGAGAAAGGGCCACAGGTTAACACACAGTGACTGAAAGAATGCCCTCTCTTGACGGTATCAAAAGCCATCAGATTGGCGAATAAACCCATTGTTTAAAAACTAAAATTCTGATAAAGATGTATGACTGTGAGCTCTTAAACCGGGCACACTAAATTTTCATTGCTCTGTACTATAGCTCATGGAAGCTGGAAGGCAGTGCCAAGTCTAGCTATCTTCCCTATCCTTCACAGACATAGAGTAAAGGGTTTAAAAAATTAAATTTAAAGAATTAACTGGATTAGTGGCAGCTTAATGACACAGACTACCCATATTCATATGTACTGCTCTTTGAACTGAATGATACTAATTTAACTCTAGCTACCCTCTGTGCCTCCTAATTGCCAAGAACTGTCTTAGGTTCCCAAAAAAGTGACAAATCAGACCCAGCGTCCTGGCAGTCAGAGAAGGGTTACACAAAGGACTCAGAGGACCATGCTGCTTTTTATTTTAGAAAGATCCCCATTTATAGTACTCTAGGACACTGAATTAAAGGGATTTAAGGTGGAACCTGAGAGGCCAGAGAGGAGTCTATAGCAAAAGGTCAGGCAAAAACTCGATAAGAGCCTAAAACAAACAAGTGACAAATAAGAAATATCAAATACCAGGATACAGTTCTGAGTCTTCACAATCCCCCATTCCATCGATGTAATTTGCATGTAAGGTTTTACCTAATACAAGGGTTCTGACAACAGGACATTTCTTAGGTTTTCCTAAGATTACAACAAAATGGACTTACATTCTGGGCACACACACTCACAGATAAATCTGTTGGGCCATCACTATATCCCCAGCTTTTATGCACAGAACAGCGATCCCACAATTAGTGGGTACTTGTGGGATGAAAAACTGAGGATTGGCAGGGGGTCGGGTGGGTGGGATGACAGGCGGTTGAAAGGGAAGGAACCACTCACCATGTCAAGGCATCAGTCCTCCTGCCAAATGCCTGCTTCAAAACCTTAGGAGGGGGATAGAGGTGCAGTGTGGGTTCCATTTCTTTCCAGAATCTAGTAAACTAAACTAGACTTAGCTTTGGAGTAAATCGACTGGAAGAGAAGACACTTGCAAACCACCTACCTATATGAATGACACTTGCAGCCAAAAGGAAATGCACGTTCCCTTTATGCCTAGCCAGTGTGGAAATCCGGAAACCACTGATTATCCTATCCCTTAGGACCGAGTGAGTATTTAATAACACCGCTGTAAGGAAAGGCACCCGCTACGTTCTGGAGAAGCAGCCACGCTTCCGCCAGGCGCACTGCCGGGCCACACAGCCCCACCGGACAGCGCGTCGCCTCCCGCAGACAACCCAGTGCGCGCACGGTTCCCAAACTTCCAGCTGCTACAGGGTCTGGCGTGCATTCCCTGCACACACCGAGGCGAGTTGGGGGGGGGGGGGGTCGGGACCCCGCGGGCCCCTCGGGGCGGCGACAGGCGCCACAAGGTCACCGCCCTTTGCACAACCAGAGCCCGGACCGTCCCAGCACGCGTCTCGTGACTCCCAGGGCACTGCAGCCCCGGGCTTCGGGGAGAGCCCTGCGGCGCCAGGGGTCGGGGACACTGACCGGGAGAAGTAGGACCTCGGGCCCCGCGGCGCCTGGGGCTGCGTGGGGCTAGGTATTGGGCTGGGAAGACCACCTCCCTCCCCGGGGACCCGAGAGCGGCTGAAGTTTGTCCCCGCCCCCGCCCAGGCAGGGGGACCTCCCCGGACCCTAGCGCACAGGGCCAGCTCTCCCCGCCCGGGACACACCTGAGAAGGGGGCGGGGCGCCCCAAACGCTTCCCGGGCGCCGCTCTGCCCGCCACCCCGCGGGCTCGGCCCTCTCCCAGGAACCCGGACGTGTCTGGGAGAGGGAGGTCCTTACCTCCGGGAGACCCTGGCCCTCCGGGCCCTTGGGCAACCCCATGGTCCTGTGACAGACGTGCGGCGGCAGCAAAGCTCGCGGAGCGCCCGGAGGAAGCTGTCCCCGGCCGCGGAGCTGCTACCGGGGTGGAGGCAAAGCGGAAACTTCCTCCGCCGCCGCTGCCGCTGCCGCCGCCGCCGGCCGGGAGCTCGGCGGTCCCGCGGAGCATGCGCGTTGGGACGGGAGCGCGGCGCGACTGCGCCTGCGTGAGAGCCGCCCCGGGGCAAGGCCGGACGGCGGGGGAAGCTGGAGCTACTGTCCCGGCTGGGCTCCGTGGCCGATGTTCCGCGGGAGCCGCGCTCCAGAGCTCCGCAGTTTTCTCCGAGTCCTTCACAAAAGGGGCGATTCCTTCATCTCGGGGAAATTTTGCATTTTGGTTCCCTCTCTGAGTTTCACAGGCATCAGATACCCCCAGTGGGGGTGCTGTCCGCTCTGCGAGCCGGACTTTGGAAGCTCCCTCAGTCTGGTGTTAAAATTCCAGCATGAATGCGTTTGGGAATTCCAGACCTCGGCCCGGTTTTAGCTGAATCGGGGTGTCCCCCTGCTTCCCGCGCACTTGCGCTAACTTCTCGATATGTATACGGACCAGGGAACAGAGTCCCCAAGAAAGGTTGCTGCACGCCTGCTGCTTCTTCAGTGTTCCAGGCAGTGCGTCTTGTTTCTCAGGATACCTGGTTTGGGGTAATGTCCCCCTACCTCCAACATCCCTAACTCTGGGTCTTCCTTAGGAAAAGGTCGTCTCTGCGAGTGCATCTCTGTTTTGACGTCATTTTAGCCTCCACATCGCTTACATGCTGCACCCCCTGTCTGTCCCAGAAAATGGATGGCAGTTACATAAAAGGGTTCTCTCCCGGGCCACAAGACCCCCTCAAAACCCGCACTTGCTTCATAGTGGCTTCTCTAGCTTTTTAAGTTTTATTTATTTATTTATTTAGTTTTAAGCGATGAAGAAAGAGGTGACTTGAAAATTTGCTGTAGTAAAGATCGTTCCCGAGGGGCGGGGCGGGGGAAGGGATGGGGAGAGTGGGGAATAAGAAGCTCAGAGCTCCTAGAGATCAAGTGGGGTGTGTGTGTGTGTGTGTGTGTGTGTGTGTGTGTGTGTGTGTGTTTCCTCTCTGCATACCTAGCATCTTAATAAGCAGATAATCAGTAAATGTTTGTCCTTGGAGGAATTCTTTGGGCTTTTGGTATTCTTCCTGGAGTTTATCCTGACGGAATACCCACCCATGTGATCTCAAAGGCCCTAGAAACGGCCATTTCCTTCTTAAATTCAGTTAGCAAATACCGCTAACAAAACTGTGTGCCAGGCATCACAAATTTGAGAAAACTGAATAGGGAAATTAAGGGGGTTGAGATGGAACTCTCATAGCAGAGTTAGGGGACATCTTGTGCTCACCCATTGGAAAGCCAATGAATCTCAATTTTTAAGGCACCCATTATCAACTTCCCAAACGTATTTATTTTTGTAATTTTAAAATCGCCTTTCCCGGAGGTGGTATACAATGAGAGGGAATGGAGGGTAATTTGTGGCTGCTGTTGAGTGACTAGAAAGTATTGATGTCTAGGGACAGATAGCAAAATCTCACATAGCAGGCAAGCCTAAATAGCTGTATATAAAGTAGTTCAGAGAATAGGGTCTGGAGAATAGAAGTCAGGTAGGCCACACACAAGTTCCCTGTTGGAAATGCCTTCACAATATTTAAATAAACATGAGCAGCTAACTTGCCCAGTTTTACTGTCTGGGTAGGGTGACAGTGGAAGACTTGGGTTGGTGGCGTGCCTTTTTTTTTTCCCCCCTTAGAGGTCCCAGCAAAAAGGCCGTGGCAGCAGTCAAGAAAGCTTGGGCTTTCTGTGTTTGAGAGCGGAACCCCAGTGCAGCTTTGGAGAAGACCTTGAACAGACAAATGTCAGAGAAGGAGGTTTGTGAGGACTTTGGAATAAATGCAACTCTGTTCTTCTCCAGTGGCTGAGGGTATCCCTACAAACATTTTGTCACCCTAATGGGATCTTTGGGGTTTAGGGATCATTCTCTGTCTCCTTTGCACATTGAATACAGAGCTGTATGATGTTTTTCTAAGTGCACACTTCTCAGGAACCTCACAAATACTTTCCCTTTTTGGGTTAAAAAAAGGGGGTGCCATAGTAAAGAGCTTCCTGTTAGGATTACCTTTCTCCTAAGTGAAGTTTTCTAGAAAACCTCAATCATTTTGTTCTCATTTCTCCCAGCCCTTCCTACTTGGCTCTTGCTGTGACCAGCAAGGAGAATCATGAAGTCTTAAAGCAGGAAGGGATCTTAAAGGCATCTAGTGTGTGTTTAGGAAAGCAGAGTGACACCGTTTAAGTCACATAGCATGTTAGTGGCTGTGCTGAAACCAGAGCCCCAAATTTCTGATTAATGATGTCTTTTTATTCATCTATCAAACTTTCATTCATACAACAAACATTACCTCTATATTAGTGGCTCTCAAACTTGCTGCACATTGGAATCATATGGGGAATTTGAAAAGCTACCAAAGTCTGAATTCTACTCCCAGAGATTCTGCTTTAATTGGTCTGCGGAGAGACATAAATATGGGAACTTTTTCCCTTGGGGTATATTGTTTTATATGCAGCACAGTAGTGAACAGTGACTTCTTAAGTTTCCTTATAGATCATGGTGGCACACAGAATTTAAGATCCATAAATGAACTAGGAGTCTTTAAGTTAAATGAGTTCTTCCTGAAAATTCTTAATCGTATGCTAATCTATTCTCAAGCAGTAAAATTTTGCAACACACCATTCTTTATTTAGCATATCCCATTTCTATAGTGAAAAATTGAAGGCCTGGGTGGTGCAAGCAAACTTAAGCCTCCTCTGCTTCTGGACACAACCCAGCACACACACACACACACACTCTCTCACACACACACACACATATACACATACACTCACACACACACATACATACACTCACACACACACAATACAGTCACACACAACTCATACATACATGCACACCCTTACACATACACTCACACACACTCTCACACACATACATACACTCACACACAATACAGTCACACACAACTCATACTTACATGCACACCCTTACACATACACTCACACACATATGCTATATCTCCTGTAACAAATGAGATCTCACATTTTCTTGGTAACATGATTTAATATTTTAAATTGTCTTATTGGGGGAGGAAAAGTTTAAAAAACGTGACATGTTTAAAATTTCACAGGTAATTCCATTGAGCAACCAATTTGAGCCCCACTCTTCTCTGTGCCAGGGAATAGTTCCTGGTGTTGGAGAAGCTACAGTCGGCAAGCCAGATGAGATAGTTACTGCCAGAAATGAAACATGCCACTTAATAAGACAATATTGGCTAGATGAGTTCTTTTCAGGGAAAAAAAAATAGCGTAACAAATATGAGAGGGAATAACTGGAGTCCGAGGCCCTTCCAGACGGAGGGGTCAGGATAGGACTGTCAGGCTCCTTTCGACAGGAGATCTAAATCTCAAGAAGGTGCCATGAAAAGAGCCCAGAGAAAAGCATTCCAGGCAGAAGGAGCATCCGGGGTGTTCTGGACAACCTCCCTTTGCCCCCGCCCCAGACCCACGCTTTCCCCTCTCATCTTGCTTGCCAGCAGGCTAGGCTGGCTGGTAAAGGCTTCTTCAGCAGGGCCTGGCATGTAGGCACCTGTAGGGTGAGGAGCTAGTGTGGGGGTCCTGGAGGGTAGAGTCTCAGGAATCATTTGGCAAATATATGAAGAACTTAGAAAATATCCTTGGATATGATGCTGCCACTTTTAGGGCTTATGTACAAAGATCTTCATCACAATGTTATTTATGAAAGAAAAACCTGGAAACCATGTCAATAGCCCATGAAAGCGAATGGTTAAATACATTTTAATGTGTCTATTTTGTGCAACAGGAGGGTGCTGGTAAAAATGTTCACTGCAGCAGGCCTGCAAGAAAAGGGTGAGAGATGAAGCTAGGTGAATAAGACCAAAGTCTGCCTGTCCTGTCAGAAAATTGGTAAAACTTTGAAAAGGCAAACTGGGAAAATGTTCATTACCTATAAGAAGAGTTCTTACAAATGAGAAAGAAAAATTTGATACAAAAGTGAGCAAAGGAAAAAAATGAACAAAAGACTTGAAGAGAGAATTTCTAAAAGAAATTTTCACTAAACATATGAAAAAAATTCTCACCTTCACATTAAAAAAAATTAAAATGAGGTACCTTTCATGAAAGTAATAATTACTGTTTAAAGGACATTAAACTGCCGTCGTACCCCCTAGTCAATAAGTACATTTTTATGAAGGTTCTAGAGGGTGATTTGGCAAAGTTAACTTTTCGCCAAATATGCGTTGAGTGCCTGCTGTGTGCCAGGCACTGAGAAGCGATCTCACTGGGGGGTGGCAGGAGTGATTCAGCACCGAGGGGGCATTTGGAGTTTTCACAGTGATTGAGAAGTATTACCAACATTTAGCACCCAGATGTTATGGATGGCAAGGGTCCTGAATTGACTTTGGGTCGTAAGAATTGCTTTGGCCAGAGGAGTGTGGGAAGCTCTGGGATTGTGTCAGTTTGGGCTGCGGGGCAAGAACCCTTCTGTGTTTCCATCACTCTCTCATGCTCATTCCATCCATCATGAGAACCTACCCAGGCAGCCACTGCTCCCTGCCTGGGCCTCTGGCTGAGAAACAGACATGAGAGAAAGGAGGGGACCTGAAACTCCAGCCCAGCTCAATCCAGCCAGCCCCTTGAGCGGAATATCAATGGTTGTTCTGAGCACTGAAGATTTGGAGTTGTTTGCTAAGTGTGGTCACTTAGCAAACCTGACATAGACACGGCACAAGGAAGAATTGTCCCTCCAAATGCTATACCCGCCCCCCCAGCATCCACATGGCAAACACTGGATACAGAAAATGAACAAAGTGGAGTTGTGGGATGAACGTGCACAGTCAACAAATAATCACATCAACAATTATATGTTTGCATGTTGAAGTCAGTGCTCTTAATGACAACTTGAAAGGTGGGATTTTGAAAAAGAGGAACAGGAGGTACGTTTTTGAGTGAGGAGTCATTCAAAGTTTCTCCAAGGACATGGCGTTGGAAACCTGGAGTTGAGCAAGAGTTAGACACAGAGTAGGGAAAAGCATTTCAGGCTGAGGAAACTGCATGGCCAAGCAGAGGGGCTCTGAGTACCTGAGGGGCTAGAGCACAGATGGCTCAAGGTGGTTGGTGAGGCTGTGAGGCCCAGATCAGGCAGACCTGTTGGACCATCAGAAGGGGTTTAGATAGGGGCGACTGGGCGGTTCAGTTGGTTAAGTATCTGCCTTTGGCTCAGGTCATGATCCCAGGGTCCTAGGATTGAGCCGCACATGGGGCTCCCTGCTTGGCAGGGGGTCTACTTCTCCCTCTCCCTCTGCCCTACCTTCCTGCTCGTGCTCGTTTTCTCTCTCTCAAATAAATAAGTAAAATCTTAAAAATAAAAGAAGGGGTTTGGATCTCATTGAAGCACCAGTCAGATGGCTTAAGAAAAATTGTTCGATAACAATTTAGTCTTATCACTGGAATCAATTCAGCCCTTGATCTATAGCGACGGACTTTGAGTTTCAAACATCCCCAGTGGCAAGACTGCTCATGTGAAATTGCTACTACTCTTCATGTTATTTACTTGGTAAATAGCTGCAACCAAAAATCCAACCCTGACCCTGTCTGGAAATGGAAAAAAAGAAAACAAAGCACTCAGGAAATTAACTGCTAAATAAAGTGCATTTATATAACATTGTCCTAGGAATTTTAGTTCCGTCAAGCTTCCATGGCAAACTAAATGAGAGAAAACCCAAAATCACTTTAGAAGAGAGGACTAAGAATACTGTTTTTCTGGGTCAATGGACTTCTTAACTAGCAATAAAGCTATGTTATGCTTTCATTATCTTGAAACCAAATAAGATGGAAATAATGAACTTTTAAGATTCACACATATATTGTGAATTTCTAAAATGTTATCCTAAGACGCTTCACATGTCTCAATAAAGACAAGAGCTGCTGCCATGGTTCTGGGTTATTTTGTTGGGCTTGTTAGCAACAGCAAAATTACCCACAAATAGGATAACACAGACATCATTAATTTATAAGATTGCATTTAGATAATCTAAAGTTGTAAAACATCACCCTAAAAATTATAATCCTAACAAGCATTTATATGAACCGTTGCATCATCCCTTAATAGCAATAAAAGTAAGAGGAAAAGAAATCTGAATTCCATCCATGGCTGATAAAATCTGTTGCTGTTCTTGATCCTCAGAAGTGGACTCATTACAAGTAGGATCAACTTGGAAGGTGATTCACTTCTGTTTTCGGGTTGTGTAGACAGAGGACCGAGTCCAGTGCTTGGCATAGCAACATTTCCTGTTTCCAGCAGAGGATGTGATGGGCCAGTGAAGACCCTCAGTGGAGAGAATTCTTGGGGATATTCTTCCTCACTTTTTTAGAATGGGGGAAAGGATAGAGGGTCCTCTTCTCAAAACTGCCCCCATGAGTAAAAAGATGTGCGTGACACTGTCCATGGCAAGTATGTTATGAGATAGAAAAGTACTTAACATGACCTGATATTCATCAAAAGAATGGGTGTATGAGGGGCACCTGGGTAGCTCAATGGGTTAAGCCTCTGCCTTCCGCTCAGGTCATGATCTCAAGGTCCTGGGATCCAGCCCCGCATCGGGCTCTCTGCTCAGCAGGGAGCCTGCTTCCCTCTTTCTCTATGCCTACTTGTGATCTCTCTCTCTGTCAAATAAATAAATACATTTAAAAAAATAAAAAAAGAGAATGGATGTATGATTTATGATATCTCCATGGGTTAATACACAGTAGTGAAAATGAGCTAGAGTTACATGTCTGAATATAACGTGATAACTAGGAAAAGTATACAGTTGAATTTTTTAAGAAAACAGCATTCATAATGATTTGCTAAGTTTACAAAGACTCCAAATAATAATATTCAATGCTTATGTATACAGAAATGTGTAATAAAGGTGTGAAAATGTGCATGAGAATTATATTCATGATTGTGGTTTTCTCTGGAGAGGTTGGAGGAGGAGCAGGAACAGAAAGAAGGGCATCAACTCTATAATGTTTTACTTTTAGGAGAGAGAAGATCTGAGGCAAATGCAGTATAATGACAATATTCGATAGAGCATATGATAGATGGGTAATTATTACATTGTATTTATTTCTGCATATATGAATTATTTTATAATCAAAATATGCTAAAAATGAAATAAGGAGAAACAAGCACTAAAGTGAATTAGAGGCAAGAAAGAGGGGACAGAGGGTGTTGACTCCTCTTTGGAAAAGCTTGACTATGATAAGAAGATGGTCGGGGTAGCATGATTGATGGAGGGTTTGTTTCCTTGACTTTCTTTTAAGATGGCAAAGAGTTAAGTATCTTTCATTAAATCACAGGGAAGAATCCAATCGAAAAAAAGAGACTGAAGACATACACTTGAGCCTTAGAGCCTGAGCTCTTACAAATCTCTCACAATTTTTCCCCATAGATTGTCAGCTCCTCAAAGAAGGACAAGACTGTGTGTTCTATTTATCTGCAACAAGTGCACCGTGAATGGATGAGTGGATGGATGGTTGGATGGATGGATGGATAGGTAATGGATGGATGGATGGATGGATGACAGCCTGGTGGGTGAATGGGTGAGAAGTAGGGCGGGGATATTAGCATAATGTGTTTATCAGAGTGGCCACCAGATGGCAGATGTGACAGGCAATGATTATCCTTTCAAAGAAAGTTCAATGGTAGCTACAAGTTATAATTCTTTTCTTACATAAGCTTATCTAAGTGGAATATGCTCAACATTTAAGTGGAAATTTGGGAATTTCCTGCTATTTGTTGACCTCTCATTTTGAGTATCTGTAGGCCAACTTAGTCTTTCCTGGAAAAGAAGCTATAGATGCAAAGAAATGTATAATTGTATGACTTGTGGTTATAAAGGGACTGAATACATGTGTTTGTCTTCTGTTTCTTTTGAAATCCAAATAAAAGGATGGCAAAAGTATGATACTACAAAGACCAAGAGAATGGAAAGGGAAATGAAAATGTTATTATAACCAGTTGATTTAAATGGGTTACCCTTGATAAGGTGCAATCAGGATACAACTGGGTTTTCTTCCCATACATCTTCTTCTTTTTTTTTTTTTTAAGATTTTATTTATGTATTTGACAGAGAGAGAGAGATAGAGAGAGAGGGAATACAAGCAGGGGGAGTGGGAGAGGGAGGAGAAGCAGACTCTCTGCTGAGTGGGGAGCCCAATGCGGAGCTCAATCCCAGGACCCTGGGATCATGACCTGAGCCAAAGGCAGCCACTTAACGGACTGAGCCACCCAGGTGCCCCCCCAATCCATCTTCTTTAAAGTTGTTCTGCTAGGTGTCCTTTCCCCCACATCTGGATGATATCTTGTGCAGATTCTAAGGCTTTTCTGGGTACTTTTGCAGATGAAAATATTCTCTTTTTCAGATATTAAAGAGTCCCATCAAATCTGATCTTCAATCTTTCATCCAATTCATACCTTCTCCCCTTTCCTAGCTTGGATCCAACCTTGAATTTTGCAAAATGGAAGTAGGGGTTTAAGGTCTGTGCTTTTATCTCTCTCTCCCCCCTGTTCTTGCCCCACTTATTAACTTATGCTTCTGCCCCTCCCATTAGGAGAAAAAAGGAAAACTGTATTTGATTGAGTTATTGTATTTGATGTTGATGACTCTGTGCAGCAGGTGCCCCAAAGCTGACCCTTTTCCTTGGGGGCGGGGGAGGATTTTTGCCTATTGCCTTGTGTCTTTTGACCTTGCCCTGTTCTCCTCACACTTCACTAGGTGAAGCACCATGCACCTGACATCTCGTGATGTCCCTTGACTCTCCCCCCACGTATTCCTGGTGCAGGCCCACTCTGTTTGTGCAGAACTCTTGGGTAGGATCCTTTCAAGCTCACTCTTCCTTTGCTTGTTCCTACTTAGTTCTGGGGGTAAACTTATGAATCTCTGTCTAATCTAACTAGTCTCTGTCTAATCTAATCTAGCTATGGAAGTTTAAGCCATTCCACTCTGGTCCCTTCTCTGTTCTACTCAGACGTCCCTAGGCAGCCTCAGGTGAGTAGAAGGCACTAATCCTCCTGTCCCCCACCCACATGATACCCCTCAGTCCAGAGGACATGGGTCTAGTTCTCCCAAGGACACTCTTTGCATCACCCTTTTCCCAGGCTGCAACATGAGCAGGCCCATAGGCTTCTGCAGCTCAGCAGAAGCTGGCTGGTGGCTGAGACATTGGTCTCCGTCTGTGACAGGTCCCCCCAGGGTTTGGAGTATGTTCATGACCCTTGCTTGGCTAAAGAGTTGAAAAGAAACACCTATTTTAAATATTCACTCCCCAACAAGTAACTCTTCAAAAATAATTCCCACTCTGAACAGTCTCTAGCCTTATTTATTTGTTTGCCTATATATGTATGTCTATATTATTTTCTTATATGGGATAGAGACAGGAGGTGAGCTAGGACAGAGGAATAGGATTTGTTTTATTGTCTTATAGTAAGTCCTATATGAACGATCTGGCATCTTCCTTTGGAATATGGGGGTGCATTACATTCTGGGCTTTGAGCCTTTGCCAGAACTCCAAATTTATTTTAAAAGACTCATTTAACAGTCTGGCGTACCTTAATTACATAATTATAATTCTAGATAATTACAGATTATAATTAGTAATCATTAGAATATTTAAAAAGAGCTCTTGGAAATTTGAGAAAAATGATAGCTGAAATTAAAAATCTGATAGAAGAGCTGGAAGACAAAGCCTTGGAAATATCCGGGAGATCAGACATCATAACAGAAGACAAAAGAAGAGGGAATTTCCAAAGCAATAATAAAGGAGTGTCCAGATTGAAAAGGCTCTCCAGGTACCATGTATAATGAGTGGAGAAAGGATCCATACCCACACATATTATAGCAACATTTCAGGACACTAAAGATAAGAAGAAGATGCTGAGAACTTACAGAGAGAAAGACCAGGTCATGTAACAAAGAAATGAGGATCGGAATGGCATAGTTTCTCAAGAGTAGCACAGGAAGCCAGAACACAGTGGAACAATGCATTCAAAATTCTAAAAAAAAGTTACTGTTAATCTAGATTTCTATACTCTGGTAGGATTTTTATCAACCCGGAGGATAGAATAAAAATATATTTAAACATGCAAATGGACTTGCTAGTTGTCTATGCAATTTTCATTCTCCCCTGCACCCCTTCTAGAATCTCTCGGATATAAAATTGTGCCCTGTCAATTTCTACAGTTACCAGCTTTCTGTGCAGATTAGTAGACATAAGACCTACTTTTGAGAAATAAAATACAGATAGATATGTCCTGGGAGAAAATCCTTTAGAGGATTTTCTACCTATTGTTTACCATTTCCCAGTCTTGTCTTTTGCTTAGACACAAAGCTTGAGTTGGAGCAGCATTTCCCCCCATTTCTGTACATGGTCCTGTTGACCTGTACACACACGTTATTTTGAATCCCATGGCTTTCCGCTTTATGGTTCTGTTAACTACTCTTGAGTTCTTCTCCTGCCCAAAGACAGTGAGTCTCCTTTTGATCAAAGTTGGTGACTTAATGTCTTTCTAGTGTCTGTACTCCCAGTGCCTAGAGGAGTAGGTTTTCAAAGACAGGTTTTTGAATGAATACATGAACCAAAGAAAGAAGAAACATCCTCTTCCTCTATCACTTTCTAAGACACTCTCATCCTCCTTGAGACTCTAACACTAAACTCATAATTTATTTTCCTCACCATCTCTTGCTCACAACCTCCATGACCTCAGCATTTACGAGATCCTTCCAACCTCTGACTTCAACATGCCTTGGCTTCTAGGGGATGAATGAATGATTCCCAGTTTCCTTCTTGCATCCTAATTTTCCTCTCCCACGGTGCTTTATTGGCTCTCTTCAGAACAATGAGCGTACCTTCCAGCACTCCTTCATTACACTGTCACCAGGTGTATCATTTAACCAGCAAAGCCCCCGATTTAAAAACCAACTTAGTACAAATAGTCTGTGCACTTGGTTTCCCTTTCACGATTTGATCTCAACATGCTACCCTAGATTTCTTACCTCTTCTCAAATCCACCTGGAACCATCCTTGTGCTTTGCAATTGTTCATACTCCTGTCTGCCTGGTATCACTCTTGCATTTCCTCCAGCCCACAGCCCCTCAACCCCCCCGCCCCACCAGTTGAAAGTGTACCCATTGTCCTAGGACCAGTTCCAGTGCCACTTTCTCCCATGAAGCATTTCCCAATGATTCAGGCAGAATTAATCCCTGGAGCCTCTATGGCTGCAAAAGCCCTTTGCTATTATGTCTATTATAAGCATTTATTAGGACCGTTAATACCTTACATGGTTACCTGCCCATGTGTACTCGTGGAGGATGTTCCATTTCTGTAATACTCACAGACTTAGCATACAGTGCCTGGCGTGTAGCACACACTAGAAAATTGTTAGATGAACCGAATTGAGATTCAAGGAGCTTATCCCCGACAATGATTTAAGTCTAGTGACTTGTGGTTAGAGGCAAGGGCAAGGCGTATCTACTCCCTTAGGGACGCTGCCTCATAATTATTTTAAAAGTTTTCTATTTTATCAAAGGGCCTTAGAAACTGCTCCTTTTCAAAGCTCCACCAAACTATTATTTTCCTAATTAATTATTGCAGCGGGATAACTATTGCATAAATCAATCCTCAACTTAGTTTGATCGTGATCACTAATGAAATAGATTGGAGATCTGGAGCCCCAAAGAGAATGTTTTTCAGACGAATAATATATTTTATTTGTCAGCAGTCCTCAGACTCAATTTATGGTGAAATTAACTGAAAGTGGATTGCAAATAATTGTCAGCTCATTGTCAGTCTGCATTTCCAAGGCCCTGAATAGATAGAATGACGAAAGGTAATTTCGTTTTTCTTCGTAATTGCTTCTGGATAATACCAGGGCCTTTGAAAGAGAGTGTGAGGCTGTGCATTTTGAAAATTGCAAAGAAGATGCAAAGCCTGGGTTGAATACCAAAAATTTTCAATATGTCAGATGCAGCAGAATTTCTAGGGTTCTTGCTATCTGTTTGGCTAAAATTGCCTACAACAGATAACATGATTTTGGACTTGAGATATGAAAAGCATTATTTCACGTGTCAATAGTGATCACTAGGTTGGGGAATCTGAGCTTGGGTCACTTTCTGATAATTTCTGAAAGGGGTTAAAAAGCAATAAGGCTTCTTGCAAATGATTAAGGGCTTAGAGAAGCCTTTCAGGTATTTAAGATTACCAGAGAAGAAAATAATCTACGGCCCACTGGAGACAAATGAGCTTCCCAAGAACAAATGCAGAAGATGAGCAGATGAAGGAAGAAATAAAACTTGGTGAAAAGATGAGAATAAAACAACCACCTCAGTTTTCCATCACTTATTCTAAAAACTAATTAAGTTGAAGGAGATCATCACCTGTCACCATGCCATAAATCCCTAACCAGTGAAAAGTACCTGACCACTGTACTGTCAGACTTCAGATCTCCACTTTCCACAGTGTATTCCACTGTGTATACCTTGAATTACTCCTATGGTTCATCCCATGAAAGGGCTGCACAGCTCAAACAAGTTCGGAAATGTTGCACATAGTTTTCCTGTTAGGGGATCATAACATTAACATAAGAAACATGGAAAGTCCTGCCATAGAACAACTGTACAACATTGACCAAATATTCCACAAGCATCTTTTAAAAGGTATCCGGTCGAATGTATTTATTTTTTTCATATGTACAAGTGGACATCTTTGTTACATCTCTTGATTTTTGAAAATTCTAGTGTAGTTAACGTACAGTGTTGTAATAGTTTCAGGTGTAGGACAGAGTGATTCAACACTTTTTTTTAATTTACTTGACAGAGCTCACAAGTAGGCAGAGAGTCAGGCAGAGAGAGAGAGAGGAGGAAGCAGGATCCCTGCTGAGCAGAGAGCCCGATATGGGGCTCAATCCCAGGACCCTGGGATCATGACCTGAGCTGAAGGCAGAGGCTTTAACCTACGCAGCCACCCAGGCGCCCCCATTCAACAGTCTGATACCTTCTTGATCCATCCATGTTGTTGCAAATGGCAAGATTTCATTTTTTTGTGGCTAATACTGCATTGTATACACACACACACACACACACACACAAACATATATACCTCCTCTTCTTTATCCATTTGTCTATTGATAGACACTTGGTCTGCCTCTATAGTTGGCTATTGTAAATAATGCTGCAATAAACAGAGGGGTGCATGTATCTTTTCTAATAGGTGATTTTGTTTTCTTTGGGTAAATACCCAATAGCAGAACTACCGGCTCATATGCTAATTCTACTTTTAATTTTTTGCGGAACCGCCAGGCTGTCCATGCTTGACTCTGTGTGTATGTCAGAGACTGACTTAGTTGGCACCGCTGTCTTAAGCAGGATGGGCAGGAAAAGTAAGGAGGCGAGTTGTGGTCTCTATTAAATAACTGGCTCCCCTAAAGGCAAATGGGAAAGTTAAGTATTGTTATGGAGAGACCCTCAGTTATCAACCAGCCAGGAGGAAAAGTACCCAAATGGAACATCCACTCTCTTCTAAGTAATCTGTGGTATGTTTCCTCCTTGAAAGCCTCCTTAGGTCTCAGTGCCGTGACCTTAAACATAGGCTCCATGTGGCTGCCGGCTCAGGCTCAAACCCACCTCCATAAACCTGCCCCACACCACTCCCTCTTCTTGCTCCCTGTGCCCAGGCTTTCTGGCCTCAGATCTCCCAGAGGTCCAGCTGTTCTCAACACCCACCGCAGGCTCACCTTTGGGGACCCCTCTTGGAAGCTTCTCCTGACTTCCCTGAAGAAACCACCCTAGAACCCCACCCCCCAGATCAGGTCCTCTGTGGAACACTAGATTTTCTTGCTAGCATTTTTAGCAAATGTTAATTCTACGTGGGGATACTTGTTAACGTGATACTGGGGTATGACATACATTCAGTAAAGTGCCGAATCTTCAAGAATGTTTACGGATGTATAAATCCAAGGAACTGCCACCCAGATTCGACTATAAAACATGGCCAACATCCCAGAAGGCTGTGCCTTCCCACCCTCCTCATAGATGATTCTCTCTTCTAACTTTTATCCCCATAGGCTAGTTTTTCTGTTCTTGAACTTCCTATAGATGCTCACCATTGTCACTGTGAGGGGGACCCAGCTTGCTGTGGTTAGAGCATTTTACTGTTACTGCTATAGTATTCCATTGTATGAAGTACCACAACTTCTTAACTCTCTTCTCTGTGAACTTCATGAAACTACAGAAGATGTGCCCGTGTTGTTGACTGGAATGTCCTTGGGCCTTGCACAGTGCCTGGCAAAGGCAAGGAACCCAGAATTTTTGTGGCAAAAAATGGACTTAAAAAAAATTATTGGTATTGGTGTTAATCCCTTTTATTAGCGAAGACAATGGCTTTCATTTTATGGATAAAGAATCAGGACCTGAAACATAAAGAAGTGAAGCTGATGTTAAAACAGATCCACAGACCCAACCACTTACAATTATGCAGATGTATGTAAGGAAATGCCACAGATTGCCAGCAAACCAGAAGCTGGGAAGAGTCAAGGAAGGATTCCCCTGCAGGTTTCAAAGGGAACATGTCCTTGCTGACACCTTGATCTCCCAGCCTCCAGGACTGTGAGGCAATGAATTTGTCTTATTTTAAGCCATGTAGTTTGTTGTACTTCATTATGGTAGCCCCAGGAATCAAATACAGAGAGTAGGAAGAAGGACAATCACAAGTCTCCCTAATCCCCTATTGGCTGATGACACCTTTGTGGCACCTTTGAGAATGTGCCTCTCGGATTTCCCAGTACAATGAGTGCAATTGACCAGTGGCTCAATGCCAGGCTCTGATCCATTGTTGAGTTTGTACCAGCCACGCTGCCCACGCTCCAATGACTGGACTCTTCCAGGCGACTTTGCTGTGAGCATTTCCTTCATCTTCCTAATTCCCTTTGTGAACCGGGAAATGGGTAGGGATGGGACTGCGGTGACACCTAGCACCCTAGACCAACACTGAGAATATAATGGAGCCTGCTTCCCTCCTTCCTTTTCCCAAACTTCACACAGATTTCTCTTGTCCTAACCCAGAACCACACAGGGAAGGGGATTCTGCTAAATAGATCTCCCACTTAGCTGAAGTGCCACGATACAAATCAGCATTGTTTGTCCTCTGCATTGTTTCTGCAGAGAAGCTAGTTCAATGTCTTGCTTGGGCATATACTCCTGACTGCTGGTGTTCTGGTAAAACGCAGGGGACAGGAAGGGCTATAGCCCATAGCCATGACCCGAGAGCCATTCCCCTAATCTCTCAGTTTGGGGCAGAACTTCATCCATGACCCCACTCTGCCACAGGCTCCAGAGTCAAGATTCTGGTCCTTTCAGTGTTTCTGGAGAATGGTTCTCTGATTTCTTGTGGCCATCAGCGGGTTAGTGACCCAACTAAAACAGACAAAGGTGGGAGATTGCTCTAACTGAGGCTACAGACGGTCTTCCCGTTGTCAGCCTGGAGCCTTTTCCTCCTGTTCTCCCGGCTACCTGGCCCCTCAGCCCTGGGGTTTGGGGGGTTCTCAGTGGCAAATCATTCTCACTGTTACCCCAAGAGGGCTCTGAGTTGTCTTCCTCTCTCCCTTTTGTAAAGCCAGAGACTAGTCCTCCATTTGTTTTCTTACTTCCAAAACTTTGTGGCCTTTTTTTGTTTGCAAGTGCCAATTTTCATCCACTGTGGATTCTCTTGTTCTCATTGTCCTCGTCAGTTAAACTTAATTATTTTCTTATCATTTCAGTTCTGTCTTGGGAAGAAGTAGTGATCAATATGTATATTCAACCTACTATTTTAAACACAAGATTTTTCCATTTACTCTTCGTACCCAGGCCCCAGCTTTGTTTCCCACCACCCAGGGAACTCTTGCACAAGTTTCCACTAACCTCCAATTCCCAGATCAGGAGACTCTTTCCAGTCCTCATCTTGCTTAAATATTCTGTAGTACCCAGTGCTGCCCATAGCCACTGCCTACTGCTGCCTGGTGGACATTCTATTCTGTTCTGGGCCTCCTGAAAACTCCCTGATGGCTCCCTCCATCCTCTTGGCTGGCTTCTCCTTTCCTCTCTCTTTCCTTGACATTCTTTAAAGCTTTTTCTTTGCTCCTCTTTTCACTACACCCTTACCACGGTTTCAATGACCATGTCGACACAGGCAATTCTCAAATCTCTACCTTCATTTGTGTTAGGGCGAGACTCCTTGTTGCGGGAAATAGAAACCTGGTTCACATTTGCTTAGGGTTGAAAGGGGCTCATTTATGTAATTGAAGGCTCAACCAAGGTGCTCCAAAGCGATGCCTGCATGGACACTTATTTCTCTCTGCATCTCTCCGCTCTGTCTCCCTCCACAGCGTCCTTGGTCTCACCTGGTCACTGTCTACATAGTGACAAGTTAGCCACTGGATGCTCCAGGATCCCATGGTCTGCCCATCTCGATATCCTGGTGGAGGAAGGAGGGTATCTCTCATCCCCACAGCTGTAGCAAGGTTCTTGGGGAGTGTGTGGCTTTGCCAGACCTGCCTGTGAGCTCTTCTCTGGGCCCTGGTAGAAGGGGTGGGAGTTTGCCTTGCCCGAACCAAAGGGGCTCAACAGGCAGGGTTGCCATGGCGTCAGAGGGGAGGAGTGGGTCAACAAAAGAGAAGTGGGCCAGGGAAGGGCTGGAGAGGGGAAGAAGGACCGTTGCATTCATTCCGACAGTTTGATTGCCCAGGGCTGTCATCCTGGCTCTTTAGGCCCCTTATCTGTGTCTGTAAAATGAGGAGGCTGGACTCCCAAGGCCCTACAGCTACTATAATCTTTATTTTAATTCTATGAATAATGGATACATAAAGTAGAACCTTGTAAAGGTGCCTCTGGGCACAGTCCGAGGGCAGTAGAGCATGATGGTTGAGAACAGGAGCTCTGGATTCAGACTGCCTGGGTTCTGCATTTGGCCATCACCTCGGGGTGGGATTCGTGGGGGTGTGCTCTCCTCAGTCTCACCGGATGCCACGTGCAGAGAGCCTCGCGCTGGGTTTTGTGTTGTGCTGTTGCTGTCCTGATCCAGTGATTCTGGATCGTTTTGTCTTTGAGCTTAAGTTTAACAAGTGAAGCCCGACAAGGTATGGTCGGAGCATGCACGTGAGTAGAGATGAGTGCGGTGTCAGTGTCCACTGCTCCTCGCCAGCTCCTGCGCCTCTAGGGTTTAGCTGTGGCCCCAGGAGCACAGAGTTCTGGTGGCCCACAATATCTGGGAGCTCGGTGAAACCCAAAGTGCATGCCAGGTAAACCCGTTATGTCTGCGACTGACTTTCTGTTTGCACTTGGACTTGCTCTGAATGCAGAGAGAAGGCAGTGGCATTCTAAGACAGGTGAATGGCCGGGAACCCTGCCTTGTCCCGCTACATATTATTTCTCTGTATTAGCCCCCTGTCTGTGCTGCCAATGACGGCACGGAAGGAGAAAGAACCATAATTCCTTTTCCTTTCAGTCCTTCCTTACTCATCTAGCAAGCCAAAGGTAGAGAGTGTTGGTAGAATGTGCGCTTCTCAGGTGAAGTAAAAGCACCTGAGTTAATTTTGTGCAGGGTTTCCGCTGTTCTGGGAAGAGCAAGACATATAGAAGCGACAAAATAACACACTGCATAATTTCAGTGATTTTGCGTGAGTTAAATGTTCTTATGTTTGCCTTTAAAACTGATACTGCACAATATAAAAATAAATGACCCAATCCATACTTATAACCTAAAGATAATATTTTCTTTGCTTAGAATGATGTAAAATAGCAAATAAGAATTCATAGCAAAGTGGGGAAAGACTGAGGAAGAGAGGCAAAAGCTTTGTATTTCAGTACCGTTAATGGCATTTTTCTCTTGCCACATTTTCATTTTGCACTGGGCCCCACAAATGATGTAGCTGACCCTGCATCAGCAAATTATTTTACTCTCAGTGCCTCTGTTTCCTTGTTTGTAAACTGGGCACAATAACAATGTCTCCATCCCTAGACTGATTGCAGGATAAACAGGGCTTGGCATTCAGCAATCCCTCCACAAACGTGAACTTCCATTATACAGATAAACTAGTGTGGAGTGAATCTGTACGATACTTGGAGATCAATTTTAAATTTCCCCCTCTTTTGACTTGATGTTAACCACGTCAGGTAGCTGATTTCCTCTCTTACCTGATACGGCTGTAATTTGAATATTTCACCACAATCTGTTAATGGGCTCACTTAGTTTACTGCTTAGATGATGTTATTGGAATTAGTCAGCAGAATACCTTAAAGTGAAGGAAAACATTTCAGGAGAGAACAGTGTGCATCAAACTTTTTGATTCCAAATAAAAGCTGAAGGGAGGATTAAGCTATTGTTTCCGCCAAAGAACCCGAAGAGCATGTTTTCTACTTCCTGACAACAGATGGCGATGTTGCTAAGCAAATGGAGGACATTGTCCCTGGTTCGAGAAATTCTGCGATCAAGGGTGAGGAGGGAAGCAAAGCTATAAATAACATATGGAAAACAATGAATATTTTAATTAGCTGTTAATAACTGAATATCGAATCCTTGTCTTCTGCCTAACTCACAACAGTGTTATGACAGCTAATTAATAAGTGATTGTAAAGGAAATGATTATTTACAGTAATAATTAGTATGGCTTACATGCTTGTAATCATAAAACAGTTTTCAAAAGTAGATGGATCCCAAGCAAATATCGTTCTGCTGTTGCAGGGAAATTGTGGTGCCCTTTTGGGATGATTTCTATTATCATTTCACACTGTCTGGATTTATTAAACAGGTACCATTATGCATTTGTTCCATCAAGTTTCATTCCAGCCATAGAATAGAAAATCACATATGTGTATTTTTTTTTTAAAAGAAACTCCTGTCATACTTATTTAAAATTATGTACATGAGGGGAAATGTGAAAGTTTCCTCGTGTCTCTTTGAAAGATATCAACCATAGAACAAACCAAAACAAAATCCTGGACCAGAAGAATAAAGCCTTCCCCTAGAGTCTCTGTTTCTAGTGCCTGATTCTCACATATAAAAACAAAACTAAAAAGCAAGTATAGAAGCCCAAACTTCTCCTCCTCCTCCTCCTTCTCATTCCATATTTCAGATCTCTTTGAACTGCCTCATGTCTTCAGGATATAATGAAATCCCTTGCTCTGGAAGGAAGCCACGAAAGATAGATTTCAAGACCTTTTCCTTTCCTCTCTGCTAGTAGCAGAGCTAATGCAGTTTACTTATTAGATGAATCACCATGGATACTGATATACTCAAGCCAAGTCTACCCGAGTGAGGGGAATTGGAGAATTGAGGCAATTATCCTCATAATTTAAATAAACAGCGTCCCCTCATTTTTGTTTTGGTTACCTGAATTTTTCAGGTGAATGTCTAATTTTAGTTTGGAATTACAAGAGCTGGCTCCTGCCTTAACTCTCTGATTAAATTAGCTAGCAGAGCTTGGGGCTTCTTTGCTGGGAAGCACCGTAAGAACACGTATTCCTCTACTCTCTGTTTTATAATCCCAAGCATTTCTGCCTGGCCTTTGGATAAACAAGGGCACTAGCTCAGGTCTAGGAAGAGATATTTCTGGAGGGTAGGCAACATTCAGGGCTGCAAGTGGTTGCTTAGAGAGACCAGGTCTTTTCCATCAGACAAAGACATTCATAATACCATGTCCTTCCTGACAATATGGCCCCCAACATGTCATGCACGGACCATGTGTTTCTCCCCTGGCCCCAGTCCAAGCCATAACCTGTACCAGCACTTCCAATCAGGATTTTACGGCTGGTCTTGGCTGCCTCTCCTAATCCTGTCTTCTCAGGCTGCATCCCAACTTTGCCAGTGTGAACCCCCCGTCTCATTACCCCTACCTCAGTGCCAATGAGTGTTCTAGGGAGTGCTAGGGGAGAGGAGTTTTGTAAGTGTAAGGCATAACTGTATTTCTAAGTAACATGGCATCATATGATTGTGATTTAATATCCATATTCAGTGTCTTAATTATTTAGCACCTCTTGTCTTTAAGCCACTATTGTTAGAGTTCAAAGAGAATCCTGGTGGTGGTTAATGCCATAGTGACCTACGATGGAGCCCCAGATGACCCTGATCTGCATTTCTTTTTGTATTGTGCATTTTCGAAGACTGAGTCTCTGCTGTGGGCCATCCTTTATTTTGCTCTGTGACTCAGCACTGAGGGTTCCTATGGCTATCTCATCTCTTAATTTCTTCCCCCCACTCACCAGTGGGAGATGGCTGTGGGGCATGTGCAGAGGCTGGGATTCTTTCTGATTGGTCAGTAATCTTGCGGGTGCAGGGGCTATAGGATATAAATGGACATTGACAGCTGATGGACCTGTGATTGACTCTCCTTCCTTCACTTTGCTGTTGTTTCCTTTGTGACTCTATCTCACCTCCCCTGAACTTCCATTTTTGTTTCTGTGAAACAAGGATAATTACATAGATCTTGCAGAATAGTGATTGGAAATAACTTCTGTGAAGTGTCTGGTACATGTTTAATAATGGTAGCCATTCTTAGAATTGCTCTTTGTGCCACAGGAGCACAGACAGTTTTATTTATTACTGCTAGGTTTCATTCTTCTTTGTCCACCTTATCACGGCTTTATCCATCAGTACTTATGTTCTGAAAACATAATGGGAACCCAACACTGTAGGGAACACAGATGACACGTGCGGCGGTGGCTCTGTCTCTAATGAATTGCTCTCTTGTTAAGAAAAGGCATGAACAGAGTAATAATAATAACGTCAATAATAATCAGACCTAATATAGATTGAGGATTTTACTCTGTATCACGCTTTGTGCTAAATGCTTTACAAATTGGATCTCATTGCATCGTCACAATAATCCATTAAATGAACACTCTTATTGTCACTCCTGCTTTCCTGGAGAGGAAAAATGGGCCCAGAGAGGTTAGGGGACTTGCCCAAGGTCAAGGTTACACAGCTAAGGGTGGTAGAACCAGGACTTAAACTCAGGCCATCTGACTCCAGAACTTGAGCCTTTAACGTTTCTACTTACTTGTTCTGTGGGCAGTATTAAGTGGTGAAAACAAAGAACAGTATACTTCCCAAGAATGGAGAGGCCATCATAGGATAGAAGGCAACCAGGAGATTTTTTGGAAGGGGGGGACCTTAAAAAGTAATAGTGATAAAATGTAACAGGCACAGGAAGGTGAATGATAAGCTCCCCCTATGAAACAACGTGTCCATCATTTTTCTGTTTGAGTTTGTGCCAGGGCCCGAATCTTCCCAAGTGATTCAGTCCTGGTGGAGGTGTCCCTGGATCCTACGATCTCATTTCTCTTACATCAATCTTTAAGACTTCATGGTTCAAAAATCAAGGGATTTTGGTGCTGGAAGGGATGCCAAGAGTCGCATTGTGAACTCCAGAGAGAGGGTATGAGTTGTTCAAGATGATACAGCTGGCCCAGCTAGAACTCAGGCCTCTTCACTGACGTACTGGTCCTCTTTCCACTTGCCACGTGGGCCCCTGACTGTTTTTGACAACAGGATTGGGGATGTAAGGTTTTACCAAACTTCTGCCAGCTCTGTTTCAAGTGCTGAGTGTATGGCCTTATTGAATACACACGTCTCCCCCAGATACTTTTCTTCCCTTAATCAGGGAGGGTAGGTATTTACCCAAAGACATTATTGGCCAGTCTGCATCCCCCTCACCAAAATGCCTAGAACGGAACACAATACGCTGAGGGCCCCTTTTCTCCCACGGGGAAGTCAGGCTTCCCCCCAAACTGGAAGCAAAAGGGTTCACACTCAAAATCCAGAGGGTTTGATTAGATTTTAGAGTTGGCCATACACCCTCTTCCTGCCACCTGCTATATAATGTGTTCAGCCAGACACTCTTGTTTGGAAACAATGTCTTTATTTAAAACAAAAATTCAAGCCTGGTTAGACAAACGCATTAACAGGTATTCAATGGTGATTGCGAGTAACTTCTTCGAAGAGGTTGCCTCTGCCCGTTGTCAGCCTGTCCCTGCTGAGTTGTTTGATGCATTCACTGCATTTTATATTACTTAATGTGCCTTATGTATCTGCCAATAAATCTGAAATACAGGTCACAGAATATGCAGCTCAAGGAAATCCATAAAAGTAGTAGAGAGAGGCTTCCCCAACTGCATCAGATTGCTAAAAGCTGAGGTCATTTCCTCTTGCTAAAAATGTAGAGCTTCATAAATTATTTTTATCACCTCCAGAGCCAAGCAAACAGTTTTGCACAGATGCCAAAGGGGTTTCATTGCTTTTTTTTTTCTCTTTAAGCTGAAAACATTTTTCTTAGTCCTTCTGCAAAATGATTGTGTGTGTGTGTGTGTGTGTGTGTGTGTTTACACATCCTGGCATATGGCATGTAGATCTAGGAACCGAAACACAATTGCATCTGGTCAGGGTCTTCAGTCAAAGTGATGCCAAATACCTGAGCTCAGAGGAGGGTTCCGACCTAGGTTTAATTACTCCCCGTGGTTGGGGGTTGACACTGTTTCCTTTAATACATTTTTAAGGAGATGTTAGGTATGCAGACACAGTAAAAATGAGCAGCGAACATGCAGTGAGGAACTTTATAGAAAACACTACTGAATTAACTTACAGTACATTTGTTAAACATGAGCACCTCTAATAATGACATTTCATTTAACAATGCCCTTTGTCTTTACAGTTCATCACTTACCTATTTCGGTAATGAACTGCAGTCATACCATTCTGATTTTCTCCTAATGTAAAGGCTCAGCTCACTTCACTGCCAGTGAAGCATGATGCTATTATTCTGTTCCTGGCTTAGGAAAAAAGCTATAGAATATATCACAATTCTAATTGGCTAACAAATATTAAACCCTACGATTGTTAAGGGCACCCAGTGATTCTGTTTGGCTTTTGATGGGGATAAGTAAAATAAAGAAGGAGAAATGGTTTGAAGAAAAAAAAAAAAGAGGTTAGTGTGTATACTTTATGAGCAGTAACCCAAGTCTCCTTTGAAAAAATATGAGCACACATTATATTTAATAGCTCAAATGTTATCTTAATTCTTTATCAACAATTCATGCAGATAGCTTAATACCAAATATTTTAGTTAGGATTAACAATCTGTGAAACAGAAGGTTTAGCAAATGAGAGATGGAATTTGTTCTCCCTGCAGCCGTAAGCAGAGGAAAATGTGAGCTGCTGGAAAGCTGGGTCGTGCAGGAAACATTCTTTTTCTGCCAAGCAAATGCAGGCAGATTCGGAAAATATTATGTCTCTCGTAGCCCTGATTTATCCTTTCTACGGAAGGTAATGAAGCCTGTGTCCAAACTTCTTTTTGTCCCTTTTGCAAAGCTTTTCTGAGGATGAAAGATAGGTGCCTCCCCTGTTTTCCTTTTTCCACGTGGCAGAGTCCCCTAAGGCATCTGCCCCCCTCTCCCTTCTGAACTCACCAAAACATCTCATTAGTAAAGGCAAGATTCAGCTCCCCATCATCTTTCCCCAGCTGAGGCAAAGCTGCACAATTTACAATAGATCTTTGGAAAACTGCTTTTTACCGAGTGTGGCTGCATCTATAGATCTCTCTCAATTACCCACAGTAAATTTAGGCATTGTACAAGAGCAAATTTTACAGTCCATGAAGAGATGAAGTGAAATCTAGATGAAATTCATTGTGACAGATTCCCAGTTAGTGCTCTGATGTGTCTGTATTACAGAAGATAGACATTCTATTAGCATGGAAGCTCCCATAATGGACTGTGAATCATCTCAGGTAATAGAGATGCCAAGCAGAATGACTGAAAAGCACTATTGAATTCCATTAGAGCTCTTTGTTTTTAAATCAGTCATTTCTCGTGAATAACCAACTATACACTTCTTGACCCTATCTCCGAGTGATAATTGTGGACTAATATTACAATACATTAATCTGAGTTACTGTGCGATTCCCATTTCAGTTGCAGGCTGATTCGGGGTTTCCTAAAATGCCAGGGCCCTTTCCTTTGGACATTGGAACTTCTATCACAAACTGGCAGTTTTGGAAATGGCCTGTTCTGCGATCCCCTGTTTCGGTCTGTTTCGACATCGCTGGGATCGTTCCTTGCGGTCAGAGTGTACACAAAGATGTTGTATTGTGACCCTGTGACTTTCTGCCCCTTTTTTTCCTTTAAGGATGTCCCCTGCACCAGGTCAGCCATCCTGGGCAAAACAATTAGCACAGAGGTAAGCCTGTAAGGAAACCATTTTAAATAATCCAGATTAGCGAGGTTTTTTTGTTTTGTTTTGTTTTTAATCTTAAGTGGGTAGCCAACCGTTAGGAAAATAAAGAACATCACATTCTACTGCACAAACAGCCCCACCTCATCTATCAATCAAATATGATTGATCAGACTTAGTAATTACTTGGATAATTAGGACCAGGTTTCGGTTTGTGTAGGACTCTGAAGGCTTTCGATGCCTGCATAATTACCACTTGTACAGTAGACCGAGTTACGTGATTTATTCTGTTCAATTATAACATAAACACGGAGCACTTAGAATAGACAGCCCGAAACCACACATTTCTTATTCCGTTGCATTTGATACAAACGCTGGAGCTTGTCATGAAGCAAAGCTCTCCCTGACCACCAATTCTGAGGTTTGCATCTATACATGACCAACAAAAATAAGTCTCTTCTCGCTCCTCATGTCTCCCACCTGATTTACAAGGTAGGGGAGAGGTAATTTGGAAAGGGGACCATGGTATCCAGAGGGTGGCAATGCCAGCTGAGTTGCTTTGAGATTCTCCCATAAATCCCCTGGGGAACAACTTTAAACAGAGGCGACTTTACATCTTCTGTCTACGATCAACTATTCTCACATCAGGATGAACAACATTATCCTCATCGCAGGAGGACCCAAGCCCAGTGCCTCAACACGAGGCTCTCTCCTTAATGTTGTAATGACAGGTGTAAGATTAACTTTGTTAGGTGTCTAGCCACTCATGCAAACTAAATTAAATTAATGGAACAAATTTCTCTCATAATTAAGATAAAAATTCATGTCAGCTGTAACCTTGCTGTACACTAATTATATACAAATGATTTATCATCTGCTTCGCCCAGAATATTAATCCTTACCTCATTGATAACTGCAGCCAGTGTTAAGAGATGAGAGTTGATTAACTATGACAGATTGGGCAACCACAGCCCTTGGTGCCGGCACAACCAGTGAGACCAATAACACTCAAGTAGCTCTCCGGGTTGAAAATGCATTCCCATGGAAACAGATGCATGCTTAATGAAGGATACTGAGATTATTTTCAATAATGACTGATATTGGAACAGTGGGCAGAGCTGATCAATAACAATTAACCACTTAGGCTGCTAAAGACATGGTTAGAGAAAGCAGGTTATTTACACATTAGTAGAACCCTATTCGAAGACGAGTACTCCATAATGTCTCTATGCTGTGCCGTTTCTCTTTTTTCCTGCCTGGGAGGGGTTCCATGGTGGAGAGATGGTAATGTGCCAAGAGCCCTCCTGTCGCCTCTTAGCGCCTGCTTATGAAATGAGTGATTGATGTTGCCAGCGGTTCTTTGGATGCTCTCAGGATAGCTGCCAAATGTATCAAGGAAGGTCCAAAAGCAACTGTGACCATGAAACTCATATTGCTTTGTAGGGATTTGGTTTGGTGGAAAAGTTTACTGCCAAGGCGTAACCCAATTGTACAGAAAATTCTTTTGATCTTTCATTGTATGCTCTTTTATTTAATTTTAAGGAGTCCAAGACGAGTTGTGCAGATATTTGAGGGAAACTTCTGCTTTGGACTCCTCTGTCACACTGGCTGGAAAGAGCTTTAATAACAGAAATTTAATAATAGATAAGGCTTTCAAGCTATTTGGAAATTTGCACTTTTATTTTGTATTAATTTGAATCACCCCAGGAGTCGAGATCTTGTAATGCTAATTACTAATATAGACTCCCAGAATCCCTGCCCTGACAGTCAGCTTGGAGAAATCCCAACTCCCTGGGCCAAAAAGTGTTAATAAAAAGTGATTAGCTACTTAGGCCAAGTCCTATTATAATAATGCATTATATTTCCCTTGAATGGGTTACATGCATTCTCATTTCTCTGAATGAAGAAAATGGTTGAGGGAGATGAAAATAGGGCATTTTAGCTGGCATTGTGACTAAAAGAATCCAGCTTTAAAAAAAAAATAGGAGAGAATGTTTCTTTCTCCACACTTCTTGAATTTTGACTCTAGATCTGTAAATGCAAATAAACAGAAACATGCTCTGCATATTTGCTGGTGTAGCTCATCTATTTCTCCCGTTATGCGGACCTAGATTGGAACTGATTCTAGCAGTGAACCCCAGCTCCAACATGCTATGTGTGTGTGTTAGAAGTTTTAAGTACAGAAAAGAGGGTAGCAATCTTGCCCTTTCCCCCTGTGGGACAGACATGCCCTGCTTAAATCTTCAGCCACAGAGAAGCTGTGGCTGGGACTCCACATGGATGCTAATGAATTTGGAACAACATTTATGTGGCTGAACAAACGTGGATCCCAAACACCCCAAGTCAAGCGCAGCAAACAAGAAATAGGCTGACACATTTCTATCAGGAAGGCAGCCAGAACGTCAAACTCTTGAATGATATTGGGCGATCTCAGCTCTGTTTTATCATCTCCGTAAATAAATCCGGAGATGATAAACAACCATAAACACCTGTAAAGAATGCTCCATAAAAATCAAATAAAAAGCTACACCCTCCCCAGATCCCTCCCATCTCATTGCCCCCTCTCCTGATGAACCTTTTGCTAAATCTCCTGGTGGAGATAGAACCACATTTAACACAAAGGTAGTGAGAGTATTAGTATATTTCCTACCTACAGGAACTAGAGTACTGGAAGGAAAAAAAAAAAAAAAGCAAAAAACAAACATAGCATTCTTAGGGTACAGGCTCATTATTTTATTTAGCTGTCTTGATTGGACTCTCTGTGTACTGTCTTTCCAAAAACACCACGATCTTACCCCAGTGCTTTGGACTTCTTCAGTTTTTACTACAACTGAAAACACTTACACCCCTATACCCAGGCTGGCAATGTAGTAGACGCAATTACGCTTCCCTATCGCCTGAACAACACAATTATTGGGAAGATAATAAGATTATCCAGGCTTTTGCTTCTTAAAATTATACTGAGGCACACCGGCTGACTCCTGTTTCTTATGCATTCATCTTTAAAACAAATAAGGGAAGTAAAAATGTGCCGCTAAGCTAATGAGGACCGTGAGACAGAGCCATAGATACATTTTCTCACTTGCCTAATGAGCAAAGTGACAGACAGTGAAACAGTTCACACTTGAGTAATTCCCTAGTCATCAGCAACTGCAGAGGGGCCCCTCCTGCTGGAGCTTTGGAGGGGGGTGGTCGGGACATGTAATAAATTGACCCTGGCTCTGCTGGACGGAATAAGTTATCACAAAGAGAGAGGTCTTGGGGTACACTCCCTGAGGAAATCTAACCAGGAAAAAAAAAAAAAAGTCCATTTAAGGCATCTCCAGCCATACATTCAATTAGAATTAAATTAAAACAATGGAAAAAAGAATCACCTTCTCCTCACCCAGCCAGCTGCCTGAAGGCGGTTGGATGGCTAGGATCTGGAAGACAGTGACGTCCCCCCACCCCCACCTTCTGACTGAGGTCTGAACACTGCTTTTAAATGGTCTTAAGCATGTTTCATTTCTGGGGAGAGTGGGCAAGGCAGGAGAGGGTGGGTATAGTCTAGGGGTGGTGTGTGTGTGTGTGTGTGCACGCATGTGTGAGAGAGAGAGTAAAAAATAATCTTTTTACTGACTAGTTTGGGGCCTCTGTGAAGTCCATGGGGAAGGGGGGGCTGAAAATCCGCCAGTTTTCCTGTTGGCTTGTTGAAAGGAAAGGAACTACAACTTGGTTCATACCGACTCCGGGCCAGGCCCTCTTTATCCTTATTTTATCCTCATGCTGAAGGGGAGTAAGTGGGACCTGTGCTGTTTCAGCCAAGGGAACAAACTGGGGCCCCCAGACCACCGTGGAGCCATTTGCTGAAGCTCATATGGCCACTAATGGAAGCAATGAGTTTCGAATTTTAGTCCCGGCTCCACAGCCCGCACTCTTTCCACTCAGAAGAATCGCATCGGTCCCCTCACGAGAACGCTGATAAATGAGAAAGAGTTTGAGAGAGAAGCCAACCAGAGAAATGTAGTGGGGAGCACACACTCTTTCTAAGCCATTAAAACTTCGTGTCTAGAAAAATAATTCTTTGACCTGTGGATTGAGACTTAGAATTCTTTCACTGAAATGATTGTATTTACTTCATAGAGGCAGTCGCCACGTTATGGAGAGTGAAACAGAGGTCCAGAGACTCTAGAAACCAGCCACAGGTCACTCAGCCAGGGGGTGATGAAGCTGGAACCAGACCAAGTTCCCCAGGCTCTTTTCAGGACATTCCACTCACTGGCCTGCCTGCACACAGAACACGAAGGTTGGTGGACATGCTAGGACTACCTAAAGCTGACACAGCATGATAGGAACATACAATGTCCTGCAAACTGTGGTAAAAACTTTCTATTACTTATATATGTTTTTAAAGATCTTATTTATTTATTTGAAAGAGAGAGTGAGCAAGAGAGAAAACAAAAGCAGCAGGAGTAGCAGAGGCAGAGGGAGAAGCAGGTTCCCCACTGAACAGGGAACCTGACACGGGGCTCGATCCCAGAACCCTGGAATCATGACCTGAGCTGAAGGCAGACGCTTAACTGACTGAGCCACCCAGGTGTCTTGTTGCTTTTATTTTTATTTGTTGAGAATTCTTGGTAAGGAAGCAGTATGTAAGGAGTTCCACCTTGTTTGTGTGAGATTAGCTGCCATAAATTTAAGAGCCTGCATTCTTTAAAAAGAAAAAGACAGGAGGGCTACAGGGGTAGCTCAGTCGGTTAAGCGTCTGACTCTTGATTTCTGCTCAGGTTATGCTCTCAAGGTCGTGAGATCGAGCCCCCCATCTGGCTCTGGGTTGACCACTGGAGTCTGCTTGTTCCTCTCCCTCTGCTCCTCTCCCTGCTCTCTCTCTCTCTCAAGTAAATAAATGAATTTTTTAAAAAAGGAAGAAGCCAAGAAAAGCACACTTAAAGTATTTGACTCAGCTAAACGAAGGAGGGAGGGAACTGCTCTGACAACAGTGTTAGTTATTAGCGGACGGGTGCCCACTATTGGCTAAAAAGTGAAACGCATATATTATCTCTCATCATGACGCCACCAAGGTGAGGGAATGCGCGACTGTTACTCTCATCTTACAAAGGAGAAACCCGAAGCTCGTCACTCCCACTGTGTCCCTGGGCCCTGGTATATTGGTGTGACTCGGAGGCCGAAGATGGCTCCCAGGATACCAAATATCCAGTATGTTCGGTCTTCAGCCATTCATCCTGATGTCATTTATATCATACGCATGGCTTAAAACCTGTTTAAAATACTTAGCACATCCTGTATCTTCTCATCTTAGTGCTTTAGTGACCACAGTATCTTCCATGTCAGAGTGGGCCCGTTTAATATGTGCCGGTGCGCCATCTTTTAGAGAGGTTCTTTACTTTATTCAAATTACTAATCATTTAGAGCATCACTAAAAGCCTTTCTCCCTCGCTCCCCATGCATGCTTAACCTAATTAACTATAAATGAGGAAAATGCTATCCACATTAAAAGAAAATGTTAACGTATAAATTATCCCACTCTTTCTGGTGAGGCTAAGGACTCCT
This sequence comes from Enhydra lutris kenyoni, assembly GCF_002288905.1. Classification (NCBI taxonomy): domain Eukaryota; kingdom Metazoa; phylum Chordata; class Mammalia; order Carnivora; family Mustelidae; genus Enhydra; species Enhydra lutris. The sequence continues at coordinate 102,415,904 of NW_019154085.1, forward strand.
TTAGGCAGCTCAATTGTGGGGGCAGACTCTCTGTTTCTGTGTTCTCAGTGCCATCCTTCCATAGAATGGGCCACAGAAATTTCTGTTCATCGCGAGCTCCTTCCTCAGTATTGATCATGATGCTATGTATAACCTTGCAGATTGTCCATCTTTGTGTTTGCTTAAGGTACTCTCAGGAAACTAGAAGGATGAAGTGAAAAGCATCTAAAATGCTCTCAGGAGAGCCCCATAGGGTAGAGAAGTAGCAAATGACACCCTAGACTTGTCCCTCAGTACTGGAAATCCTGATGGTCACCTGCATCTATCGACACATCCATCTAGAGGAAGCCAGAAGTGTCTCAAAAGCCTCAGTTCACAGATCCCCAGAATGTCCTCTCTCTGGCTGACACCACCCACCCACTCCGAATGCTGCCTTCCTGGAGGGGCCACTCCATTCGATGGTCAACACAAATGGGCAAAGGTCTTCTGAAAACTCTTATTAGAAAGAGTGGGCACCTGGGTGGCTCAGTGGGTTAAGCTTCTGCCTTCAGCTCGGGTCATGATCTCGGGGTCTTGGGATCAAGCCCCGCATCAGGCTCTCTGCTCGGCAGGGACCCTGCTTCCCCCCTCTCTCTGCCTGCCTCTCTGCCTACTTGTGATCTCTCTCTCTCTCTCTCTCTCTCTGTCAAATAAATAAATAAATAAAAATCTTTGGAAAAAAAAAAGAGTGCCCATTAATGCATCAATCTGAAAGCTCAGATTAACTTATCAAATGGTCCCAGATTTAACCTTTGAGAGCTGAGTGCAGGCCACTGGCAGAACAGAATGTGGAGCAGGAAATTGGCTATTGGGCAGGAGGAGAGGTTGGGACTGTAGATCATTCCCAGAGGAAGCTGCTGGGGAAAGGCCCTGAGCGGCTAATGGACACCAGTGGAGGCAATGGGTGGCAGCACCCAAAGCAGGATTCCCCACTCTTCAGCTTGGTTTGTATTTTTGTTCCTGCTTTGAATTCATGTGATGGATTAGGATAGACTATTCTGAGATTCTAGCAACTAGGAAAATGCAACTGGCATAGACAGTTCCCGATTTTCTCTCCTATTATGCCCTTACTCCTCTCACCCTTTGCTCTGCTTGTCAAGTGCATGAAAAAGTCCACTTCATTCCTATAGCTCTGGGGGAAACTCTAGTCTTTGGGGGCATTAGTTGAAGGTCCCTGCCCACTCCCAGCTTTGCTGTGCACTTACACCTCCTACCCTGAGCTATGTGAAGTGGGGAGTAGTGGAGGCTGTGATCAAGCCACTGGGGGATGCCCGAGTCCAAGCAGGCTTAACATCCACATGTGCAGTCAATTCTTGATTATCCACACCAATGGTCTGTGACCCAGGCCCAGGTAATCCCAGATAATTGACAATCCAAAAGGAATTTCTCTTTGGTTTTGGAATATGCTCTGATTTTTCCAGCTGAAGCTCTCTTTCTCCCACTTATGCTTTCCTTGGTAGGATATTAAGAATCATTTATGTTCCTTTAGCTGGGCACATGGTCTGAGCAATCGCTTGAAGTCAGTCCCAGATTGAAAATTTGCCTACTCCATAGACAAATGATTCCCTTGCAGGCAGTTGAAGTTGACAGTATCATATATTGCATAAAGAATAGTCTGTCCAGGCTACTGTTGTTCATTCATTCATTCATTCACCCGTTTGACACACATGCATAGAGCGCCTACTGGGTTCTAGGCACTGTACTATGAATTAGGGATATAGAGATGAAAGATTGAGCCCCAGCTCTTGAGGGATATACCTTCTAGTGGGACTTAATGGAATAGAATTTAGTATCTCGCTTTTGACCTGCATATGCCCACTGCATATTCATTTATCATTCCCATTTTCAGCTTAACATCTATCTAGCTCCCTTCATTTGAGAAGTTTCAGTATTTGGGGGAAGAGCTGTAGGTGATTATTGGATTGGTTGGGGGCTCCCACAGATGGAAAGAACCAGATCACTCCAGTTTTGAGGATCAGATATACCAAAAATGAAGAGATGCCTAAGCCAGGTGTACATATATAGATTCTGAATGTTTACATTTAGAAAATTAATGCTTTAACACTCCAAAAAGTATAGTGTTTATATAAATTTGTTTGGAGAAAATCTCAAGAGTATAAATTTCAGGCCCTTCATGAATGTGAGATCGGACTGCTCCTCCTTCTGTTCCTGTTCACACACAAACCCCATCAGGTAGAGCCCTGGTTGAAGGGAGGGAGGTCTAGGTGGGGCTGAGTGGAGTCAGCGTAAAGCTCAGAAGAACCTCTGTAAATATGAAGTAGCTGATCCATGGCTCTCTGTCCTGTGGTCACAAGGAATACTTCACAGCAAGACAAGACACATCTTAAGTACTTTGGCCCAAAAGCCATCAGATCCATTTGTTTCTACAAAGTCAACATGTTCCCATGGGAAGAATCTGATGGAGTACCTAGCGAGGGGCTGTTAACCACTCTGTTAAGTCCATATGACCCTCCCACAACTCTCCATACACACTCACGTCAATCCTCAGTCCTCTTCTTGAAAAGCCCATGGAAGGAAAGAAACTTCTGACAATGTGAAAATTGGGATTAAAAGTCCGAGGTTGTCATTTACCTTCTGTTTTTGTGTTTGGGAAGGTAAAGAGCACACTAAATAAATTTCTGGTGACAATTCCCCCATTTAAATTAGTTATGATGGATGCTGTATAATTAATGTTGTCTTAACCCCCATTGCTTATTAGCAACTTTGCAGGAGTTCCCTCCTGGAGAAGATCAAGATGAGATGTTTATAAATTGTTTTTTCAGATAATATGCATGCTATGAGGCATTTTCTCTCTGTGCTTTGTCTTCTACTTAAATGTTCAATGTTTGTTAATGTTATGACTCAGAATCATTAACTATCACCTCAAAGATCCTGCGTCCCCTATGGGTTCAGAAATGCAGAGTAGTTTGGGTGGCTGAGATGGAAAAAGCCCTTGGGCTATCTTCAAGGCTAATTTGGTATACTGAAATATCTGTCCAGTAGCCAGGATTATAGCTTCAGCTTTGCCCTCGCCCCTGTTCATACACAGCTCAGCCCTTTGCCTCCGAAATAGGTATTTTCTCCTTTTTTTTCCATTTCCTTTCAGAGTTGCCAATGTTTTATTACAAAAATCTCTATTCCTCCAGTGACTTGTACTTTATTCTTTCTTTTCTATCCCCAACACCTAGTTGAACCTAGAAAGTTCTCTCTTTCTTTCTAGTTATTTCCAAAGGAGTGATTCACATGTCACACAAATTGAAACTGGAATTTTTGTGGTTGCTAAAAAGACATTCAGAAGTCAATCCTTTAATACTTAACATTTCCCACAGGAGAACTTGTGGTTTAGAGGCATTTTTTTTTTTTTTTTTTGGTGTGTGTGAATGTGGGGGTGGGGTTTGTAGGTCAAACAGTGAGAATGGGAGGTTGGAAGCCACAGGAAGACCAATAGGATCAGACTTGGTTGTGGTTGTATATAAAGAAGCATAAGGTATGGGCAGAAGGTCCCATTAGTTCTGGCTAGTTAGGAGGGATGAAGTTAGTGAAAACTTTTCTGAAGTCCAAGTCAGGGTCATTTTATAAAGCATGTGATGATTTGCTGTCCTTTGATGGAAAAACCCATTACTTAAGTAACAGCCAACCTTTAGCAAATATTTATTGTGTCAGGCACTGTGTAAGTGCTTTATGGAAATGAAACTCACTCAAGGTTGGTGCTTCTATGAATAGGACCTTTAATCACCCCTCTTTTGCATAGCGAGGAAGTAGAGAAGATAAGAATTAAACTTGGGTCTGCATGACTCTAGAGTCTTGAATGCTTGAACATCACATGCTAATAGCACAAAACTCATGCTTCGCAGTTACTGTTGATGGGACAGGATGGCATTAAGTCTAACATCCTTCTTCCTTAAATATATCTCATGGATGGGAGAAGACAGCTGGGATGAGCACTGCAGTGTGGTCCAGGTACATACTGCTGGGTAAAAAATCATCCCCAAACTTCCTATTTTATAGTATCTCATGATTTTGTGGCTCAGGCATTTAAGCAGGGCTCACTCAGCTGGACAATCCTGTCCCAAGTAGCTTTGATTTAGGTCACCTAGATTGAGCTGGTGGGTGGGCTGGGCTGGGGGCTTCAACATGCCTTCAGTTGTTTTTCTGCCACTTGGCAGGGAAGGTGGAAGTGGGGTTCAGTTGAGACTGTGATCAGAGCATAGTGGCCTTGGGGTGCTGGGACTTCTTCTATGGCTGGTTTGGGCTCCCAGAGTATTCCAAGATATGGAAAGTAGATGCTTCCGGGCTCTTAAGCCCTGGGGCTCAGCATTTGCACTTCACTTCTACAATGTTCTTAAGCTCATTGAAAGGAGAGTTCATTGTCACTAACTCCATCCCATATATTCCATTTATTACCCACGTCTAGACTCCAGCCTCCTCCTCCCCTAGTCCTCTGGAACTCACCTTCGTGCAGTCACCAAGAAACCTCCTCATCATTGAATTAAAAGATTTTTTTTTCTGTTCTTATGTTATGTAACTTTTCTACAACAGCTGACTTTCCCAATCATTTCTTTGTTGAAAGTCTCCTCTCTTGATCATTCACACTAGTTTCTCTTCCTCTGCTTTCCTTTTAAATCCTGATTGACCTCAGAGTTTAATCTTTTGGCCTCTTGCCTTTATTCTCTACCAGTGGTTCTCTACCAGGGACAGTTGTTCTCTCCAGAGACATTTGGCAATGTCCAGAGACAGCTTTGGTTATTAAACTGGAGCGCTACTAGAACCGAGTAGGTAGAGGTCAGGAATGTTGCTAAACATCCTACAGTGCACAGGACAGCCCCAGACAACAAAGAATTATCCATTCCTAAATATCAGCGGTGCTGAGATCCAGAAAACTTCCTGTAGCTTTAAAAAGGAGGCACTGGAGAGAGGGTGAATCTTGGTAGCTTCCCCTCCTTGGGGAGCTGTCGCTGAAGAGGGACACCTTCTTGGCAAATAGCACGGCGTCATGGAAAGACAAAGGTTTTGTGGTTAATAGATCTAGATTCAAATCCTAATTCTCCCATGGCATAGATCATAATTTCTACTTGGTGGAGTTGTCTTGATGACCAAATCAGATAATCCCTATAAAATATCAAGTACAGAGTAGGTTCATAAAAGCTAACCTTTCCCTCTAAATCACATAACAGATGTCTTCCTCAAGGCTAGGCTTTGTTTACTGTGTAATACCTGGAAGGTACCTGCTGTGTCATAAGATTCGAATAAATATTTGCAGAAGGAAATATGAATAAAGCCACTTTACTTCTTTAAGAGGTTGCTTGCCCTGAGAACTCTCTATCTAGAGATGTTTTCTTTTCTTCTGTCCTTGTTGGACCTTGTTTAGAAGTGAATTTTGTAACTCTAATTGCATTATATAGCCCAGCCCCAACGCATAATAACCAGGTCATTGGCTTGGCATGTAACCTTTCAATTAGAAAGCAGGTAACTGCCCATAATAAAAAGTAGTAAACACGGACAGCCTTGTGCTCTTGTAGTTATAGCAAAAGTTGCAGAAGAGGGTAACTTCAGAGGCCTATGTGGTACCTCTTGGTCCTTAGTATTGATACTCACTGTAAAAGGAAAGGTTTACATATTTGGGGGTCTCTCTTCCTCTATATTTTTGTGCCTAATAAGAAGTTATCAACCTAACCTAATTGTTCTGGGATTCAAAGAAAGAATCATAAAGGAGACTACTTCTACGTGGTTTTGTACAATGTAAATCAGTAACATTTAACATGTATGCCCCTGTTTCCTTCAGACTTCCTCTCCACATGGTCATCAAGGTAAGCTTTTGGAAACCGGAAGCTCATGATGCACTATCCCCTACCTCCTATTATATTAGGATAAAAACAAAATTTTATAACATGGCATATAAATCTCTGTGTGATTTATCCTTTACTATTTCTCCTTTGGACTTCAATTCACTTCCCTGATTATGGTGAAGTCCACTCATAGAGTTGTGTATCTCTCTGTCATGGTCCTTGGCCAAGTCACACAATTATTCCTTTATTAGTGTCCTTCTTTGATTAACATCAATCTCTCTCTCATAAACTCTTTGCTCTTCTACCCTTCTATCATATCCCCAGAGCCTGACACATAATCGCTGCTCAGTAAACACTTCTTAAATGATGAGACTTAAGCAGAAGAGATGATATCATTAGTAGTTATCATTTCTTAACTTAAGCATTGGACCTAACCAAAGCCCACGTCTGTTAAAATAGGTAACGACCACTTCTAAACCAAAGGAGATGTGAGCTAGAAACAGAACGAGTTCATTGATGATGAGGTGATGGACAGTATATAGATAATATTAATACATAATTAAAATTAATAAAACAATTTTACCTAATAGTTAAATCTTAGTATTTACTGAGTGCTCGCTCACTATCTGCCAGGTAGTATGCTAGGTAATGGAGATAAAATATGGAGCAGATAGGTGACTCCCATCTATTATCTCAATCAATAGGCCTGTTAACTAAGTACAATTATTTCCCCACTTTATGGACAAGAAATTGTGAAAGGTTAAGTAAAGTCATGACCATACAGCCAGTAAGTTGCTGATAGAGCAGGTATTTGAACCTGGGGGTGACTCTAAAGTTGTTAACCATTAAATCATATACTTTTTAAAGAAAATAGATTAGGAGAGGGCTAGTGCCTCAATCTAAGGACGTAATATCTCTTGGCAAACACTGGAGATACTAACACATTCACCAGCATCCAGAATGAATTGGGTATCACTGTGTGCCAGACACTGTTTTACATGCCATATATACCTTTTTCTCTAATCTCCAAAGGAATTACTCTCCACAGATTACCAGGCTCAGATGGGAGAACGGGGCAGAACGGAGAGCAAAAGTAAGTGGGACACTTGAAAACTTCCAGCTCTGAAAGTCTTTACAATATAACTTTTAAATTGTATTTTAAAGGCAGGAAAACCTTTTGAATTCAGACTCAATAAACCCAGAATTTATAATATTGAGACACTGAATCATAGACTTTTACAACTGAAAAAGACCTGAGAGATCATCTAGTCCAAGCCCTTCATGGAGCTTCAGATTGAGTATAAAATTAGATAAATCTTAGGTAGCTCAAAACTTTTATTTTATTCATGTAACGTCACGATTTATAGGCCAATCCCAACTTGCCATTTGAAAAGAGCTACTCAGTTTAAATGAATTAGTAACCACTTCAATCAATTTATAACTACGGTTGTGTGTAAAAAAAGTGTATTTCTTTAAAAATATTTTACATTTGTAATAGTCACTAATTCATATAGGAGGTTACCAACAGGGCTCCTCTTAGTGGAGGAATGAGATATGAATGAAATTTTATTATTCAAAGAAGTTTCAAGACCCGAGACACACATATATCATGGAGTAGAAAAGCACAATCCCAAAGTGAGACGAAAGTCTTCCTTCCAGGTCCCTTCCCTTCTTCCCTCCCTCCTTCTTTCTTTCTTTTAACCCCATGCTACTGCTGCATTCTATTGTCCTGGACAAGTGAGGATAGCTCATATTTTAAAGCCTTAAAGTCACCTATAGGATCTAGAATGTTTCCAGCTCCCCGGGCCATTCAAAAGGAATAACTCTGAGCAGAAAAGATGACATTGTTGGTGAAATTGAAGGCTCACCTGAATTTACTTTAATGGGGGACCCCCAGCTCCCCAGAGGGAAATGTCGGCAAAGATATCACTGGGAGCTCAGAGGAAAATATTATGTTCTAACCTTTTAAAAATTAATCCAACTATTAGCAGGGATCCCAACTGTATTTCATTCAAGCCATAATCCGAAAGGTATGATGATTAAACCAAGACAAATGTAGTGTCATAAGCAAATGTCACGCCATAGATTTACCTACCAACAAGACATTGGCATGGTTCAGGTCAGAGGTTAATTAAAGACATCGAAAGGTCATTCTGTGATTAGGTGAAAGCAGAGTTTTAATAGGGCATCAGTCCGACCCACACTGACAGAAGATTTATGCCGGCCGCGATGACACCGCCACGAATCCTGCTGATAACAAGAGCCTCGATATCGGACTGAACAGAATGATGAATGGAGCACAAATCTCCTCACACTTCTCATTACAAGCTCTTTCACTCCTGGTGGCACTTAGCAGCATTTATTTACTGGGGTTTGAAGGTGCGGGACAGCAGGACAGTATATCTAATACTTTTAAATGTAGACTTGTGATATAAAAATGAAACAAGAGATAAGATTAGGTCTTTGAATAATTGCACAGCTTTTCTTCCAAGATTATATTCACTAGTACTAACATTATTTTTCCCCCCTATGTTCTTCTGGTGTGTGAGTGGTTCAAGAAAATTAATTGTCTGAGGCAGAAGGTCAAGAGGAAAAATTACTGATAAGCATTAAACATGCTATAAAATAGCGCCTTGCTGCATTCTGCCTTCCACAGCCCTCAGGATGTGAACAAAAGATAATATAAAGAAAAGGATATACACATTTCCCCCTATGCCATATTTAGGGTTGTTTCAGCACTGTTCTTATTTGGATTCAATTCGGTATAAGATCTAGAAAGAAAGCCAAATGAATGCAAAACAAATAAAAATCACACAACTTACAATATCGCTCAGCTGAAAGCAACATGTAAGAGAACGCAAAGCCCTGATGAATAACGTTTACTTTTTCACGAAACTCCTTTCCAACATGTTATATATTTATTAAGCCACTAGAGTGTAAATTCTATGAATAAGTCCTATCATCTCTCCACCAGGAGACACCATGAAAATTCTAATTACAGAAAACTGGTAGTATTATAAAAAGGCTACTTTCTGCAGATTCGAACATGTCAGCGGCTGCGATTTCACAATCGAAAGATCAGACTCTTTCTGCTTGGGCCGCCAGCCCCAGGCGGGACCAGGGGAAGAGCCCATCCTACCTAACCCCAAGTCGGTCCTCACGTTTATTCAGAAACCAAGATGAGTTAGCCTGAATGGAAGTCTAAGAGCTGAAGCTTGCAGCAGGACAGCTCTGAGAACGTCGCCTTCCTTTTTCTCCCCCGCTAGCCAATCGTAGTCCCGGGTGGAGAACAAATTACAGGTGGATTTACACAATCATAATCAGCCTGGCCCGTACAATCACCCGGAACCGCAGGAACACAGATGTGTGTGCGTCGACCAGGCACACAACTTAAGGACCCACTTCTTGGCACCGAACAAGCCAAATAAGCGTTTTGAGTGGCTGACGGAACCCCACTGAGAGCCGACAACCTGCTACTCATGAGGATGTTCTTGTTGGCTTTTATGACTTTTCACTTAGGATTTTCATTTGCCCTGACAAATGCCAGCTAGAGAAGTTTTCAGACTAGATAATATGGCCGCGCAAAAGAGCTTCTGGTGTCCTCCAGTCAAATCTATCTGAGGCTCATTTACATAGGTGACCTGCAGTATTCAAATGAGAGGCCATTGCAGACCAGTCCTTGCTGGGAACCCGGGCCGCAGCCAGGCCAGTCATTGCACCAGGCGGCCATTAGCAGGGTCAGCATGGTGGCCATCGTCATCCCAGAAGTATATCGATCAGTTTCTGCCAGTCCACATTCTATCTGCTAGTGTTCAGAGCCTTCAGAGTAGTGCGTATGTGTGTGTGTATGTGTGTGTGTGTTGTAGCTGTTTGGGGGTAGCAGGAATCAGTATATAGTAGAATGGGGGAAAATAGTAAAGTTCTGCAATTTGTGTATAGAAAGTATAATATTTTCCAGACTGCTAGGAAGAAATGTCCCCCTGAGGTTTTATTTTTATTTTCAGAGGAAACTTGAAGTGAACCAATGTAAACAGCCCACGCCCACTTCCCACTGCAAACCACTAGACTGAAATAGTATGAAAATAATATGATGTTATTTACTCTCTGCTTTTCAGTACCAGGAACATCTTATGGGAGAATTTGGGAAAACCGTACTCATTCAAAAAAATCCATAAAAATAACCACTGATGAACTAATGTTTATTGATAAGCTATTCTAAGCTAGATATAACGAAGGACTTTAAAAAAGTACACATCATAGACCCTGCCCTTAGTGGGCTTAAGACTCGCTGAGAAAACATACAGGAACATCAGAAGTATGAGTTCCAGCACAAAGCAAGGCTGCCTCTGATAATTACTAAAGAAACAGTATGGAGTTTGGCAAATTTTTCTGTAAAGGGCAGATAGTAATTATATTAGGCTTGCGTGTTATGTGGTTTCTGGCTCAACAACTCAGTTCTGCTCTTGTAGAAAGAAAGCAGCTATAGACAATACTTAGATGAATGGGGTGGCTGTGTCCCATTGAAACTGTTATTTACAAAAATGGATGGCAGGCTGCATTTGTAAGGAGGACCAGGTTTTGCTCACCTCTGGTGTAGCCATTAAGTACTTGGGTATTTAGAGAAAGGAGGGAGGAGTGTTAATGTGGGTAGAAAGGAAAGTCTTCATGCAGTAGCAGGAGATTGAAGCCTCTGTAGGAATTAGGGGCAGAAGTGATATACTTGGTGAGAACATTGTAAACAAAGGCTATGTATAGTAGGAAGGCTTTGTGCTGGGGTGGGTGGGAGTAAAAATAGAAAAAAAAAAAAAAAAAACCAAACAGCTTCTCCAGGACTGCAGCCCAAGAGGGAAGGGCATTTCCTCTTCTGACAAGCAATTGCTGAGAGATTAAATGCACAAATAGGTCCTGAGATGCTTATTCCTAAAACCACAATGCCCCATTTAGGTCCTTTGACTCTTTCCTAGGCAATGTTTTTAGACTATCTCTTTTTGGAGGATTGGCATTTCAGGCTCCAGGGTGCAGAGGTGCCAGCCCACAGAAGAATGAAATTCATTGTATGACTATCTGGGAAAGTTCTTTTGCAATGTTTTCTCTCTGTTGTCAAGAGCTGCACACCAAGCCAAATGACCACAGTAGTTCTAAAAGTCTGTGTCTCTGATGACAAGACCTCCCAGTTCAAGCCAAATGCTAAACCAAGAGGGTACCATTTCTTTTTTTTTTTAATTTATATTTTTATTGAAATTCAATTTAATATATACTGTATTATTAGTTTCAGAGGTAGATTTCAGTGATTCATCAGTTGCATACAATACCCATTACTTCAAGTACCCTCTTTAATGCCCATCACCCCGTTACCCCATCCCCCCACCATCCTCCCCTCCAGCAACCCTCAGTTTGTTCTCTATAGTTTAGAGTCTCTTATGGTTTGCCTTCCTCTCTGTTTTCATCTTATTTTATTTTTCTTTCCCTTCCCCTATGTTCATCCATTTTGTTTCTTAAATTCCACCTGAGTGAAATCTTACAGTATTTGTCTTTCTCTGACTAACTTATTTCACTTAGCATAATACCTTCTAGTTCCATCCATGTTGTTACAAATGGCAAGATTTCATTCTTTCTGATGGCGGAATCATATCCCATTGTATATATATACTACATCTTCTTTATTCATTCATCTGTCGATGGACATTGGGCTCTTTCCATGGTTTGGCTCCTGTGGACATTGCTGCTATAAACACAGGGATGTATGTGCCCATTTGAATCACTATGTTTGTATCCTTTGGATAAATGCTGAGCAGTGCAATTGCTTGGTCATGCAGTAGCTCTATTTTTAACTTTTTGAGGAAACTCCATACTGATTTCCAGGATGGCTGCACCAGCTTGCATGCCCACCAACAGTGTAAGAGGGTTCCCCAAAGGGTGACATTTCTAAAAGTACACTAATTGGAACACTAGTTTGGCCAGATGATTCCCAGAAAAAAGAGGGCTCTGTGGTGTAACCTATGCTTCCTCTTAGAGATTGACCAGGTATGTCAGAAAATTAAAGGACATGAGAAGACCTATTGCAAAGAAATCTGTTTAACTTGCATAACCACAAATTTCCCAAATGTTTCACCACAGAATCTTTTTCCATGAAGCATCTATGAACATTTCATGGAACCCGTTTTGGAAAACAATGCTTTAAAGAAACAGACATAGGAATAAATACTGTGAACAGTTTCTAGTCATGGCTTCAAGTTCACATGAAAGACAAAATGGGGTGGTGAGAGAGAGAGAGAGATTTAGAAACTCAAGTCACTCTCGAGGGGTGTAAGTGTAGGGTGGAATGGAGCCTTCTTCTTTCCTATAGCTATTTAAAGTCTACTGGTCCCAACACACCCACAATGTTCTAATTTCAGGTGAACAGGAGTACTAAAATGCAAGATGGGATAGAGAAATATGGGAGCAGGATATTTAAACTTATTTTCTTCTTATTTTTCTTCTGCTTATTGTTGTTGATGTTCAACTCCTGGCTTTGTTCCCTTCTTCCATGTCCTTCTGGAGCCTTTGTTTGACTGAAAGCATGAAAATGACTGTCATCCTGAGCTATTCTTGGCAGGCAGAACTGAGCTTGGAGGGAAAACAAAACGTATGATTAGCAAGTACATAAACATCCCCATCCAGGCCTAACTCCCCTCCTCCGCAGAGCAGAGGAGAACTGTGCAGAGGAGCGAGGCAACCAAGAATTCCATTGCAGTATCTAGAGAATTCACTGGGAAATTCTGTGAAATTTGCTGCTAACAAAGTCAGACATTACGATCTAATTAAATATGCTCCTATGTTGAAGAGGCTGTACTTAACAGTTAGTAGCGTTTTCTTTTTATCTTTCTATGTGTTTTCAGGGTGTACTAATTGTTATGCTATCTAGTTTTGTTAGCTCATCCATTTAGTAAGTATTTATTCAGGTTGTACTGTGAATCAAATACTTGCCAATCAATGAAGACTATGAAAGGAACCCTGCCTTTGAGAAGCAGATGGTCAAGATGGGGAAAGAGACACAGAGGCTTCTAAATGCAATCAGGTATTCTGGGTACATGCTAGAGCTCGGTATAGGTAGGGGGCAAATCAAGGGAATCAGTTATCAGTTCTATCTGTAAGTGCCAGAAATCTCATGCAGGGGCTAGACTTAGAACCAAATCTTGAAAAATGAGCAACAGGGCATGTACCAAACGGATAGGTATTCCCATGATCCAGAAATGTTTTGCTGGTTAATTCCATGTGCATTTAGTGATTGGCAAATCCTTGCACCCCTCCCATCTCTATACTATCTTGTAGTTGAGAATATTTTATCATTGGGAATCTTTAAATTGAAATGCATGAACCCAAGGTGGTGATTGTTCAAGACGATCCACTGGAGTGTGGAAAGAAACTTTAAAAATTTTAAAACTTTAAAAATTTAGAGAACTTTAAAAATTTCATCTCATCCCTTCAAAATGTCTAGTTTTGAGTTTTGCAATGTGCAAATGAAAACCATCACACATGTTTATAATTTATAATTAAATATCCACATGTTGGTGGTGCATGGTGCAAATTTTTTTTTTTTCACTCACGGGGCACATGGTCAAAAGGTTTCATTTATTCATTATTCATCTGTGAAGTGATTGCAAGTATCTTAGATTTGTCTTCTTTATTCAATAGACTATTCCTTGGAGTTTTCTTAGACATTATTTATTTTTTTAGTAATGGAAATATATTATTTTGTGCCTCTATTATGCTCCAGGTTTTGTACTAGGCACTTTGCATAAAGTACCTCAGTTTACTTTTCAAATAGTCCTAATGAGATTGAGATAAGTATCCCAGTATTTGATTGAAAAATTTAGGAGCATAGAAATTTAGTAATGTCCTCCAGATTAAAAGGTGGCAGAACTAGGGTTGAAATTAGAGGTAGTCTTATTTAAGTGGCAGTATGTTGAACAATTAACAATGGCCGTTTCAAAGCCAATGGCAACAAATTCCTAATGTGCTTTCTTTGTTTTGTCGAAGGTGTTAGAAATTAAGTACTCCTAGTCTTTCTGCTCTAATTTTTCTATGAAAGTGTGTATACCTATGAACAAAAGTGAACTCTGGTGCTTATTAGATTTATTCCTAAACCTTTTAGGATTGCATTTGATTTTTGAAAATGTATTTCTCCTTTGATCTAGAAAGAATTATCCATTTCCAATAATATAAATAGGAAACATGTCTTTAGTACTTATTATGCATCAGAGGTTGTAAAAAAAAATCTTTCCATATAACAACACATCTTCAGCTAGGTTACTCCTTAGGTAATAATAGCTAGTAAGTAATGGAGCCCAAATTCTAATCCAGGCAACGTGACTCTGGCTTTGGGACTCACACTATGCTGTTAACCATTAGGCTATATTCCCTCCCCATAAAAAGACACAGAGTTGCCTGAACAAAAATGTTCACTGTGGTGTCATTTGCAATAGAGAAAAATTGGGAGCAACCTAAAATGCCCAACAACAACATCCATCACTATGTTACATTCCTTGCTGAACCTCCGCGTGGAATGGAATATGACAAATGCTATGCAGCCAAGAAAAATGCTAATGTTATGGGTTTCTTAGGGCCACAAGGAGTTTCCACAAACTGTGTGGCTTAAGACCACAGGAGTTTCTTCTCACCGTTCTGGAAGCCAGAGGTCCCAAATCGAGGTATCAGCAGGACCACACTGCCTCTGAAGGCGCTGGCAGTATGGGGCGCAGGGGCAGGGGGGAGTTTTTTGCCTCAGTCCAGCTTCTGGTGCCTTCTCCTTTTCCTTGGCTTGTGGCAGCATCCTCCAACCTCTGTTTACTTGGGCCTCTCTATGTCCAAATCCCCCTCTTTTTCCTTATACCGACACTAGTCATTGAATTTAGGGACCCTATGTACAGAATGATTTCATCTCAAGACCCTTAAATAATTAAAATTTCAAAGACACTATTTCCCCATTAGGTCACAGTCTCTGGTTCTGGATGGACATGAAATTTGGGGGAAAATAACTCACTATACTCATTCAAACCTATATTTATTGAGATGCAAAATGAAATATTATTAAGTAAAAAATTCCATTAAAAAGCAATATGCCTGGTATGATTTCATTTTTTTAAAAAGATTTTATTTATTTATTTGAGAGACAGAGATCACAAGTAGGCAGAAAAGCAGGCAGAGAGAGAGGAGGAAGCAGGCTTACTGCTGAGCAGAAAGCCCGATGCGGGGCTCGATCCCAGGATCCTGGGATCATGACCCAAGCCGAAGGCAGAGGCTTTAACCCACTGAGCCACCCAGGTGCCCCATGATTTCATTTTTGTAAAAAGTATATGTTAACCTGCATGTGCACATGCATAGAAAAATGTTCAGAAAAATACAGCCAGAATATTAATACTGATTATCTCTCTGCAACAGTATTATGGGTAATTTTTCTTTTCTCCTTATTGTTTCCCCTACAGCCTTTTTGCTATGAAAAGAAATAATCAGAAAAACAATTTCTGGGTTTTTTTTAAACAAATCTATATTTGACTCAAAATTTCCCAAACACTTGAATGACAGAGTACAAAATCTTATTGGTCTTAGACTTTTGATGCTTACAGAAAATCACTTCAGGGAATGGTTAGAAAGGATTTGGCTTTTTTGTTTGCACAGAAAAACACTTTATCAGCTCTTCCCAGGTTCCAAACCTCAAGTCCTTTGTCACTGCCCACCTCCCCCCACCTCACCCACATTAACCACAAAACCCCTGTAAACTCAATTTTTTACCTCTTGGTTATGGTCATACATCTTTCTTTCTCCACAGAATCTTTAGATATTAGACCAAGGGTTTTAAAGGTAGCTTACAGTGTGAATCAATATCACTTTAATTTTTCCACGTGCAAAAACTCACTTCCCACCAGTATTGTGACTTAAGGTGAAGATCGCATCTTACTTCTTTGCCTTCTCCTGTTGTGATAACCTATCTCTGAATGCTGAGAAAATGTGGCTATCTGAGAGACTAATTTTTCTACACAAAGATACCTTTTTAAAATAAGTGTTGAGTTCTCATAATGGTCTGATGTTTTATGAGAAGTTGAAAGGCTTTCCCCAGTACCAATGCCTTTTCTTTGTGGCAAATCTGCTGTTTCTCTTGTGTGTGTTGATCTGTTACTGTCAGTTCTTTGGGTAGATTGTTTCTGTACTTTCTATCTCTGCGGTCTGAGTTCTAGTCCCTTGGGATGTCCACACTATTTTGTCATCATGTTTGCAATTTGTTTTCATGAAAAATACATTTAGAGGTTCTAAACATGGAAAATAATGTTGAGAACATTAACAGATCCATATAGTCAAATTTACTATGATGATCCTGCCAGGTTGAGAACTCTCTGAGGGCACAAACTGGGCTTTCTCCCTTCTGTACCCCCATGTCTACTACCCTCTCTGGCCTACAGCACTCAATAAATGGGCTTGCTTACATGGCTTTCAGGATGTAAGACCTCCCCTCAGCTTATTTGGCTGACACTCACGGATGGGCAGTGACAGTGCCTTGTAGTCCGAGGAGAAAGAGGACCAGCAGATTCTTCTGACCCTGCTTCTCAGTGTGCAAACTTGTCCCTAAGATACAGGGCACAGTTCTGGTACACTTGCTTCTAAGCTGTGATTTAGGGATGCAAGACAATGAGCAATGGGAGGAGGAGTGTCTGCAGTGAACATTTCTTAATGAAAAGGATTAAGGATCAAGGATATGTTGTCAGCTCCCCCCTGTATCCTACCCCAGTTGTCACCCAGGCAAAACATTTGGAGCAGCCTCTCTGCTTCCATGTCCCCAACTCACGTCATGTGCATTCCCTACATGAACACTCTGTGTGGTGCCTGGGACCAGCAAACCCACCACAGACAATGTTCATGAACACCCCCCCGCCACGCAAACAACTTCTAGGAAGAGTGTTGATATTGACTGTATTTATATAATATTTGATGAGTGTGTGAAGGACTTGGGGTTTTTAGAAAGTGGGCACAAACACAGGATGGCACTTTTTCCAGCAGAGACATTAAGGAGCCCAGAGGACCTTCGGATCACCCTGTGGGGGCAGGTGCTGCCTCCATTCGAGAGGTAATTACCTCAGCAGAGGGAGTAAGGCAGAATCCTAAGCGCGGACGAAATGCTCCATTCCTTTTTCCGACCACATAGAAGATGGAGAGTACCACAGCTAGCTGAATGTTCACTTTGTGATTACCAGCATGAATGAACTTGGTATTGTTTTAGTGATGGTCACTCGAGAAAGGGGGTAACATTGGCAAAAAAGCGTCCAGATCCTTGGGTGGCTTCATCCAGAACGGCCTTCAGGATAATATCGGGGGCAGAACACACCTTCCTGCTATGTATGTAAAACAGAAAAGGAAGCAGCTGTGTCAGTAGGGAGGCTGAATAACTGAACGACATTCAGCATAATTACTGGAGCAGGAAAGAAATGCCTGTGTTGTTTGCATCATTTCTTGCTTCAAAAAAGAGAAGTTAAAAACCCTGATAAAGACAGATGTAAAATTTCTGTTTCAGGACTCCCAGCTGACACTGATAGATCCCTGCTTAAAAAAAAAAAAAAAAAAAAAAAAAAGTAAAATAAAATCTTATTGCAAAAATAGCAAAATTGCAAAGGAGGAGAGAAAAGTAGCCTCAGATTTGTGAGAAATATCAATCTTCGAAGTCCATTATCCAAAGACCTTGTACATCAATACTTGATTTGAATTATGGAGCTGGGTTGTACCTTCATTTACATGGTATTTCCCCAAGTAGCCAGATAATATCAATATCTTGCATTTATAGGATGATCATCTTCCCAGATGGCTTCATTAAACTGTATGTTTTATGAGACCCACTTTCTGAAATGTGGTCATCTCTGAATGAGAATGATGCTCCTGGGTAACTTGGGGCAAGGGAAAAATCGTGTTTTGCATTTATGCGGTCTTTCTATCAGTGATCATAAAAATCTTCAGTTAGCAAGCATTTCCTGAGCATCTGCGTGGGCAGAGCCCGAGACACGGCTCTATATGGTAACATACGGAAGATTAAAAGGTGTGGTCCCAACCCTCCAATACCTCAGTCTTTGTTAAGAACAATCTTTCTGTTTCAGAAAAGTGAGAACTTGTGGCCAGAGAAGTTTAGAGAATTGGCATGTGTCCTGTGCTACATCTGTTCCAGAAATGGGGAGTCCTTGTTTCTGGGTTTGGGTATGAGTAATTGATTTTGATACCAACATCATAAAATGTTTCAGATATTTCAAAATCGCATTTAAGTGGAAAATGCAAAGATTTGCTTTTAGTTAAGGAAGAAAAGACAGACCTTAAAGAAGGAAAATGAAGAAGAGTCCTTTAAGTTGTCAATATAGATTCATACAGATTGCTAAAATATCTAGGACTGTGGTAATCGTGTTGAGGGCACCAAAGACAAGTATGGCTGACTTTGAAAGTAAACTATTGCTTACATGTGGTGGTTTCAAGGAAAGAGAAAACTGCACTTATCTCTTGAATAAAGATTTAATTTGGTGGTTTATCTCTCTACCTTGTAAAATCGTAAGGACCCCTGGTAGAGAGAACTCACTTAGCGATGCCCAGCCTGATGTTTGGGCATATGGACCTTTAGTCCATAAAGATTAGGAGGATGTTATATTGGCTAGATACATCTAGCAGAGCCTTTCTTGAGAATTTAGGTTTTAAGGAGTTTGGACAGGGAGTACGGAGGATAGGGGAGAGGGTAGGGGTAGTAGACTAAAGAAGGGAAGAAGGAATAGTCCAGGATAAAAAGAAAGCCAAAAGGAGAACTTACAGGGCTGGGAAAAATTTGTCTTCTTTATAAGCCCTGTAGGGACTGTACTCACGTGGAGCATACTATATACCTAGAAATATGGGGATATAAGACTATTATATTTAAAATACCTACAAGATAGGGTGTCTGGGTGGCTTGGTCGTTAAGCATCTGCCTTCAGCTCAGGTCATGATCCCAGGGTCTGGGATTTGAGCCCCAGGTTGGGCTCCCTGCTCAGTGGGGAGTTAGCTTCTCCCTCTCCCACTCCCCGTGTTTGTGTTCCTGCTCTTGCTGTGTCTCTCTCTGTCAAATAAATAAATAAAATCTTCAAAAAAATAATCTTTAAAGTCTTTAAAAGATCATACAACATGGTAGAAATCCCAATGTTAATACTGATCTCTTGGGATGTGGGGTGAGTCATTTCACTTACCCAGGCCTTAGATATCCTATCTGTTAAACAACAGGGTAGACTAGATGAACTCTAAGACAATTTTTTTTATTACGCAGAAGTCTGTTATTCTATTTAAATGGGAATATGGGCCTTTTGGAACAAAAAGTAGGGGAGTCATTGTCCTGATGCTTACTTAGCTTGGTAAAGAGAAGGGACAATATTAAAATCCAAGGTCTTGTAACCCTTTCTTGATGTACTACCAAAGCATTTTCAACAAAACAGCCTATTATCAAACTGTGTTGAATTCTGTACTTTCAACTTTAAAAGACCTCAGACAGCTTCAGATGCATTTTAAATAATGGATGTTTCATCTCCATGGTAGATTTCTCTGTATTTTTTTTTTCTTTCCAAAGCTGAGCTCTTGTTCTGAGATGTCTAACTTGTGGTTCTCTTAGTCAATAAGAAAACTTTTAAAGTTTTTCATTTAAAATGAAACTATTTTCTATAAAACATTCTCAATTTCAAAAGCTTTTCCCACAAAGCAAGCTAGATTATGGGGCGCCTGGGGTGGCTCAGTTGGTTAAGGGTCTGCCTTTGACTCAAGTCATGATCCCAGGACACCAGAATGAGCCCCGATGTGGGGCTCTCTGTGCAGCAGGGAGTCTGCTTTTCCCTCTGCCCTTTTCCCTGTTCCTGCACTCGTGTGTGCGCGCGCTCTCTCTCTCTCTCAAAGGAATAAATAAATCTTTAAAAAAAAAAAGAGAGAGAGAGAGTGGTAGATTATATGTTAAAATAATATTCTAAGTGCTGTAACAATTCAGGGACTAGCAAGATCATAAAAGGTCATAGGTATTTAGGAAAAAAAGGCTTCAAAGTAGAAACAGGCTAAAAGTTCAGCCAGGAAAGGTGGGACTGGAATTATAGGAGAAAGAGGATTTCTAGCTCTTAGAGTATCTTAAGGAAGAGCAGGACTTCCCGTATGCCTGTTCACGAATCATTCTGGCCCAGAAGGAAGTTTTCACTGATCCATGACCGCTCAGAAAAGTAAAGAGCAGGGCGCCTGGGTGGCTCACTGGGTTAAGCCACTGCCTTTGGATCAGGTCATGATCCCAGGATCCTGGGATCGAGTCCCGCATCGGGCTCTCTGCTCAGCAGGGAGCCTGCTTCCCTCTCTCTCTCTCTGCCTGCCTCTGTCTACTGTGATCTCTCTCTGTCAAATAAATAAATAAAATCTTTAAAAAAAAAAAAAAAAGTAAAGAGCAATGTTGTTAAATATGTCCAAAAACTAAACACAAGCAATTTAAAGGACCATCCTTTATTTGAGACAATGTCCTTCCTTTGGTTTAGTGTTAAAACCTCCTTTTATGAAATGAGAAGCCTCGGTGGCTAGGAAATAATGGCTTTGAATTTGGCCTCCATGAGATGGTCTCTCTCCCTTTGAAATTTTATTGGTCCCTGAAATCCAAAGATCTGGGCACCACTGGTTAAGTGAGTATTCCTAATACGTGGCCTTGACTGCTGCCCTCACTCACGTGGGCCAAGAGGTTGAGTACAGCTTTCTAACAAGGAAATCCTAACACATACTGGTATGTGTGAGGATTTTATTTACCTGATCCTGTAATATGTCATAGCAGGAGATGCTGACCAGGCTCAGCTATGATGTTGCTAGAGTTAAGCTTAATATGCTGGACGTAAGACACGTCCCAGGTTTTTCAACTATATAGCACCCTGGAAAATACCATCTGCTTTGTAGCCTTTAATTTATTTTAGAGTTTCATGCCACGTTGGTAGCTGGAGATCTGCCAGTCTGCTTACCAAAGTCCCTGCTTTGTATTGATTAAATAAAGGAACTCGTTCGCAATCCTTCCTCATTCCACGGTTGTAGATTGCTAGATGGCTGGATTTTTACTTTAGTCCATGCATGCTGGGTTCCTCTCACAGAAGCCAACCTGGGATGTTTAAAGGCCTCCTTCGCTCCTGCATTCTGGGTGGGACCTTACCTCTAGGCCACATGTAAACAAATCATTTCCATTTGGAGGAAACAAGTGTGGGGACACAGTGTTTTATTACAACACTTCATAGTTTTCTGTTTCCAAAATTGCCCCCCTTCCCCCCAACCTGATCTCCTGGCCTAATACTAAGGAGTATACTAAAGAGTAGAAAGAAATTTTTTTCTTTAAAGATATTATTTATTTATTTGACAGAGGGAAAGAGAGAGAGAGAGAGAGAGAGACAGTGAGAGAGGGAACACAAGCAGGGAGAGAGAGAGAGGGAGAAGCAGGCTTCCGGAGGAGCAGGGAGCCTGAGGCGGGGCTCCATCCTAGGACCCCAGGGTCATGACCTGAGCCAAAGGCTTAATGACTAAGCCACCCAGGCACCCCAGGATAGAAGGAAATTTTAAAGGTGGTGCTAGGGCTGGTGCTGTGAAAAATGAGCTTTCTATATTTCCGTAGGCAAATTTTATACATGCTTTTATAGCTCACTATCTTTGAGCTGATACGGAAAAAAAAAAACAAAACAAACAACTTTAGAAACACAAACTCTGATTTCATCTTTTTCAACTCAAAGGTAAAGGAAACAGAGGCCAAGTTAGACAGTGAGAAGCTCAAGGTCACCCAGCTAGTTAGCCAAGGTGCAAGGACTCCAGGTTGATCTAGTGGTGTCTCTCCTACCTCTTTCCAATACCCACCGGAATTGAAATCATTGCAATAGCCACTACCAAGTACTTAACAATGGATATTTGATGGTGGTCCTTTCAGTCTGTGCCAGGGTGGTTTTCACTTTTTCCCTTCATCAGCAGGGGAAGGCAAGGACATTGCACTGCCTCTAATATTTCATGCTTAGCCCTGGATTCCCTTGGTTTTATATTTCTGACTCTTCCCTCAGTTTTTTGTAGGGCTTTATGATGTAATTTAATTTCAGCTTATGGCTGGCTTTGGTACCCAGAAGAGTGGTAATTTGTCCTTTAAATTATTCACCCAGGGGAGTCAGTGTTCTTAGAAAGTGAGGGAGGAGAACCTGTGGGCTTCATCCCTTCAGAGGGATATGTGACACACACGGATGCTTCACTCACTGGTTCTCTCCCCACAGTACCTTATCTCTCATGTTCAGCCCTGGTTCCTATAATACCTTGTATTTCTGCAGAGCTTTTCACATTAACAAACAAAGCAATTTCCATAGTATTTACACAGTGACTCATGACAAATTTTACACCCACAAGTGTACACCCTGGACAAGCAGCATTCCCCTACATTAGGTTCTCTGTAGGAAAGTGTCCTATAGTTATTTGCAGAGAGGAACTTGGGGCAACAGTCTTGGCTCTGACATTCAGAGCTCAACATAGGGACGGCTTATGTGATCTGGGTTGCGCCTCTGGACTCAGTAGCTCAGGACCGAGGTTGGTGCTGCAAGGGTTACAAAAGAAAGGAAGGAATGGGTCACCATGACCCTAGCAGATCTTGCTGAAGTTGCTGACAAAACCAGGCAGAAACATAGGCAACTACTCATAAAGAACAAGTCACCAGCCAGGGTGTTTGGTACAGATATATAGTGACTGTTCTACTCCCACTCAGAGTCCAGAATAGAGAGATGGTTGCCATTTTCAGTGAAAAGATAGTAAGGGTAAGAGATTGGGGTGCCTGGGTGGCTCAGTCAGTTCAGTGTCTGCCTTTGGCTCAGGTCATGATCTCGGGGTCCTGGGATCGAGCCCCATGTTGGGCTCCCTTCTCAGTGGGGAGTTTGCTTCTCCCTCTCCCTTTGCACCTCCCTCTGCTCATGCTCTCTCTCTCAAATAAAATCTTTAAAAATATATATGGGTAAGAGATGAATAAGATTAACAGTTACTGTTTAGTGAGTGCCTACTAATGTGCTAAATCCTCTCTATATGGTCTTCCATTTAATCCCACTGTCAATTAGGGACACATGGTTGGTTCAGTTGGCTAAGCATCTGACTTTGGCTGAGGCCATGATCTCAGGGTCCTGGGATTAAGCCCTACTTCAGGCTCCCTGCTCAGCAGAGAATCTGCTTCTCCCTCTTCCTCTGTCCCTCCCACTGCTCTGCTCTCTCTCTCTCAAATAAATAATTTTAAAAAATTAATTCCACTGTCAGTTAATCCTACTGCCATTACTATTATCATATGAAATTTATTCTCCTAATGAAGTAAAATCATGTTCTCCAGATTACCCAGCTAGCTAGTGAGGGAGAGCATGAATGGACTCTCAGGTTTGTCTGACTCTTCCCCATAAACCTTCTCCACCCTAAGAAGGGGATAAGAAGCATTAACAAGGGGCCAGTATCGAGCATGTTAATGTTAAGCAGGGTTATGCAGACAGAGGAAAGGGACTGCCAGCATTCCATTTATAGGGACTCTGAGAAAAGGAATAAAATATTTTCAAAGCTTAACTTTTGGCAATACCGTAGAATGGAAATAATGGAAGAGCCCCTAATAAACTGATAGGACTCCACGGGCTCTTCTCTGATGAATTCAAACAGGAAAGAGACAAGCAATCATGGTCAAAGGGAAGACAGCAGTGTAAGCCTGTAAGAATATTAGACCCTAATGGCCAGAATGGAGGGAGGTGTATGAAACATGCTAAGCATTTGAGGTCATGCGTGCTTAGGTCATGTACACCTTACTTAAGTAAAGGATGGCTTTGTTGTGTGGTGCCAGGGCTCTGTTTGCTGGGCTCCGCTAACTTGGTGGCATTTTAAATACCTGTGCACAAATTTTCTGACACTCCTCTCATTGAGAACTGGAGTCCACGTCTCCTGTCTCTGAATCTGGACAAAACTTAGCGATCGGTTGACCAACAGAGGATGGCGGAAGTGACACCGTGTGACTTAAAGGCAATAAAGCTGCTTCCTGGTTTGATCCACAGCAACTGATGGCTGGAACACCTGGTGGGAATGTCAGCCCCAAGGAAATCAGCCAAACGGCAAGAATCCATCTGCCAGGATTGGCCGGGGGGGGGGGGCATTTACCTGTGGGGGACTATAGCAGGAGCCAGATGGTTAAAAGCAAAAAGAAAATTGAAGTATGGAAAAGCATTAGGTCTCAGGAGAGAAGCAGAAGTGAAAGATAAAAAATAAGTCCTAGGGTCAAACTGGAAACAGATTAGACTCTGGAGTGACAGCATTTAGGACTGGAGTTGTGAATAATCCACATGTAAGTGGTTCAGGCCCGATGAGTCACACAAGGTACGTTTTCATAGATGGGATAGATGTGTGCCCGAAGTTTAAGGATCCTGCTACTTGCAGTGTTGAAAGAGAAGAGGAGGAGAGTAGAACCACTTCACTGCTTTAATTCCTATGTTTTTTCCAGCTGAAAAATTGCCGGAGAAAGAAAAGCAGCCCTAATACTAATTTGTAAAAGGAAGGTAGGGGAGAAACCTGTAAAAAAGCACTAGCCACTCAAAATGCATTTAAGTTTCATGGCTTGGATGAGTCACATTTCCTAGAGGCTACAAGGATCTTAGGATAAAAACGAGGAACTCTTGTAGATAATTTCTGAAGACACTTAAGAATTAGGGAAAACTGAAAATGGACAAATGTCTTATTCTCAAAGCAGAGGTGAATCCTGTGAATTCTGGGAGATGGCCTTGACATCTGGGGAATTTTCTAGAACAAAGCATTAAAGAGATGACTTGCAAGCTCTCAGCAAATGAATCAGCATCAGTCAGTGAAGCTGAAATGGTTAGTCCGTCTTTCGAAACATATTTACCAGTCTGTAATAACCCCACTCTGAATGTAAGCTGGGCCGACAGTGAACAGAATTCTTTTTTGATGAGTGGATTTATGTCAAACCAAATGGCAGGGCTCTCTCTGGAGCCTACCACAGGCCTCTGTGCCTGGTGATGCACTACCCAAAGTGTTGATTAAGGGCGTGGATAAGATCCTGATGGCCTGCAGAGGCCGTCTGCGGTAACACAAGCATTAAGGGGGCTCATCATTATTTTGAACTGTGGAATTTGCATGGGAAAGAAATTCAACAGAAAAAGCATAATCCCTTTTGTTTGGGCATCCACCCATCGTCCTCAGTGGAAAACATGGAAAAATCTAAACACTCCCAAATTCGACCCACAACTCTACCGGAACAGGATAGAGAAAATGTGGTTTGTGCACCTGGAAAGGATTTAAGAGCTGTTTAAATTTAACAACTCAATACAATTTAATAGTAGGATATGACTGCCCCAAAACGCTACTGTAGTGGGGCGTTGTGTTCAAGGAGGGATCGAAAATGAGGGACGTGGTGATGCAGCTTTGGTGTTTGTTCTGGAAGTAACCCTATGGAGGGGATGTTGATAGTCTGAATCATGTCCAAAAGAAAGCAACAATTATGGTAAGAGGATGGAGAACGTGTCATATGGAAAATGGTTAAACAAATAGTATATTTAACGGGGACAAGAGCCTGTGGGGGGTGCAGAGCAGGAGACGTTCACAATCTCAAGGCTGTCACAGGAAGTGGTGTCAGTGGGTGGGAAGTCATCAAGAAGCCAGATATAGTTGAACTCCAAGTAGAACTTTCTCGCACCTAGAGCTCTGAAGAGATGAAACAAGTTTCCATAAGAGGTGAGGAATTTTTTTTAATACTTTAAAAAAAAGATTTTATTTATTTATTTGACAGGCAGAGATCACAAGTAGGCAGAGAGGCAGGCAGAGAGGTGGGGGGCGGGAAGCAGATTCCCCACTGAGCAGAGAGCCCAATGTGGGGCTTGATCCCTGGAAACTGAGGTCATGACCTGAGCCGAAGGCAGAGGCTTTAACCCACTGATCCACTCAGGAGCCCTGAGGTGAGGAATTTTTGATCCTGGACGCATTCAACAGAAATACGAATGTCATTTGTCAAGGCAAATATCAAAGTGATTAATGGTAATATCCACAAAACCATGACGTGTATGACTACTTTATTACACGTATTCCTTATGACAAGAAGCACTTCAATGATGAGAAAACGGAGGATCAGAGAAGGCAAGTTACTTGCCCAAGAATAACCAGATGGTAATAGAGAGCAGAACCTGGAACCAAGATACGCCTCCTTCTACACAGGGCACATGCTTTTCCTTTACCTCAGGCTTCCTTAAATAAAACAGAGCTCTAGAAGTGGACACACAGCAATTTTTTTAAATAACAGAAGAGCAGTGGGACCTACTGGAGCTCAAGTGTTTAATAAAGTCTCTGAAAATAGTGAGCATCACCGGGACTCTCCAGACCATCAATGAGCTACACATATTCATGTTCCAGGTTGGAATGCCTTTTCAACTAATAATTTTATCATACTTCAGTACTAACATCAATTTTATGAATCTAAGATCGCTTCTGAAAAGTCTAAGTTCGTTTAATTCTCTTTAATCGCTATTAATGCATTGATTGCTAGTCTTAAAAAAAAAAAAGCAATGATTCTTAAATTCCAAAGGAAATAAATTTAAAATCACTTCAAGCAATGTCTTTATTTTTATGGGAAATTCTTCTGGAAGTTTCTGTTTTTGGCAAATCTGAGTCCCAGAAGAAATCTAAATCCAAACCATTGAGTTTCTGTAAGTGTGTTTTATGTCTGTTACATCACCTAGCCGTATACATATTCCTTTTGGGAAATTTTCAAAAATTTGACTGTTTGTGTTTTCCATCTGTTATCAGATGAAATCCTCTGCTTTTTTGAATCAATGTGTATACACATGCATTTATAATTGGCAAGCCAAAGGAGATTCTCTGCTACTTTTTTCGGTCTCTTATAAAAACAATAAACTATGCCCAGAATATTCAATCTATCTTTTCATAACTCTAGCCTGAAAATACACTGAAGTTACCCACCATTCAGCTGTAGTTACTAATGTGAGGTGATTTTACAATAATGATGTTTATCTTCTTGGATATAATATACTTATAATAAACAATACACGGATATATGGGATATCCACAATATATGGATATATCGGATATAATAAACTTATATAATAAACAATAAACTTAGACAACTATGCGTCTAGCTTAAGTTCAGTTAGAGATTGGAGTACACATTCCGCCTTTGGGAGAGACTGAATAGTATCGAAGCCCCAGTGTGTGAATTCAATTCGAAGGCAAGAGTGTCACACAACAGAAACAACAGTGCGGTGAATTAGCAAGAAAGAAATCTCTTAGAGAACACATTGTTATGTTTTTTGACCTCAAATTGCATGGGCCCTTGTAATAATTAATAGCTAGTGTTGCCTCTCTGTTCTTGGTCTCTATCATTGCTTCTCTGACAAATAGTTTATAGTCTATAGTCTTTCCAGTTGTCTTCTCACTGTGATGTTTTATACCCCAGTGATTTTGTCTTAGAGTTGTGTTCTGCATTTGCCTGCTCATCCGCGATGACCTTTTTGGGGCTTTGTTTAGTTTATTTGTTGCCTGATGATACATACCAAGCCTTTCAGGGACCATTGGACTTTATATACATTCAATTTATTGACTTTAGTTGCCACTGCTTCCTAACAGCCCCAAAACACCCGACAGCGTTACATCAAGGTCACTACTAAAAGGTGACTGCTCTTCTTACTGACCTCTCCCTTCAGAGCTTTGGAGGTTCACCCTGCCCCTGTTCGCCGTCCTCCTCCCCTCTCTGGCAACATGTTGTCGTTGTTTTTTTTCCTCTGTAGCCAGCACTGATCTTCCTAATAATCACAGATTGATACAGTGCAACCTTGAGAATTCAGGTGAGTTTGCCTGCTTGTGATTAGATTGATTCATAAGCACCTCTGTCACTTCCTCCCCCAACCCAACCCCCAGTTTGTTTGAATGTGCTATAGAGTTTGCCATCAAACAAAAAATGGTAAAATCAGGCCAAAAGTAAGTAATTGCAGAAAACATTTAATGAGTTTATATCCAAGAAGATAAACATCATTATTATAAAATCACCTCACATTTGTAACTACAACTGAATGGTGGGTAACTTCAGTGTATTTTCAGGCTAGAGTTATGAAAAGATAGATTGAATATTCTGGGCATATTATCAAGGAAACATACAAAAACTTTATCTACAGATAGACCAAGAATTATCTATTATCACCTCAATGTGTGTTAGATGAATACAGTAGAAAAAATTTCTTTTTACATGATCTAAAAGATTTCAAGCATGGTTCTTAAATCAAGATGAATTCTATTAAAAAAAAAGCACTGAATTAGGAATCAGTAGATCTGATTTCTATTCCAATCCAACTGCTAATATACCTTGGGTGAGACCTTCCTCTCAAGAGCCTCCCCTGTCTACCTCACATCACTGAGAAAGGATGTAAGATCTTACACTGAAAGCAAAATGCAAGTCTCTTTTCCTTGATAAAGCATGCTCCATTCCTGGGGCTAGTTACCCCCAGCACTTCCAGCTCCAGCAATTGGGCTATGTGTCCATTCAGAGTCCATTCTGATTGTTGCCAATTATGTTGTTGTGATTGCATAATGTAATTTAAAATTGGGAAACTGATGGAGGCACCTGGGTGGCTCAGTCAGTTGAGCATCCCTGGTTTTGGTGCAGATCATGATCTCATGGGTCATGGGACCAACTCCTGCATGGGGCCCATGAGTCAGTATGGAGTCTGCTTGAAGATTCTCTTCCTCTGCCCCTCATCTTACCCATGCAAACTCTGTCTCTTTCTCAAATAAATAATCTTTTAAAAAAATTTGTAAATCGATGAAATGGAAATATTAAAAGGGCAGGTTTTGTTTCTAGGACAAATAAGTCAAAAGCTACAGATACTTGGTTAAGGTGAGTGTTACAAAAACATTTGTAGCTGTATTGAGATGTAGGCTAGACATTTGTAAAAGACTGGAAAGACATGTAGAAGAAGTGTTCAATTCACAGGTATTTTGGATTCCATCCATCTAAGAACACTTTAAACAAAATTAAAGGCATGAAATTTTTGAATTTACTGAGGTGGAGTGAATTTGGAATGCAAATTTGCCTGAAGGTCAGCTTGTACCTACATTTCCACACGTACTCATTTATGTTTTTATTTCCTTCTGCTCTCCTCATTTCTGCTCATTCTGCCCTGTGTGGGTGGGGAGTGGCTTTACTTCCTATCACCTTTACACCGAGGTGTTGTTCTTGGCTGTCCCAACTTTTAAACTTGAGGTCTGAGTCCCCAGATTAGCAGGCCTCAAGATTTTACATTTGTTCTCATCTGAAAAGTCTGTCAAAACAGAATTTCAATTTTTTTTCCAACCAGGAAAATGTTTCAGGGCAAGTTGCTTTCCTTCTTCTGCTTACTTCTTTAAGGTCCTACTTTCCCTTAGATGTTGGCCTGGTAATCCTCCTTTATCTTCTCAGCTCTTTTGTGATACTTAAAATATATTCCAACAAACACTTTTGTTTTCAGTGGGAGGGCTTTTCTTTAAGCACCTGATCTACATTACATGGTATAGACTTTCTACTGGCCGTCTGCTCATGACTCTTACTGAGAAACCAAACTCTCTTGGAATTGGCAATCCCTCTAGAAGATATTGGTGCCAGGTCTGAAAGTGGAGAGTGCCATAATTCAAACTTTTTCCTAAAATAAAACTAGAACCACTGGGTTGCTTTGTATTATACAAGTCTTTCTCCCATGTGCTAAAAGAGGTAATAAATTTTAGGTGGACAAATTGCTGGTGGGCAATAATTTAATTTCACCTCCATTTCTTGATTTTTTTCCCTACCATGTTAGTATTCTGGGGAAATCTAATACAGGGCTTTCCAGTAAAATTTCATGTGATGATAGAAATATTCTGTAATCTGTCCTGTTTACAGGGGTTATTCCACACTTGAAATGTGTGCCTGCACAACTAAATTTTAAAATTTATTTTATTTTAATTAATTTAGGGTGCCTGAGTGGCTCAGTCACTTAAATGTCTGACTCTTGGTTTTGGCTCAGGTCATGACCTCAGGGTCGTGAGATGGACCTGTGTTGGGCTCCATGCTCAGCATGGAGTCGGCTTGAGGTTCTCTCTCTCCCTTTCCTTCTGCCCCTTCCCTGCTCACACTCACAATCACTCACTCACTCACTCTCTCTCAAATAAATAAATGAATAAAATCTTAAATTAATCAAATAGCAGTATATGGCTAGTGCCTGCTGTACTGGACACTGTAGATTCTAAGACAAATTTCTTTATAATACTTCAGGATAAATATTGGTTAAATGACAGGCTTCATCAAAACACTTTTGTGACCATGGTCTTCTCTCCAGAAGATATGTGTTCATTAAATCAAAATAGCAGCAATTGCTATTGACATAAAACAAATAACAAATACAGCAAAATACTAATTAACCCCCAAAATACTTACTGAGTTTGTATTATGAAATAGGCACCACACTAGGCATTGAAAAGTGTGCCATATGCCTGATGATGCTTCTGCTTTCTATGTAGAGGTCATTGATTGACAGATGACAGAGGATTTTATAAACAGCCTTCACTGTAAAATACAATTTCATTCCTTCAACTTTCCTTACATATACTAGCCTGAAATGTTTAACAATATGGAAACATAGTCAAATACTGTGAGATGCCCTGGAGAAGTGAAAGAATCATAGGTTCCCTGGGACCACCATGTCCTGGCATGTTAAAGGATCTCAGAATCCCCATATTGAAAATGTGTTTCATTTTTTTCTAATCCAATGCTTACCAAATACAAATGCAGAACCTCATCCCCCTCCTCTCACAAACTACCTGTTAATATTGATTCTATGGAATGTATTTTGAGAATTGGAGATTTATGCTAAGGAATTTTGTAAAGCATAAATAATCAAAAACACTGAATAATCTAAGATAGGTTTTTGTTTCGTTTTGTTTTTCAAAGTGGCATTTGCAGATCTTTAAGGGACATGAATATATTCTCAGTATTCTATAATTCCTCTGAAGAATTTTGAAATGATGCAATTTTACTTACATGATAACCTTTAAATATTACTGCAAACCTGTTCTGGATTATGTTGATGAACATGTTCTAACAGGGTACTCTTACATGATTTCTCTTAAGATTGGCCTGTAATTGTTTTACATTGATTTGAAAAAAAAAAAAAAAAAGAGGTGGATTTAAATGACCATTTGCCCCAGATAAAGGGCCAGTAATGGTAGGGTTCATTGTAAAAATAAAGGTTTAATAAAGAGAAGTGGTGAGAGAATTGAACCATCACATGACATACAGTATTAAAATCATGTTTTATCTTAAAGTAATCCATTCTGGAGCAAAGATTTAAATATTTAATGAAATTCTTCAAGTTCAAGAAAACACCTTTCACATTACAATTTGAAACTTACTTATTTTATACTTTTGTTCCCATTTATTTTGCAAGTGTTTTGGTTTATAGAGGTATATGAGCTTAAGCCTAAGAATTTTCTGTCTAGATTTATGTTTAGAATACTGTAATTTTTGTTAGTTTAAAGTAATATCAGGATAAAATAATTGAACTCAAAACTAGGGGTGCATAAAAGTTATTTATGTGTGGAAACACTGCTCTAGGATATTTCTATTACATTTCTGAATGTATCATATTGTGCTCTTAAATATTTAGCCAATATTTAAAATTGGTTTGCATTCCATGGCCATGCATCATCTGTTAAATTTGCTGTGAGGCTAGAGAAGGTCTGGAAAGTATTAAAAACTCATCATGGATGATCATGAGTTGACTGTATTTAATATCACTGTAGACAAAAATAGCTTTATTGAACTATTCAAATATGGTAATGTCAAATTTGGTGGTTTTTCTCCCCTCCCTGATCTATGTTGTCTTAAAAAAAATCCATACATAGAGTACACATTGGTTGGTTTCAGCTACCACTTATAAGTCAGTGACTCCAGATCTTTATTTCCAGACTATTTGCTCATTTGAATTCCAGATGCACACTTCCAGTGCTCTACTAGATATTTCCATCTGAGTGTTCAACAAGTATTTCAAGCTCATTCAACCCCATACTTGTGCTCTTGATCTGAATCAATGGTGTTACTTCCACTCAAACTCAAAACTCTGAAGTCATCTTCTGCTTCTTTCTTTCCTTCATCCTCTCATCAATGGTCAGTAAGTCCTGCCAATTCTTTGTACCCCTGCCATTGTCTTAGTTCAATAGCCACCTACCTAGATTCCCCACTACCAGTTCCCTTCCATGTCAATTTAATTCAAAATTGGAAGGAAATATCACAGAATTTCCAGTTGACTTGCTTCTACCTTGTATGAGCTGGCCTAGTTTCATTTCCTGAGACTTCTGCCTTACCAGGCTTGAACTTATTGAAGGCAAAGCCTCTGTCTCATTCGTCTTTGCGTGCCAGTGTTTAACAAAATTCCAAGCATGCAAGTGGTGTGTGCTACATGTTGCTGAATGTTGACGGTGCTAGTGAGCAGCTAAGAGCACAGGTTTTGGAATCAGATAGATCTAGATTAAATTTCTGCCTCCTCTGACACTTACTTAGTTGCTAAGTGACCCTGGGCAAATTAACTCTAAGACAGTGATTCTCCACTCTGGTTGCACATTGGGATTATACAAGGAATCTATTAAAATGGTTCAAGTCCTTTCCTCAGCCCAATTAAATCAGAATACATGGAGGATGAAGCTCAGACACAAGAAATTTCAATAGAGGGGTGCCTGGGTGGCTCAGTGGGTTAAAGCCTCTGCCTTTGGCTCAGGTCATGATCCCAGGGTCCTGGTATCGAGCCCTGCATTGGGCTCTCTGCTCAGCGGGGAGCCTGCTTCCCTCTCTCTCTGTCTGCCTCTCTGCCTACTTGTGATCTCTGTCTGTCAAATAAATAAATAAAATCTTAAAAAAAAAAAAAGAAATTTCGATAGATCCTTGGGGAATCCTAATATGCAGCCAAGATTGGGTATCACAGCTCTTGGTCTTAATTCCTCATCTACTACATAATATCTATTTTAAAGGGGTTTTTGAGCAGGTGAAATGAAATTAAATTTAGTGCAGTGTCTGACACACTGATTGAGAATGTGCTCAATCATGATATTAATACACAACCTCAATGTGTGACCTCTTCCTTCTCAATTGCTACCCCCCAGCGATTCTACCTTCTTTTGAATTCCTGGAATATACCAACATTTTTCAGCTTCAAATAAACATTTAAACTAAAATAAATGCCTCTGTAGGCTAAAATCTTCCATAAGGATTTTCTTGAAAGCGAATTCTCGTATTTGAAAAAGACGGCTTAGGGGAGACATAAACTGGATGAATAGAACTCATACTTACAGAAAGCCTTAATGTCAGGACATTTTTGAGGTTGTTGTTTCTTTTGTACGTGCTCTTCTCTTTTCCTTCTAAAATTCTTCACCCATCCATATAATCTGCCCAAATCTTATTTTACCACTTCTCCCTCTCCCTCTGCCTCTTTCCCCTGCTTGTGCTCTCTCCCTCTCTCCCTCTTTCAAATAAATAAATAAAATCTTTAAAAAAGAGAGACATTTATGAGCTATAGGAAACATTAGAGAAAACAAGAAAGAGCATATAAATACTTGCCTAGATATATTTTGTTGCAGATTTAATTTAGCCTTTAATTTTGAGAAATAAGTGTACTGATACAAAGGTTAGAAATATAAAAATCCATCTTACTGTTAACCACTCAAAGGAAGGGGGGGAAAGGTATTTCACTGACACTTTTATGGGAAGCTCTTAAACAATTATGGTAGGCCTAAATTTCACCTAAAACTTTCCTCAAGACCACTATAACCTGATCACATTCATACATAGTACACCTCCCAACAAAGAGGGGGGTTATAAGATTCTCTATTTTCTCTACTTTGCTATCGACCTCCAAAGCTCTTCCTAGGAAAACATCTGTCCTCAAACTGTGCTACCTGGTCGAACTTGGGGAACCATTATTAATAAAGACCTTATGAAGTGGTGTGGGATGGAGATGAGCGAAATATCAGTTACGCTTTTATGATTTAGTAGGAGACGGGAAAACGTAAAGAGTAAAGCCCAGTGAAAGCACAGATACTGAGAGTCAGCGTCCCTGGCGGGAGATCTGGGCGGCCGGCGCTCCAGAGCCCTCAATTCCTCCTGGAGCAGAGGCACACGCGGAGCGTCACGCCTCCCAGAGAGTGTGCGTGTGTCAGTGCGCGATTCTCTCACACCGCCCACTGGGCCTGGATACTCGTCACAACCCAAGATTGCCTGGTTAGCAAACAACAACTGACCTAACCACCTCCCACTCTCTAAACAGTCCACGCCTACAAGCAGGAGCTGATTTCAGGCAAACCGGAAACTCCTTTGCCCCGTCTCGCCGGCTCAACAACGAGCGCGGGTACTAACCGGAAGTTCCTCTGCCCCGATCATCAGAGCGCCTCCTCGTGGACTGCACAGGCGCAGTGGGGCTTCGGCAGAGTTGTGGGAGGGGAGGAGGAAGACGTGGAGGGGGGCGGGAGCCGGTCCCAGAAGATGGCGGAGGCGGGGGTGAGTTGGGGGTCCCCCTGCGAAGCTTGGGAGCTATGGTGCTGAAGGAAGAGGCCTGAAGAGGGGGATGGCCTTCGGGAAGAGGAACCGCTTGTGTTTTTGCAGGCTAGGAACCCTGCTGGCAGATGCGGTTAGCCAGGACCACAGATGGGGCCTGAAGGGCAAGGGCTCCAGCTTACCTGGTGCAGGGTCTGCGAGGTCCGGAGGCGGACCCGGGGTCGGGCGAAGGTCATAGGAGAGGCCGGGGCTCCCCGGACAGTGGAAGAGTGTCCGAGCGGAAAGAAGACTGGAGGACGGCGGGAAGGGCGACCCTGGAGATTTGATGAAGCTGGAGGTCGGCGAGCTGTCAACCATAGAGCTGTCAGGATTTGGGAGGCTTGTAGCCAGGGAGACTCAGGTTGGGGAGGTGGATGGATCCAAAAGCGTAGCTTTTGTAGTAAGTTTGGAATCCGCAAAAAGGTATGTTGATATTAGGTTGAGGAGTGGGACTTTGGCATTTTGGATTGGAATTGGACACCTTTGGAGAATATGTGTGGGTCAGTCCAAAGGGAACACTTGCTGGGACCTAGAAATCAGTTGGTGATAGTTACTGGGATTTGGGGGTTGCTCAGTGAGGATTGGCAATCTGGAAAAGCAAAGCGGTGTGGATGATAGGGGACGGGGAGGTGGGTGGGGGAAGTGTGCTAAAACGAGTGATCATAACCCATGCCCTGTTAGTGTTGGAAAAAAGTTATAAAAGTATGGGGTAAGCTTGATAGTCTAGGAAAATATGGAAAATATATCATGAAGGGCTTCCAGTTTTGTAGGATTAATGAGCAGATGCTTTAAGAAGGAATGGGTAGACTTGAGCCCTGGGCCACTGGAGCTGGCCCATACCGGTGTTACAATGGAGCAGAGGCTTGTAGGGGAAGGTAGCCAAACAGTGGCTAGATTGTGTTTTCCAACTTTGGGGCTTATCCCTGGTTGCCTACCACCGAGTGAAAATGAAGGGATGCCTAACTAATAGGGTCTCCAGGGAAAAAAATATTAGCCTGTTTCCATTTTCATTCTTTCACTGCACATTATGTTGACTAGTGTGATTTGTTGTAGTTGTCAGTACATATCTGATACAAAGTGACCAAGCAGTGAATCATGTACATTTGGGAAAGGTTGATTCTTTTTAAACTGACAACTGTTGCTTTTTCGAATGGTCTGCTGCAAAGGAAAGGAGAAAATGCAGTTGAGTAACTTAAAGACACATTTTCATTGTTATCAAAAAATTATTCAAATGATAGAGTAACCTTTTTAGTGAATGAGATTTGACATTTAAAAGTAGTAATGGGATGTGAATGCTGCTTGTTTAATGGTTTCTGTGTTTGGGTTTTAATGTAGAAAGGAAAGATAAGTGGCATTGTCTTCAAGACAAACATATTTGTCTTTCTAGAAGTTTTAGTGTGCATAGTCTATGATTCACATTTGTGTGCTTCTATTTTTCATTGATGTGTGTTTTTCCTGATGTTTATGCTTATTCTGTTTTGAGAATACCATTATAATTAAGAGAGCATCTAATGAAAGATGTGAGGTAGTAATTTAGTTTTATTATTTATAGCTTATCTGACCTAAACACCTGAAGAGATAGGGTTCTATGAGGAAGGAAATATACTTCTGTGACTGTTAATCATTGGAGGATGAATGATCTTGTGTGATTTGAGAGGGTGTTGGAATTGATAAAATACAACCGGTTCTTAAGGTTACTAGAAAATTTTGTGTTTGTTTTCAAATGACTGTTGCTTGAAACTTGTTTCAGTGGAAGACATGAACTTTGATTTTCATTCCAAAAGTCTGGAATCACTTACCACTTTTTTTTTTTTTAAAGGAATAATATCACCCATTAACAGGCGGTCCTATAGCTGGCCTAATTATTTTTCCATTTTTGATGGTTTGTTATTGACCTGTCTAAACTATTTTTCTCTTTGTTTAGTAATGTACTTTATAGAAGTTAAAGGTCAGGGCTCAAGGAAGAATAAGGCTTTCTTATATACAGTGGGAGATTTTTCTTTGTCAATTTTTGAGAAAAAAAAGCATTATTTTTGTATTAACATTAGTTGATCAGTATGACTTTAAAAAAGCTGCTACTTGTGTGACTTGTGAATTGTTTTTGTATGGTGTTTGTAGTTGGGACAGTGTGGTGAAATGTGAAGGAACTCTAGAAGGAACCAGAGTGTTGGGGATGTGGGGGAGAATGCCAGTCCTGGTGCTACCTGATAACAGTGTTATCATCTCAGGAAGTTACTTAACTTACTCTGTTTTGTAAAAATGGGGATTAAAAACACTTACCTCCCTACCAGGATTATCATTGAAGATCTGTTGAGGTATTGTTCTTCTAAATAATATCTTCATACCAAAGACTTTTTCCCTAATCAACAAGTTATTTCTTGAGTAATCTAAATTTTTCAAATATAGATTTTTTTTTTAAATTTTGGAGAAGAATCAAATTTATCATTGATATAAGAGTAATGTTTAAAGGTATAGGTACATTTTATTTTAAGAAAAAAAAAATATCGGTACTTAATCAGAAAACCAAACTTTACAATAAACAGATTAAGGACATACTTAATCCCAAGAGCTTTCATTTAAATAACCCACTTCCCTGTTCTGTTACTATAAACAGCATACTTTTTAAAGGAACTGAACTGTTGTTGCATAGTAGGGATGTGGGAGTAGGGAGTGAGTGGTCTTGTGGAATTTCTTATCTAGTAAAATGATAAAACTGTTAGATCACTGGTTAACTTCTTTTGGATTATGGACTTTTTAATAAGTACTTGGTATAAACTGTGCAACTGTCCAGGAAAATGCATATATATACAACTTTTTTGTTTTGTTTTGCACAGGCTCAAGTACCCCCTGGAACAGATGATCTCTCAGTTCTCTTCTCT
Source organism: Enhydra lutris kenyoni (assembly GCF_002288905.1). NCBI lineage: Eukaryota > Metazoa > Chordata > Mammalia > Carnivora > Mustelidae > Enhydra > Enhydra lutris. The sequence continues at coordinate 102,453,193 of NW_019154085.1, forward strand.
TAAATTTTAGGATACTGTGATTCTAAAGCATTCTCTTATTTTTGTCTCTAGTAATTACATGCTATTATATTATTATATAGTCATAAAAATCAGTCTTTTGGATTTTTAAAATATTATCTTTAAAAAGAGAACTCATTCAAATAAACAATCACCAAAACAACATTGTGTTACTTTTAAAGAAAACTTTTGGGGTGAAGTAGGAAACTATAAACAAGCATTGCTAGGAAAGGTTGAATAAAGAGCTATTGTAGAATAACATAAACAAACAACTTAGAAAGTCTCTAGCTTGAGGAAATAGTCTGTGGCAATCTGTGGCCCTGAGTGGGAGGACATTGCCTATCTGGTGGTGTTTGGAAATATTGTAGAAACATTTTTGGTTGTCTCAAATGGGTGAGGGGGCACACACTGGCATTTAGTGGGCACGAGCCAGGGACGTTAAGTGTTTTGCAATGCCTAGGGCAGTTTCACTCAGCGAGGAATTGTCCTGCCAAAAATGCCATTGCCCTCTGACAAACACTGGTGATTGTGAGCTGGGGCCTGGCACAACTGGAAAAAGCTTTTTAAGCTGAAGTTATTAAGCTCTTACAGAAACATAATTTCAACACACCATATCCTTTGCCATTAATTCCCACTTGAAAAAAATCACAGACATAAAAGAAGGATTTACTAGAGGAATTGGGGCTACTTAAAATGTATGTATACTCTTTGTTCTCGAGTAGCCATTTTAACAGCAGAAGTTGGGGCACCTCGCTGTGTCTACTGGAAGTCTGGGAAGTGAAGGGTCTTAGGCAGTACGGTGGCATAACAGTCTGTAAATTGGCCATATATTTTTTTTCTTTAAAGTACCTTTTTACACCTTGACCTAGTAATTTTGAAGAAAATTTCAAAGCATTTTTGCATTTACTGTCATGATCTCTGTGATATTATATGGTTGCCTACTTACATTGAGGATATATTACAGTTGAGTTCGATTTTCCATGTCTGCCATCTTTTCAGTAACCAAATCCCCTTCCACAAATCCATGTGCCAAAAAAGAAGTCTGAGGAGTTAGGCCGGAATAGGACTCAGGTTTAGAGGGAAGAGGATGGGTTTTGGACTCAGACCTAAGGTAAAATTCCAGTACTGTTACTGTGCATCATGTGATGGTAAGCAAGTTGCTAAATCTCTTTGACTTTGATTTCATTTGTAAATTGAGGATGATAATACTTACCTTTCGATGATTTCGAAGATTAGGGCTAACTGTATGTCCAGGGAGCTGTATCAGTAGTCATGATTATGGTGATAATGAAAAGTTCTGTAGCAACTGAACACCTGGCATGCTCATTTGCTGGATTGCACAGCAAGGAAGAGTCTGCAGGACCAGATCAGGAAGAGATGGGTTCTAGACGTTTTCAGTTGGTGTGTAGAATGTATTTGTCCATGAATCAGCCGTAAGATGTACTGTTTTCTGTAGTCCTCTAAGCTGCAGAGCTCTGTCATGCTATAGACTAAGTTAGGTTTGTGAGGACTAGCTTGAGGACAGACATCCCACTGTGAGTGTTGGGCACAGAGCTTTGGATGTGACAGAGGTTCAGTAAAACAAAACAAAATAAAACAAAACAAACAAACACATGTGTCTGTTGTCTGTGTTTAGCACATGGAACCAATTGGCTGTCACATGGCTTACTAGTACTCGCAAATGTTCTCATTTTCATACAGATTATTTCTAAAGTCAGCACCCCTCTCCCCAACTCTCAGTTTACACGTGGGTTTTGTGTTCACAGAAAATATCAGATGTTCTTTGTCTTAACCAGATGCACAAAAGAGACCACTTTCCCTGGCTTTTAGGAGTCATGTGGCCAAAACTCCTTACAGTCTGGGCATGAGGCTACTCTTCATTTTCTTAGCTTCCTTTCTTCTGCTTCCTAGCGCAACTCTTTCACAGTAGCTTTGTGGTTGTAACAGAGGGCTGGCTGGGTCCAGGCAAGGGTGGGACACAGCTGTGGCCCTGCAGAGAGAAGGTCTGATTTCTGTGCTTGGTTTATGTATAGGTAAGTGGGCGGCAGTCTGTGTTTTCTAAGATGCTTTTGTGTAAAAATCAAATATACAGCCTGTAAACATGAAAACAGTGCATTCCTCTATGGAGGTCATCCTTATGAGCAAGTCACATTTTATTGTGAGCGGTACAGAATTTTCAGTTAGAATATGTTGATTTTCTGTATAAATTCATTTTTTTTTAATGAAGCATAAAGATTTTTACCTAAAGCTGCAGGCCCATCTGTTCTGGGTTGGAGATTTAGGTAGAAGAAAGAGAAACCTGGATTGTAATCTTCCAGATTCTGGTGGAACTATCTCAGGTAACCTGCTCTGCATTTCTCTGAAGCAGAACAAGCTGTTTTTATTATTATTCTAACCTTTGAGCTTCGCAGGTCACTTATTCTGTCTTAGTAAATATAAGTATAACACTTTTTTATTATACGATGCCTATAAGAATGCTTTTTAAACCACTTCTTATTCAGTAAATACTAATTTAAATAAATACGTAAGCTTGTCATTTCATTATTTGTACTTTGAAATTAATTAGTATTGAAATCAGAAAAATTGTATGATCATTTATTTGATAAACATTGATTTCTTTTCTTCTTATCTCTTGCAGGATTTCTGGTAGGTCCTCTTTTAGGATAAGATGCTGTAACTGTTGAAACGCCAGTCTGCACTGATTCACAGACAGTTGGCTTTTCAGCTGAGAAGCCTTTTTCTCCCCGCCTTGCTGGTTTACTGAACTGATGAAACCATGGCAGAAGGAGAGACAGAATCACCTGGGACCAAAAAGCGCGGCCCCTACATTTCATCTGTCACTAGCAGGAGTGTGAACTTGATGATTCGTGGAGTGGTACTATTTTTTATTGGAGTATTTCTTGCCTTAGTGTTAAATTTACTTCAGATTCAGAGAAATGTGACGCTCTTTCCACCTGATGTGATCGCCAGCATCTTTTCTTCAGCGTGGTGGGTACCGCCGTGCTGTGGCACAGCCTCAGGTATGTGTAGGCTGCTTCTGTAATGCTTAGAAAAAAAGGAGGCTGCATGGGTGTGGATGTTGTCTGGGCAGTACTTGTTTTTCAGCTTTGATTTCAGTGCGGGACAGTGGACCTGTTTTACATGAGCAGTTTGATGCATTGAGGCAAATTCACACAGTGGTGTTACCAATCATCACAGTCCTGCTGTAGTACATTTCCATGACCCACAGATTCTCTTGTGCTCTCTTGCTGTCCATTCCCCACTCCCAGCCTCAGGCTTCCACTGATCTTTCTGTTTCTGTCCCTAGGTTATTTTTGCCTGTTCCCCCATGTAATATAAATGGAATCATAGTGTAGATACTCTTGTGTCTGATTTCTGTCTGACCTATGAACTTTAACATTTTAATCTTAAAAGAATCTTACTTCCCTTTGGGATGAGTCTCTTAACTTCTTAATTTTGTCTTTTCTTCAACCCACCTCATATTAATCCTTTTTTTAAAATAATTTTTTAAAAAAGATTTTATTTATTTATTTGACAGAGATCACAAGTAGCCAGAGAGAGGGGGAAAGCAGGCTCCCTGCTGAGCAGAGAGTCTGATGTGGGACTCTATCCCAGGACCCTGAAATCATTACCTGAGCCAAAGGCAGAGGCTTCACCCACTGAGCCACCTAGGCACCCCAGTTCTTACTCTGAGTTATTTTGGTGATCATTGTCACTGTGGTTTTAAGGCTTAGACCTGTGTGTGTTATGGCCTTGTTTTTCAAGTAGATGACAACTTAAGAGATGGAGTAGTGTTATGCAAGTTTAAAGCTTCATGTTATTTTTTAGATTTTTGTACCTGTTTTTTTTCTTGGTATCTTGTTTTCCGATATGGTTTAAGGATAATGAATACTTAAAGAGATTAATAAGGTGGATTTTCTTTGCTTAAAGTCATTATCCTATTTCAGTAGTTATTTTATATCTTTTTTGGTGGACAGTGTGTAAGGGATAAAGTGGAGCATTTCAGAAAGCCTACTTCATGCAGAGCTTCCATAATGGATGCTCTTTAGCTTTTTCTACTGACTGAGACCAATAGATTAATAACATCTTATAAAAGAAAGTAATAGAAGGAAGCCATCATTGTGTGGTAGAAGAAAAATCTGATTGAGGGAGAAAATTGCTTTTTGGAATGTCCATTTGGTGACTCATACTTAAAATACACCAATACCTTGCAGTGTAATGTAGATCCTTTTGACTTCCATCCTTGAGCTGGAGGTTGAAGGGGAGGAGTTAGGTGTGAGATGTTTTAGAATGACTTGTGGAATCTACTGGACAGTTGCATGGGTGGAGAGGCATGTTGTGGTAAGGTTTCAGTGTGGTTTACGTGTCAGTGTCTCTATCACAATATTCACATTAAAAGTTTATAAAGGCAGTGATTTGTAATTTCCCCAGGGTTATTACATTTTCTGAGACACTAAACAAACTCATCCAAATAGAATAGAAAGCATAAATTATATTTTATCATTCTCTGCTGTGTCTACTAGTCCTCATGTATTTTCTTTTATTTCATCTAAACTAAAAAGAGAAAAATTAAGTTTTCCCATCGTCTTTTTTTTTTTTTTTTAAGATTTTATTTATTTATTTATTTATTTGACAGAGATCACAAGTAGGCAGAGAGGCAGGTAGAAAGAGAGGGGGAAGCAGGTTCCCTGCTGAGCAGAGAGCCCAAAGCAGGGCTCAATCCCAGGACCCTGGGATCATGACCTGAGCTGAAGGCAGAGGCTTTAACCCACTGAGCCACCCAGGTGCTCCACCCATCGTCTTTTTCTAGTTAATTTTCTTGCATGGTATAGCTGCTATCTGGCTACCAGTTGAAGCTTATTGGGATTTGGAAGAACATGTCTTTTCAGAATAGACAAAGGACGGTCAAGGGAGGGAAACTGTTACTTACTGACTGCCTCCTAATGTGCTAGGCACATCCCTTAACCCCAGGGATCTGTAGGGCAACTTTGGGAGTGAGATTTTGGCATTGTGCCTACTTTGGGGAATGAGGAACCTGAGAGGAAGAGAGGATGTCATTGAGCCCAGGGTCTCAGAGCTGGTGAATGGTGCAGCTGGGTCCAGCGTTCCAGGCTGGAGGAGGGGAAAGAGGAAGCGACTCACACTTCCCCTCGAAGCTTCGATGGGACCTGCTGTTGTGTTTTGGACTTTTGTGGCTGGGGCAGGAGAACAGGTTTCTTTGTACCACCATTAAGGAGAGGACCGGGGGTTGCGTCCTGTCCCTGTGACATGGGCACTTTTGCCACAAACTCATATTTAGGAGGGACAATTCCAAATGTTAATGCCACATTTCAGTTACTTTGTCCCTGCTTTCCTTCCTTTTCCCAGCCACTAGGTTTGTCACACTTACAAACCTAACTTCATACTTCCCCACTTAGGGGATTTACGCTTAAGTGTTTCTCCTGAAAGCAGTGCCTTCCATGAGGTATGTGGGTACACGGAGGTACAGAGGCGTTTGGAAATCTAGATTTCAGTTAACTCTGCTACTGATGTCGTTGGGTGAGTCATGGCATTTAGTAGATGAGAGTGAAGGTACCATATTTGTGAACGTTACTGAAGGTAGAAAATGGATTCTTGCACCTCCTGCCCCCAATTTTGGGGGAAATATCAAGGAAATAAGAAGTCAGTGATATAAGAAACGCAGTGTGTACGTGTTTACGTGTGTTTGAAGTATATATATGTTTTTGTGTACATGTGCTGGTAAGCATTTTCACAAAAATCTCTAGGCTCTTACCATCTTAAGTCAGAAAAACTGATAATTGTCCTTTGTTTTTCCTGTCCAACTAATATTCATAGACAGAGCAGCTAGCTACCTTCTGGAGATTCTCCAGAATCACCACTTTCTTCATGCAAACAGAAGGGTCCCTGGCTATCTGCTGTCTTCCCCTATAGCACCTAGTGCTGGAAAATTTGTTAGCGGTGCTTCTGGAGGGACACCCAGTAGAGAACGCTGGTATATTTCCTTTGATTTCATTTTCTTTTTCTTAGTTCTCTATTTTTAATTTAATAATGGCTGGTGTTTCAAGTTGATTAACTTCTCAATATGTGCAGCGCATTAGAATCAGAGTTAGAAACCTCTTGAACGTTATGGGGGCCTGCAAAGGAATCTTTCCGAGGAAAGAATAGAGGAGAAAGATAACTATCATTGTGTGGGTAAAATAACTAGGGAAATCGATTTGAAAATTGCAAGTAACCAAATTATATTCATACCTGTGAAGCTAATATCTAACAAAGGAAAAACGGATCTTTTCAGTTTAGCCCAGCAGTCATTTACCCAGTTCCTGGAGAGCCCTGCAAGTTTCCTCCTGCTCTCACGTCTCCAGCTTTCCAAGTTTCCATGTTTCCTCTGTCTCTTGGTCCAGACCCTTCACTGCTCTGATGGGAATTTTCACTTTTTCTTTTTCTGCTTCTAATTTTTCACTCTGACCACCCGCCAATCCCTTCTCTCCATCATGTGTGGTACACTTGGCACTGTAAGAGTGAGCAGCCTTCTGTTTGCTACAAATGCAGTGGCATTATTTCTTGATTCCCCAGTGTCTGTAGGGTAGTCTCTACGATACGACCCTTGCCAACTTTGTCTTCTTCAGAGTCTTTCTGAAGCTCCCTTTTTGCCTAAAGCTTACAATTTTCAGGTGACAGTGGGTATTTTCATTGTCATACTTTCCCCCAGACTTTTCCTTTGGATTAGAAAGGTCTTTCCACACCAGTGACGTGCTGCACTCGGCTCCTCCCTCAGGGGCCACATTTTCTGTGAAGCTTTCCCAACACTCCAGCACCCTGCCTCCCCTCAGCACATGCCAGAAGAAGACTGGGCCCCCACTAGGCCCTGTCAGTGCCACCCCTAACATATTACTGTATTGCATTGTTTCTGTGCTCACTTTGGGACTGGGATCACGTCTTACTCTTTTTCTTTTTAAATCCCTGGCAAATAGCAAGAACTGGATACATTATGGGAATTTATAATGAATGAAACATTGTGTATCTTGTCGTAGTTTTCCATGAAAGTCTATCTCCTTCAGTGGCTTCGTTTTTCCCCGCCCCTTCTTGAAAAACATTTGATTTAACTGTTCCTCTTAGTGCATCACTGAATTAAACACACTACCCTGAGTAAGTGATGACTTAATATTGATGTTTTGCAGACTTCTTCTGCTTTTGGCTTGGTACGCTGTAACAGGTTGCTGGGAAGTAAATCTATCCCAAGAGATGTTATTTTGCATCAGAGAGCCCTCCAGTTAAGCAGGACAGTGTTTGCATATAATGTTATACAGGCATGATTTTAACAATCTCTTGTTAAAATAAAAAAGTCAGAAGGAAGAGAAAAAAAGCCCAGACATCCTTCTGCTGAACTCTCAAACCGTTGGAGTCTCACCGTGCTGTAGACACTGCTATCAGACTCTGCCATGCCTTTATTTAAAGGGAAGGAAGAAGACATTTAATGGAAAGTGACAAGCTTCCTCGAATTCTTCTTCTCAGTGAGCAACCGAGAACCATGCATACTCAATGGATTTGATTTTTATTGGCAAATCCCAAGGTTGGCAGCATGGCAGTTTAAATTCCTTTTTGTGTTTTTGCTTTCTCTCCTCAGTTGTCTCTCACTTGTGAGTCTGACATCACATGCATACAAATCTAGTCAATTTTACTTATTTATATCTTTGCACACGTCAGTATTCTCTATGTGATAATTCTTTACCTATGGCATCAGCTGCTGAGGAAAATTGACTTGGAATGCCTGATCTTAGTTGATTTTAGTCAGCAACAGGCAAAAGGAGGAGAGAGAAGGAGAGAGAGAGTGAGGAATGACATGAGCTGTTAGTTTCATGACCCCTTGAGAGGGAAAAAAAAAAAAAGAGGTAATACTCATTTAGATGTATTTCAACTGTTAGGCATGCTTGTTGCCATTTTAATTTTGTAGGAATTTGGAAATGCTGTCAGTTAATCTCCCAGGATTTTAGAGTCAAGCCTTTTAAATAGGAATATGATATGAAAGTTTTAAATTTACTAATAGTTGTTGGAGGTCCACATTGCTGAAATTTGTTGTTAATCTCTTGATGGTCTATGAACCATCTCTACTCAGCAAAAGCCTAACTCAGAAGAGCACTTTCAGATTTGTGGATTAGAGCACGCATACGCCATTGCGGCTGCTCACCCCCAGATGGAGGGGTGACGGTGTGGCCTCTTTTTAATACTGCTCCATTGGTCTGCTAGCCTGTGATTTTTGATATTAATTGATTTCTCTTTTTCCTTAAAGATTGAATGTGTCTTTTATAAGATCTAGTCAATACCAGGCCAGGCAGGGGGGTTCCTGATCCTCAGGCACTCAAGATTTTGGTACAGTAATTTCAAGATACATCATAGGTAGCACTGGACATCAGTTGTGTCTTATTACTTGATGGCAACATGACCACTCTGTTTTTAGGGAAACAAGCAAGTCAAGGATGCTTAGCTATTTCCCATTAAATTTAATTTGTAGAAGTGCATTTTCCTTATAACTTGTTGAAGAATGTTTTGGTTCATTAAGGTCTTTTTTTAGTGACTAACTTTACATTTAAAATCTCTTCCCATAAATGAATAAAATGTTGACGTTTGACAAGTACTTTAGTTAAAAATTGGGCATGAATATTTGGAGTCTCAATCATAGACATTTTGTATACAGTTTTTCATAATTATATGGTTAACCTTTAAGATGTTCTTTCCAGAACTAAGAAATGTACTAAAATGACTTCTCACTTTTAAGAAGGAATTTAAATTTTAGCCGAAAATGTACAGTTCTTATAGAGAACTCTAGAGGGGAATGTCAGGACACAGCCCTGGGTGCAGGAGACAAGCCGGAGGCACTAGAGTAATCTGTAGACCAGGACATCCGTAGCCATCAGAACAAACACTGTGTGGGGTGACCTTATTGTACGCATTTATGCTTCCAGCTTCTCTTTGGACAGTTTGTGTGGCATTTTATAACATGCTTCATGGTTATGTACTTCAGAGAGAACATTGCTTAGCTGCCAGCTGGTCTGATGTTTTCAGATCTCAGAGATAGGAGTAGTAGAGAAGAAGCATGCAGCATCTAGTGCAAACTGTGAAATCATGATTCATACAGTGAAATAGTGCTCTGCCAATTATAATTTGGAATACTGTTACAATCACAGTGCTTTCTGCAGTGGTGTTATCTTTTTTTTTTTTTTTTTAATTTTCCCCTCTTTGGGGAGGTAAGTTTAAAAATATCAGTGATTGATGTTAAGCAACTTGGAGAGCTTTTGAAATAATCTTTCAAATGCTTGTGGGGGTTGTAGTGACTCTTTTAGCTTAAGTTTTGCCAGCATAGCATTGGAGATGACTTAATTTTTTTCTCCTTCTTTCCACAGCTGTGATTGGGTTATTATACCCCTGCATTGACAGGCATCTAGGAGAACCACATAAATTTAAAAGAGAGTGGTCCAGTGTGATGCGGTGCGTAGCCGTCTTTGTTGGTATAAATCATGCCAGCGCTGTATCCTTTCCGCTGTAACAAAATGCATAATCACAAAACAGTTCCAACAAACCAAAGGTTAAACAGTCCCTTGCAACTTCACTGTTGTCAAGTTGTGATATGTCCCCTTTGTCATAAAAAGAACATGTGCTATGTTGTTGAAATATCACGGTAGCAGCCATGCAGTTACTGGTTTGGGTATGGCCTTTTATTTAAACCCCCGTGTTTCAGGACCACTGAACAACTTGGCACATTTAAACATTTTGTGGGTTCTTCTTGAACTAAGTTACATAATTCTGTGTAGTGTTGCTAACTCTTTGATTGGAACAGATACATTTTCAAAGGATTTCTTCCCTCTCTCTTTTCATTTAAGACTTGCCAGTGAGGACATGTGGTGGCTTCAGGATGCTGGCTGTTTTTTTATTTGTTTTTTAACCTACAGAATCTAATTTTTTCCAAGAAAAGCCTCATCTACTGGTTTTAGTCAATGCCAGCAAACCACATAAATGTTCTTAAAGGTGTCGTAAGTGGAAATGTTCAGCTTAGACACTGGCCAAAAAGAACATTTGTCCCTAAGGTACATATATTTAAAGTGTTTATGGATTCTGACATTTTATTTCGTGATTAATGAGTGTTTTTTTTTGAGAATCCCAGCTGGAAAGGTAAAGTAGCCTCTATTTCCCTTCTTCCCTGTCTTTTCCCTGATACCACAGAAAAAAAAAGTCCACCCTAGAATAAAAGTTTTTGCTCTTGTAAGATTTTCATCCTGTCATCCTCCCTACTGCCTCTCCTCTTCTCTCCCACCCCTGACTTTCCTTTGTAGAAGAGAGCCTGGGACTGGCTAGTGCAATCTTCCCTCTTCTAGAAGATGTGGCTTAGAGAGTGGAAGGGGCTAGGAGCTTTGGTGCTGGGAAGAGCATGCAGTGCAGATCAGGCTGCCTAGGGTTCCCTCGTGTGGCTCTGCACTGGGCTCGCAGCTGGTGGTTAACTGGAAAGAGGGTGGGGCACATGGTGGATGGATTCCTGTGTCTTTCATAGGAAATATTGAGCTGTTTTGGAGAAGCTTGAGGGGGGTAACAAGGGCAAGAGGCAAGGTCCTTCATTCGGCAAACACATTTGCCTTTCTTTTCTCTAGTTGTGCTAGCCCTTGGGGATTTGTAAATTTGGAAGCCCCTCAGTGGTGGCTGCTAGTTTGGTTTTCCATTTCCATTTGTATTAAAGAATTTCCCAACAAGTTTAGCTTGGAGGAATCTTTGAGATTTAGGATTTTATAACAAATCTAGTGGTGGAGAGGGCTTAAAAAGATAGACTCATAAAATATTGTATCTAGAGGAAAACTTAGAAATCACCCAGTTACACATTTTCTTTATAGAGATAACAAGACAAATGAAAGCTAAGAGTTAGGTACTTTGCCAAGGTGCTCGTCCTGCAAGGCTGGGACAGAGGTGAGATCAGACCACAGAGATCCTGGCTTGAGTCTAGAAAGGGCTCCTTCCCTCATTCAGGAGCCCCCTCAGCATGTAAATTCCCCTCCCAACTGGTGGATTAGACCATTCTATCCCAGATGTTTCAGGTGTTTTTAAATAGAGAAATTTAGATAGTCTTTTCTGGAATTTAAAAACCTTTCTATATCTAATTTAAGTTTTTTGCTTTGGTCATTCTTTTCTTTCTCTGTCAATGAAATACTTGAATATAGTGATTTCTTTTTTACTGCTCTGTCTACCATTGAAGCAAAATCCAAAATGTCTGCAAAATTTATCACATAAACTTAATAATATTAGGTCCCTTAGACCAGAGAAAATCCCATGGTACTATTTTTCAGGTAGAAGTATTTTACCTATTTACCCTAGAAACCTTATTTTCCTTTGACTCTTAATAAAGTTTGTTTAGTTATCAAAGATAGAACTCAATGAATATCAAATTCCACTCTTTATAAGAATGTTTATTGCATAGAAAAATCAGAGCATATAACCTTTCCTTTGGAGTGTTAGGTATAATGCCTGCAAAAGAATAAGAAAAGCTTTTGCAGAAAGCATACCATAAACTGTAGGGGTTTTTTTTTGTATGTTTGTTTGTTTTTTTTGTTTGTTTGTTTGTTTTTGTAAATCAACTTAATCAGGAAATGGCCTTGAGGGAATGGCCAAAGAAGGTCCTCAGATGCTAAGAAGTACAGGAAGCGGGTGTGGGAGATAGTAGGGGCGGGGGTCGGTGGTAAGTACAGGATGTTAAAGGAAGTGGGAAGTAGTTTTATATGCATTTTTTGAACTTCTCTTCTCTTCTCTGTAGTGGCAGCATGGCCAGTTAGTTTGGTGAGCTGTCTAGCCCCCCCGGGGAGCCGGATATAGAGCCAAGATGTGGCCTTTGGGACATAGATAATGCCCTTTTAATGATACTTGAAATTAATTCCTTTAGTGTAATCCTCTAGCAAAGAAATGAGAAAATTGAATTTGTACAGCTTCGTTTTGCCCAGAGATTTTGGAGTAGAAAAGGGCCGCACATTCATGAATAGATGCTTAAGTAAGTGACGGAAATAAAATATCATTTTAGCAAACTGTCCTATACCAGAAAGTCTCAGGCACCAAAATAGCTTGGCAGGTTGCAAGATAATGTTCACTTCAAGGCTTTATCCTCAACAAATTAAAACTAGAACAGTTGACATAATAGAAAGGGATACTGTGTCCTTGGTCCTCTTGTTTCTGAACTGCATTATTATAAAATGTGTCTGTCAGTAAATCATATGAAGAATGTGGTACCCTGTTAAATAGCTGTCAACTCTTCTATTTTCAAGTTCTTGTATGATTCGCAAGTAATTCCGAACCTGTTTGAGAAGTAATACTGGTTTCTTTTTTAGCAAAAGTGTGTTCTTTTAGCAATACTTGTGTTCCAAGACTTCCGGTTACATTTTTAGCAAAGAAAGCATTTCTCATGTAATGGGTCTGATCTTATAATTGTGAATGTAGACAGAAGGCTTTTTTGGGGTGGGTTGTGCGGGGGAACTACAAGTAGGTGGGATCTGGTAATGAAATATCATGCTCTCTGTGTATCTTTAGTGAATATCGCAGACAGTTTTAATCTCACCCGGTGTCCTGCATTGTATGGAAAGATTGAACTCACTCTAGAATAAGCAATCAGTTCCTGTCTCAGCAGTAACATCTTATTTTAGAAAAATGAACAGGTGGTATTATTTGGTGACAAGTTTTAAGAAGATGACTCTTTAACACTGATCTCAGAAAGTGGATTTTGATAACAACATACAGTTGTCTCTCACACTGGCTGCACTCTCCATTGGACTATGGTGGACGTTTGATAGATCTAGAAGTGGTTTTGGCCTTGGAGTAGGAATTGCTTTTTTGGCAACCTTGGTCACTCAACTGCTAGTCTATAATGGTGTTTATCAGTAAGTATTCTTTTTGGTGCTTGTTTGCTAAAAGAAATAAACAATTGATTTCAGAATTGAGATTTTAAAATTGGGTTAGCCACTTTAATGTACAGAGTAACTTATTTCCATTGTAATTTTCTTTATATGTATCATTGTACTTCCTCGTTGGGTTGTTAAAAACATTTCTGTTATTCTAGATATACATCTCCAGATTTTCTCTATGTTCGTTCTTGGTTACCATGTATATTTTTTGCTGGAGGCATAACGATGGGAAACATTGGTCGACAACTGGCAATGGTAAGCTGATGCTTATTATTTCATCCATTATTGAGTTGTAAAACAAGTTTTCTCCAAGCCAAGCATACTGAGAGTCAAAGGAACCCCTGGATAGAAAAGCTAAAAGGTGTTACGGATAAGGTGATTGGATTTAACCTCTAATTTTTTTTTTAACTAGTCTATAGTCTATCACAGAGAGACAATTTTAAAAGTGAAAAGCAGCCTTACTACTAACTATGTTGCTTCAATAGATATAGATTAGGACTATCTCTGGCAAATCAAGATGTTTGAACATTTTAGTTAAGACGAAAAAAGAGGCTGTTGGTCATGCCTGTCGTGGATGGGAGGAGTCAGGGAGCTGCATTCGGAGGCCAGAGCAGTTTCATGGATAAGTGCTATCTGTATCCTTATAGCCAGCTGGGAGAACTGAGTGGCTTAGGTGGCTGTCTTTTTGATAGTCTGGCTATCCAATTATCTTAAGCCCATTAGTTTCCTTTATCTTGAATTGTGGGTGAACATTTGTAGCTGTACTTCTAAAATACTGTCTTGACCAGAAGATTTTGCTAATGTAATAGTCTTCTGCCCCTTGATATTATAAAGTGATTTGAAAAAAATATTACCTGAATTCACTGTATCAGTCCTGCTCTTAAGTTCATGACCTTTCCTTTGCTGATTCGCCTTACCAAGCACTCAGAGAAACCCGTTTGCCTCCCTTTGTGTTATAGGATTGATCTGAATCATACTGTTATCATTTACGTGTGATGCAGAAACCTTGTCTTTTGCCTGCGTTTGCTATGTCTCTTTCACTTCTTGACTGTGAGCTTTCTTTTTCCCATCACATTTGTCATTTGCTTCTAATCCTTGCATAACTCTCAGATTCTTTGACAAATAAAGTGGGCATATGTTAATAAAGTATTAATTTCTAGTCTGTATGGAAATTGCTATTCGGAATACACCTTAATCTGTTAACCTTTTAATTTTTACAGTATGAATGTAAAGTTATCGCAGAAAAATCTCATCAGGAATGAAGAAGGCAAAAATGTATCTTCTATACAGAAAAACAGGATGAAAAGGGCACGTAAATGATCACTATATCAACAAAGCTTTGGACTGTAAAATTGCCAGGATGCAGTTTTTCCCTTGATGGTGTATATATTTGTATGTATGTGTGTGTGTGTATGTGTGTGTATAGATATATATGTATATACACACACGCATACACACACTTCCACACATATACATGCACATACGCATGTATTACTGCAATCTGTGATTGCTTCATCTGTAAATCAGTTACAAACCTTGATGTATTTGACTTAAATAACTATAAAATATATATGCACTACATTAAACAGTGTGTTCATTAATAGATGAAATTTTTTAATTAATTTTTTTAAACATACCATATATTGTATCACAATGTTGATGTGCCAAAATATTCTGTTATTGTCATGCAGAGTATAAGAATGCTTGAACAGTTTATAAACTTAGTAAAATAAAATAAGAGGAAAGCCAAAAAAAAGAGAAAGAAAAAGAAAAGGGGAAAGCTGGTATATTCTCTTCTGCTTATGTTGTGTCTCTTCATTTTTCTAATGGCAGCGGTATGAGCTATGGGCGCCCTGACGGGTGGCTAGTTTCTATTTTAATGTCGTCTCAGAGAGCGTGGGTGTTTTAATTGATAATGAAAATGAACTTCCACAGAACATTTTAAAACCTGCATTACTGGAGAGCATCCAAAAAGGAATTCTGCTGGAGGTAAAAGTGATGAGCAGGAGAGGGTTATCAGCATTAAATTGTTTTAAGTCTAAGTCTGCAAGGCTATATGTAATTAAAAGAAGGCACCACTGGGAAATTTAGCTAGAATAAATATGTTATAGAAATACCAAAATGACCTTTTGCAGTGCCACAAAGTGTGAAATGATGTTGTCATTTGCAGTACAGTAACTCATTGCTTTTGCACATGGAACACTCAAGAAACCCTAAACAGATCAAAATGAAGTTTCTAATTCTCTTGGGTTCTGTAATCTGTTG
Organism: Enhydra lutris kenyoni; assembly: GCF_002288905.1. Lineage (NCBI taxonomy): Eukaryota > Metazoa > Chordata > Mammalia > Carnivora > Mustelidae > Enhydra > Enhydra lutris. The sequence goes on from NW_019154085.1 coordinate 102,468,378, forward strand.
GGTTCTGTGAAGCAAACCACGTTAGCCCGGCTGGGTCACGTGACTGACGGTCAGTGGAATGCCATCTGGGGAATGGATGAGCACCTCACTTTTTATATATTCATATGTCCATGAGTGAACAGTTCAAGCCTGTTCCAGAATGTCCTGAGATGGCATATACCGTGCATGTTAAAGATTTCGATAGCAGTTTTGTGCATATCTTTCCAACAACGGGAACCATTTAAGTGTGGTTTAAACATTTTTAGTTAACTTTTTCCTCAGTTTTTATTTTTGAAATTGATGACAATCGTCTGATACACAAGGGTGGAACTTTCTCCTTACTTTGGGTTTGTGTGTGTGTGTGTGTGTGTGTGTGTGTGTGTGTGTGTGTGTGTGATTGAGTGAGAGAGAATGTACATGTAGAAATGTATGTGCATGTGCCCATGCTCTCGTAATGTGTAAACTAGATACTGTTTAATTTTGGGGTTTAAAACCATTGCTGTCAGACTGAGATCTCATATGCCAAACTTTAATCTGCTTTTACATTTTATGGCTGAAAGTATGAAGATCCTAAAAGGATTTCATATTGAATATATGTATACAATCTTAACTATAGTGGTGGTAAACATACTACTATAATTTATTATTCTATCTTCCAGATAATGTTATTCATTTAGAACAAATAAGGTATATTTTTAGAATCAACTTTGTAAGCACTATAAATCTTTAATAAGTTATAAGGTCTATGATGTGTTTACTTTGAAAATTGCTGTTAAAAGCAAGATGTATTAAATACATAATTATCATCTTGGTTAAGAGTCATTTTTTTCTTCCTTGTGCTAAATCTTAGAATCTAATACTGAGAATTAATTTAATAAAATTAACATGTATGATTGAATTTGCTAAGAAATAATGAAAGGAAACCAAGTCTAATATTACAGGAATTGAATGGTTATCACTTGGGAATTCTCAAGATTATTTTCAGATCATCTAGAAAACAAGATATTAGTGGCAAAAATAAAATTGTTTTGATATTTTGATCAGCATGTAAATATATTACATCCAGTTTTTTGCAGGGAAAGAAAGTAGACATCTTTCAACATTGCTACATTGGCAGCACTTCCTTTTATTAAAGTTCTGGAAAGCAAACACTTGAAAACTGAAACTTAATTCTACAAAAGCACAGGAAACCAATTAAAATTAACTATCCAGAATCCTGCTAATACTTTTGTTATAAAATTTATTTGTTTGCACTGAGCCATTTTACTTTGATCAAGGCGGTGGAACCTCTTAGTGGCACATACATTCACACATCTTGTATTTTCTAGGTAGAATCCGGACTTGGTCATTATTAAATAGTTCTCTAATTTTCTTGGCTCACTTGCCCGCACAGTGAAGTACAGCTAACCCTTGAACAACAGGCGCTGACCCCTGCACAGTCCAAGGTCTGCATACAACTTTTGACTCCCCCAAAACTTAACTACTTGTAGCCTTACTGATAACATATTTTGCGTATGTATTGTATGTTGTATTCTTATAATAAAGATGGAGAAAAGAAAGTGTTCTTAAGAAAATCATAAGGGGGGCGCCTGAGTGGCTCAGTGGGTTAAGCCGCTGCCTTCGGCTCAGGTCATGATCTCGGAGTCCTGGGATCGAGTCCCGCATTGGGCTCTCTGCTCAGCAGGGAGCCTGCTTCCTCCTGTCTCTCTGCCTGCCTCTCTGCCTGCTTGTGATCTCTGTCAAATAAATAAATAAAATCTAAAAAGAAAAAAAGAAAATCATAAGGAAGAGAAAATACATTTACAGTACTGTACCACATTTATCGAAAAAAAATCCACATATAAGTGGACCTGTGTGGTTCAAACCCAGGTTGTTCAAAGGTCAACTGTGTGTTGTTTGTAAGGTAATTCTACTGATGGTCTGTGTGTGTAGAGTCCTAGCTTTGCGCATGTGGAAGAATGTGCTTCACTCTCCCAGAACATTTAGCAGGCCTTAGAATTCTAGGTTCATAGGCTAACCCACCGCCCCCTGCCCCACCACTCCCATTATGTTGAAGATTTTTAACTCATTGTTTGTGCCATCTAGGGTTGGAGATGATAAATCTACTATTAGTGTGATTTTCTTTCCTTTCTAGGTAATTTTGGCTTTTCTCTCCAGGAGCTTTTACACAATATTTTCTTTATCTTCACAGTTACTCAGTTTCACTTTGACCTGTTGAGCTTTAGATTTGTTTTTACTTTTCTTGCTTGTTATTCAGTATGCACTTTCATTCTGTGTGCTCATGTCTTCAATTCTGGGAAAATTTTCAAGCTGGCTGCATATTGGAATCATATGGGAACTTGTAAAAGTATGCTGATGCCTGGTTCCCACTCCCAGAGACTCTAAAATAATTGGCCTGGGGTGTGCGCTGAACATGAAGATTTTCATAAACTCCCCAGCCAGGTTTTTTTTTTTAAGATTTTATTTATTTATTTGACAGAGAGAGATCACAAGTAGACGGAGAGGCAGGCAGAGAGAGAGAGAAAGAGGGAAGCAGGCTCCCCGCTGAGCAGAGAGCCCGATGCGGGACTCGATCCCAGGACCCTGAGATCATGACCTGAGCTGAAGGCAGCGGCTTAACCCACTGAGCCACCCAGGCGCCCCTCCCCAGCCAGTTTTAATGTGCAGCCCAGATTGCCGTTTGTTGGTGTAGATGCGTGTAAGATGAGGGGAATGTTTGAGGTGAGAGAGAGATCGTAACTTTGGGAATGAAGAGTGAGGGACACATTGAGATACATTTTGGACTAACATCTGAACTTGATGACTTGCGTGTGAAGGGTAAGGAAGAGAAGTGGGACTTAACATTTCTTTCTTGGGAAACTAGGTGGATGGTATTCCTATAAACCAAAGAGGAATTCAGAGAAGCAGGTGAGTGGGTAAAGTTTATGAGTTTGATCAGCTCAGCTATGTCTGGGACATCTGGTAAAGATGCATCATAAGCAATTAGATATAGGAGTCTGGGTTATTGGATGGAAGTGAGGGAGCTTGTTGTTGGCATGTGTCCATGATCTTTGACACTGTGGAGATGGATGAGATCTCCAAGGAGCATGTTAGAGCAAACGAAGATGAGATCTGAGGCCTAGTGGTGTGTGCAGAAGAGCTGGTGAAGGAGGTGGAGGGGCTGTTGTCAGAAGTGGGAGAAGAAATAGAAGAGCGATGTGCTTGAAACCAGAGCAGAAGGCAGTTCCTGGCAGAGGGGAGCTGGAAGTTTGAAGTGCAGTTGGAAGGAATTATTAACCTTACAGATAAAGGAGATGTATCTCATTGTTTTATGTTGGAAAATGCTTTTCCTAACCTATTTTATCTTAACATTTGAAGTCTTTCATTGTATACCAATAGCTTACAAAATATATTTGGGACAAGTCTGATCATATACTGAGCTGTATATTACAAGTGAGGGCAGCTGGGGTTAGCTAGAGAACTTTGAGGGAATGGTGGAGATTTGGACAGCCTCTACAAAGAATGGACACAGGGACTGGCTGGAGATGAAGAAAGAATTTCTAGATCATTTGAGGCCATCAAGGACTCAAGGCCAGAGATAAGATTCTTACAGTGGAGCCAATCAACATGGTAGTGCCATGTCTAGGGGGGCTCAGTAGTCCAGGAGTTTAGGGAATTGTGATGGGATAGATCGATTCTCATTGGGAATTTATTGGAAGACATGGCACAAAGGCTATGTGAAAAATGAGTGGAGGCTTCTAACAAAAGATCAAGGGATCTTTTATCACGGGATCCAGGCAAATTGGGAAGGGAAGTTAAATCAGCAGTGCTGACCTAACAGTGTAAGAGAGTATTATGCGAAATAAGTCACTCAGAGAAAGACAATTATATGATCTCCCTGATATAAGGAATTTGAAAGGCAGGATGAGGGGGTCATTGGGGGGAAGGGAGGGAAAAATGAAACAAGATGGGATGGGGGAGGGAGACAAACCATAAGAGGCTCTTAATCTCAGGAAACAAACAGGGTTGCTGTGGGGTGGGGGGAGGGATGGGTTGGCAGGGTGATGGACATTGGGGAGGGTATGTGCTACAGTGAGTGCTGTAAATTGTGTAAGCCTGATGATTCACAGACCTGTACCCCTGAAGGAAATAATACATTATATGTTAATTTAAAAAAAAAGTTGGGGAGGGGCTCCTGGGTGGCTCAATGGGTTAAAGCCTCTGCCTTCAGTTCAGGTCATGGTCTCAGAGTCCTGGGATGGAGCCCCGCATCGGGTTCTCTGCTCGGCAGAGAGCCTGCTTCCTCCCTCTCTCTGTCTGCATCTCTGCCTGCTTGTGATCTCTCTGTCAAATAAATAAATAAAATATTAAAAAAGAAAGAAAGAAAGAATGAGGTGAGCTAAAAGGGCTGAATGCCCTGAGGTAAAAAGCCCTTTTTCACAAAAAGGGTGATAGGCTTGGGGTTTGCAGTCAAGAATTTAGTGGAACATTTCCAGGTTGAGAGGTCCAAGGTGTGATCTAAACAACTTTGTTTACATAATTCACCAACGTGGGTGGAGACGCACAGCAGTGGAGTGGGCTCAAGGCCTGGGTAACCAGCTATTAGAGCAGTAGTGGTGTTATCTGGAATGATCTCAGAGGTCAGGTGCAAAGGACAGTCTTATCTGTAATCCTCCCAACCATTTGAAGGAAGTACTTACCAGATGCTTTGACTGGATTGGGATTTTAATTAGAGTCCCTTCTCCCTTCTTTTACTTATTTTGTAGTTTAGTATTAGTATTTTGTAGTTAGTTTAGTATACCCTCCCCCCCGCCCCCACCGCATCATCTGAAATTTCAGCACAGGTTGTAGTAAATCCTGTTCAGTCAGAGACATTTCCTCTTTAGGGCTTTTTTTTTTTTTTCTTTTTGGTCTTTGTTCTCTGTTTTTCTTCTCTCCTTTCCTTCTCAAATGCCTCTATTCAAAAGATCTTTGACCTTTTGTTTCTGTTTTCTGGATATCCCTTAGCTTTTCTCTGTTGTGCTGCACTCATTGAGTTAGTTAACTGGATCTTCCAGCTTAATGAGCTGCTCTTCAGCTATATCCACTCAGCATTCAGCCATCACTGGGTTTTTAATTTCAGTGGATCACATGTTGAGTTTTCTTTTCTTTTTTTTTTTTTTTTAAAGGATTTTACTTATTTATTTGACAGAGAGAGATCACAAGTAGGTAGATAGATAGGCAGGCAGAGAGAGAGAGGAGAAAGCAGGCTCCCTGCCAAGCAGAGAGCCTGATGCGGGACTCGATCCCAGGACCCTGAGATCATGACCTGAGCCGAAGGCAGAGGCTTAATCCACTTAGCCACCCAGGCGCCCCATGTTGAGTTTTCTAAGATCTTTATTTTATTTTATTTTATTTTATTTTATTTTATTTTATGGAAGTGTGTTGTCATTCTTGTATCTTCTGGGGATATTAATTTTTCTTTTAAAGGTCGGAACTTTTCTACAGAGCCATTGTAGGGAAGGACAGGATGAGCCTATCTGTAGATGTGAGTGCTCCCTTGTTGGCTTTGGGAGCACTACCATGCCTCTCTGAACTTAGTCCTCACTTTTACCACTTTTATCTGGGGTGGATACTGTGTTGTCTCCGTCCAGTCCAAGATGGGGGAGTAGAAGTGTTGCATCGGCCCAATGGCTGCTTCCACAAGAGCCTGCTTGAACCCATCAGTTCGGTTGGGTGTTTTCATCTCTGATCATCAGCCACCTCTGAGCTTAGGATCTGTGTTTTTAATTTTAGCAAGTCCCCTCCTTTAGGGTTTTTGAGCTATGGTTTCTCTCCATCTATCTGCTCTCAGTTGTTTTCTCACTTTCTGGAGTTCCTTGTAGTATCTGGTCCATGGAGGACACATCTCATTTGGCAGTATAGTTGTGGATTTCTTTTCTTTTTATTTATTTTTTGTTGTTGTTGTTGTTTCTATCGACCTGAGATAGGAGAGAGAAGCTACAGCTTAAGTAGTCTGTCTTCCTGATTCAACTTTCTCCACTCCTTTTTGATACCATGAAATCATGCCTTCTCTCTGTTCATTTGTCTTTATGTTTCAAAAACTCAACTTAGTTAGGAGCTGAGAAAAATAGGTTAAGTCAGTGGCTTCTTGTTTGGCCTCAATAAAAATTGAGGTATGGAGATTATTTTTTTCCTTTCAAAATACATTTGATTCATTGAGTTCATTGTGCCAAAGGGTTAAGTGTACTAGTATCTCTTCCTTTATGCCTCCCTTCTTTTTACCACTGATGAAATCTGTGAAACCTGTCATCTTTCTTTGTGATTTGCAAGACAGACTTTTCCAGGGTATGTCAGCTGTTCTGAAGACAATGTTGTTAAGTATCAGATTTGGCAGATCCGATAGATAATGATGTGCCTGGGAAAGAATGGGCTATTGATGAGCCTTGTGTCAAAACTGATTGCCATATATGGGCAATTTTTCCCTTTCACCATTTCCCCGGCTGCGGTCTCCATGAGGATTTCATGAACAAGGGGCAGTTTTGATTCCAAATCGAAACCATGCCCTGGTGTCCTTCTATTCTTTTCATGGCAGGGTTTGCAATTGCTAATCTTCCTGTGGTGTTCCCAGAGGTGGCCTTTGAAAGTAATGAGCACTTAGGAAATATACTGCCACTTAAAATAAGCCTTTTTTTTTTTTTTATCACTGCTTTGAAAACAATAAATCCACTTGGAGCTACTGTGTTTCCATATGACTGTTGCCTTTGCAAGATTTGTCTCTTTCTTGGAAACACTTTTTGAGGAGACTTGTACGGGATGTGATCATGGACCAATTCATTGTGATGAGCAATTGAGGAAACAAAGGGAAGAAAGAACCCAATGCTGAATCTGTTTGTTTTAGAAGAAAAGTTTCTAAAATGCATTCCCTGGGAATTTCTGCCACTGAATGAAACTCATTTCTATTCCCTTTGTAGTCATCACATGTCACTCCTAGATCTTCTGGGAATGTCTACCCAACCAAAGTAAGACAGTGGCAGTTCTGTTTTGAAAAAAATCCTTTCTGCTTTTACAAAGTCTGTGATTTTCCAGCAGGACATTACAGAAAAACGAAGTGCTACCCCATCATTTTGGGATCAGCCAGATGCAGCTGCCATGCGGAATCTCCGCATATTGGCTTGGGGAGCCCGTAGACTGACAATTTGACCATGTCACTTAAAGATGTTTGTAAAGACAAACCTTTGTGGAATTTCCTATACCTCAGACCCAGTGTATGTCCGTGTCATGCCTGTCTAAGAGAAAGCAGGTCAGTCTACGTTGAAGCACATCGTTCCAGAATATATGGTAAAATTCGTAATAAGGTTGAGTCAAGTTCAGCTTTCTTTTTTTTTTCCCCAGAAAGAATAAATCTGTGATCCTTCAATGTTTGATGGTATTAGTTCTGGTTCTGGTCCCAACTAACTGTAAAGGGACTGGGATGTGTAATCCCTCCCCCGGAGGATAGAAGAACTACATACGGGTGATCGCTGGTATTGTCTGCTACAGTTGGCATAAAGCATTTTGTGACACTCTCTGCCTGCTAGCATATTTTCTGTCCTAAGTGATTCATAGTGAACACAACTGGAGAAAATAAAATACTTTTTTTGGTGGTAAAATTAAAATTATTGTCTTTAAAGTACATAATATATAAACTTAGTATCCAAGTTCTAGAATGGTGGGAAAGAAGGAGGGGCTCACCTTTGCCTTTTCCTGTCATCTAAAAGAAGAAAGACCAGGGCTTGGTTGGGGGGGCCTGCTCAGTCGGTTTGGTGTCTGCTGAGGTCATGATGCCGGCATCCTTGGATCAAGTCCCACGTTGGGCTCCCTGCTCAGTGGGGAGTCTGCTTCTTCCTCTCCCTCTGTCCCTTTCCCCCCATCTCTGCTTGTGCTCTCAACTCTGTATCATGCTTTTCTTCTCAAATAAATAAATAAAATCCTTAAAAAAAAAAAGTGAGGGAAAGAAAATGAATCAGGTGTTTGCTTTGTGACTCTTCTGAACATCCCTGCCACACCCCTCCAGATATACAGACAGCTGCCAACGTCCATGTTTTTCCTAAAGGCAGAGCAGGGTTTCCTACTCTGGTCTGACTTAGCTCTAGTGACTAAGGGTCCTCCTCATCACCACATGTTGCTGTCCCTGCCAGTCCCTGCAAGTGGTTTCCCCTAAGTATTTCCAATAGATTTCTCTGGATTTCCCCTTAGAGTGAGTGACTTGGCACCGTCGGCATTTCTGACTTAGGTGCAGCCTTGTCACAGACACAGCTTGTGTTTAATACACTACTCCGCTCCAGAGCCTGGCTTATTTTATAAAGCTAATATAGGTATTCTTAGAGAGCCTAACAGCTTCAGCTCTCCATGAATGCTTAGAAGTGGACCTTGAGCCTCTCTTGATAATAGATGTTCTACTGCATTCATTTCATCTGTTCTACTTCTGACAGAATAGAAAGGAGATGAAATTTTTTTTTACAGGTTTTGACTTCTGACCTTTAAAAAAGTTCAGTTTGGGAGACATCTATGTGAATTATTAATGCTGGGTGGTATCGTTTTTTATGTGCCCCATAATACATGAGTCCATGCCTTGGGGCATCCACACAAATGGGTTGTACAGAGAATACATTCTGTGAGTGTAAGAACATGGTGTTAGTCTGCTGGTCAGGAAAGGCCTCTGAAGGGTGGGGACACAGGTACTGATGAGGTGTGAAGGAAGGATCGAACTCAGCTTGAGGAGGGGAGGACAATTTTTGGTGGCATGGGATGGGCAGGAAAACAACATGAGCAGACCGGTGAATGTACTCTGGGGAATCCAAAGTCCAGTCTGGAAGCACTGAGGATGGCAGGTAGAGGAAGTGGTAAGGGGAGGACGTCAAACATGGGGATTGACTTCTCTTTGAGGGCTTAAATGACTCCTGTAGAGCCTGCAAGCTGGGCATGCTTCTTGGGAAGAGTTCACAGCTGCCTGTGGGGGTTATTCTAGAAGGCTTACAAGTTAACACTGCCCCATCTGCCACAGTTCATAGCATCCGCATTATTTATCAGTCACCATCATTATCAGGTTTTTCTTGAAAAAGAATGTTCTGAGGCTGATCCAGGTGTGATCCTGAGGTTTGGCAGAGTGAACTGGGGAAAGAGCCAGCCTTGGGAATCCAACAAACTGCCAGACTGGAACGCCGCATGACTTCCTTATAGACTGGGACCCTGGGCGAGTCCCCTGAGCTTTCTAAACCTCAGTCTTCTCATCTGTGAAATGGAGACACACTGCCATCTTCTTTTGAGGCCTCTGAACATCAAAGCAATGATATGTAATGTGAACAGTCAACCAGTTAAATATTTGTTCCTTTCCCTTTTCCTCTTGTTCCCACTTCCGAGTATGGGTACTGAGCCAGCACATGGGCATTTCCTGTGCATCAAGACACTCTCCTAATGTTTCTGTGAAAATGAAAGGGCACAGAATGCACAAATCCACTATGCCAACCGACCACCAACTATAGCTTCACTTGTTAGGTTACTTTTCAGGGACCTGGTTCATTGTGATTATACTGAGTAATTGATTGATGGGCTGGAGGTCTGGCCGGCTTAGGCCAGACCGTGTCATCCACGGAAAGAAGCTCAGAGCAGGTGTCACAGGATGGTGTGAGGGCACCAGAGGGAAGGAAGAATGTGGGAAATAGGAGATAGGTTTTGTCAGCATCTTATTTTTGCCTAGGGATGATGGCTTTGTCTTCATACTTTACAGTGTCACCACGGTGAGACTGCAGTTTCCCCAAGAAGGAGTTACATTTTAATTAGCTCTAGGTACCTGATTTCTGATACATCAGTCCTTTTCTCCAGGCCTCCCTGTTTCGGGTTCTTTTTGCTCATGTCCGCCACTTGCTACTCCTTTTATGCGTATCAGAAGGAAACCACCGAGCAGCCTGGAAATCCTATTACCAGACCTCAGGATATTAATTGTCGAGTTCTCCCCCACGGTTACACAAGTGCTGAAAAAGTGGTTCTCTTTCAACAGAGTCTTGTCAAAACGCCAGGCACAGTTTGTTTTTGACATTTGCTGCTACTGTTAAATAATAGTCTTGCTTCTGTCATAGCTAATGTTGACTTGAAGGCATTTGCAGGGCATTTCTCAACTCCAGCCTTAACAGAAAGACCTGGGGCTTGACAGATATATTTTTTTTTTAATTTTTTTATTTTTTGCTTGCCCAAGGCAACTGAACATAAGGGTTGCAACCTTTGCTTTTCTAACCTCAAGAAAATTTCAAATGGGCATCTGCACCGCTTCAAACTTGAATTGTGTGCATGCTGTTGCCCTCAGACATAAACACACACACACACACACACACACACTGGAGTTCTTGAAGTTTTGCCATCCTAGGAGTGACTTTTAAATCCATGAAATATTAAATCCATGAAATCACTTTAAGACCCCTTAAATCCTGGCTATTCTGCCGTGGTAAACCTTTATCTGTTAGGATGTCATACTTAATTAGAGATCTCTTTAAAATCAATAAGCAGTTTTATTGTTTCTGTGTTTGCAATGGCACAAGCCCTTGAGCACTGCCCAGCTAACAGCATGCACTGCGTGCCATCTGTCAGAAAGAATCCGGGCTTTTCACATGTAGCACTTTCTTCCCTGGCGATGTCCATTAGAAATTTAATTTATGCTCTCTTCCCCACTTCCGTGAGAAGGCATCTTTTGCATTTTCCCCTGAATGTCTTCTAGACAAATGTGTAGAGACCTTCTAAAGGCATTGTAATTTCTGAAATGTTCACCATTTTTGTGAGGTAATAGAGGGGAGGCTAAGACCAAAAAAAAAAAAAAAAAAAAAAAAATGGGCAGAGCAAGTGAAAATTGTACAAGAACTCTGTGGAATTGAGTGGCAGTTGGCATCGATTGTATGTGAAGAGGCCAAGAAATGCACAGTTGGTTTCAAAGTAAATACCAAAGGAATGGTTAATTAGAAAGTTCTATTTTGCAGTTTCAGAAAAATACAAGTATACCAATCATTAGCATTTCCAATAAGTAAGGCAGCTTAGGCAGCTTGGGTTTGGGGCTGTTATGGAGAGGTGTCCTTCATGCCCTGTGGCACACCTCTCTTTGATGACCTCTGTCTCAAAATTCATCCTCAAATTTTGAGAAATAAGTTTTAGAGATTTCCAAAATTACAAACTCTGAGACTGTGAGTTATCATGCCATTATATCACCTCCCTCTCTCTTTCCCTTTATCCTGATGCTGATATTTGTCTGGGAGACTAGGTTTAAATGGTAGTGGTTTTTCCTCTAAGAATAATATGGATTCATTTGAAATCAGGATGTAATTGTCCCATGATAACTCAGGTACATCATGTGGCCACTGAACTGAATTCTAAGATGCACAGAGAAGAATGGTATAGTGGGAGGGGACCCTAACATTCATCTAGGACAAATATGAGTAGGACAGTCTGCTCTTGGCATTTTGCAAGCATAGAAGTGCAACTCACATTGCCTAAGTGCTTGTCCCAGGTCACACGGCCAGCTAGTAGCAGAATGAGACATTTCAGTAGCATTAAGAAGGCAGTAACATTTAATTCATGAGAAGCAGAGACAGGATTTTGTAACTCTGGGAGATTTATGGTGGTGTTGACAGCTGGTAGTGAAGTGGGCATTCGTGAATTGTGTTTTCACTATAAAGGGCAAGTATTTATTACCTTAAGTAATAGGTGGTAAATAAGACTGAGTATCAAGTATATGCCCTACCTTTACTCCATTAAAACTATGAGGTTGGTATTATTTTCTATAGAGGTAAGCTCAGTCCTTTACAGGAAGCAACAGAGGCTTACAGAGGTCATAATCTGCCCATGTCACTCAAGTAGACTCGATGTCCGGAGACAGAGCCCAAGTGCTCATTCTTCTCAGGCTGTGTCTGGACTGCTTGTGTGTATACAAACGCAGGTGTATATATATTGGTGAAAATGAAATGGTTATATGTGGAACTTAGACATGTATATGGAAGTCACGTCCTTGCCCTTCCTAAACAAATCTAAATTTTTTTAAAAGATTTTATTTATTTATTTGTCAGAGAGAGAGCAGAAGCATGGAGAGCTGTAGGCAGAACAGGCAGAACAGGCAGAGGGAGAAGCAGGCTCCCTGCTGAGCAAGGAGCCCAATGCGGGACTCGATCCCTGGACCCTGGGATCATGACCTGGGCCGAAGGCAGATGCTCAACCAACTGAGCCACCCAGGCATCCCCAAACAAATTTAAATTTTAATTGGAACAATGAACAATGTCATTGGTATAGTTCTTGGCTAAGAAATTATATCTGAGCCTGTGATTTATTATTTTTTGATGAAATAAGTTAGATGTCTTAAAAGAAGAGGTGTGGGAAAAGATTATTTGAATCTTGACGTATTAAAGTGGAGATATTTTTAAGTCAAAGAATTAGGTTAAATAGTCTCATAATGAAGAAATAGGATGTAATGCATTCTTACCAGATACATTTTCATTTCTGACTTAAATCTGAGCTTCCAAGCTACTCTATTGTCTCCAATTTTAAAATTAAAGTTGACATATTGAAAACATTTTCGAAGTTGTGGTGTATCCACAAGAGAACAATGACAAAATGGACCCATCATCTTCTAAATTTCCATCAGACTTGCACATGAAAAAGCATTACAAGCATTATTTGTGAAGTTAGAAGTGATTTTTTGCACATTATCCCCTATATTTTGACATTTCTGACCTTAATGAAGACAGGGGAAAAAATATGATGAGGCTAATTGTCAGATCAAGGACTCTAATTACTTTAAATGCAAGAAGGTAATTACTTCCTCTCCCTCTACCCCACCTTTAGCTTTGCAAAGGATAGCCCTACATACCACATTAAACTACTCCTTCCTGAGCATGCCCTTCCTAACTAAGCCAATGAGGAAGCTAGAACTGCAAGGTCATGGTGATGAATGGGGTTGGCTGGGTGGGGATCCAGGGTTGATGGCTATATCATTTGGACTTTGGGGGTTATGCTTGACAGAATACATGATCCAGAATGACTTTTTCTGCTTTTGTTTGTTTTGTTCATTGTTTTGTTTTTAAGATTCCACATATAAGTGAAATCATGTGGTATTTACCTTTCCTTGTCTGACTTATTTCACTTACTAGAATATCCTCTAGCTCCAAACCACGTTATTGCAAATGGCAAGATCTCATTCTTTTTTATGGCTAATATTCCATTATATGTGTGTGTGTTTATGTCAGGCATATATATGATATATGTATACATAAACATATGTACACATATCATATCTTCATTCATCTGTCAATGGACACTTGGGTTGCTTCCACATCTTGGCTTTTGTAGATTCCACCGCAGTAAATGTAGGGGTGCATATATCTTTTCAAATTAGTGTTTGGCAAGAATGATTTTTGGTTGGAGATGATCTAACAGACATTTCCGACAGACCTTAAGATTTTTGCATACCCACTCTTCCCTTGGAACTGGCTCCTCCCCAGCCTTTCCACATCTCAGGAATAGCAACATTGTCTCAGATCAGTTGGACCAAAAATGAATAAAGATACAAAGGCTAAGGTAAGGATACAAAGTAACAAAATCATAACTGTGGATGTAATAAATATATATCAAACTATGTGCCCTGAAAGTAGAGACCATATTTTTGCTACCCGTGTCTGTGGGACAGACACAATAATTGGCCACACCCACTGATCACCACAAGTAAAATTACAGTAAGTTAACGTGGACATTACAATGCAGTAAACTTTAAAATTGATCAAAAATCAGAATTTTAAGAAAGTTGCCATTTTAACAAATTTTGAGTTAAAGGAAAAGTACAAATTCAAACTACAGAATTTCTAAAAACCAGTAATAATGAAAATATGACTACTTACTAGAATTTGAATCTAAAGGATTGAATTAAAGCAACACACATGGGAGATGTCATAGCCTATAAAAGGAACATTAAGAATCAACTCAAACAAGTCAGAAAAAAAAAGGACAACAAAATAAACCAGAGGGAAGCAGAAGAATTAAAATAAGAAAAATTAATGAGGTAGATAATGGGGGAGAACTAAGTGAATACATGAATATGCTGGGTCATTGGGGCAAAATCAGTAAAACAGCCTTCTCAGACATCAAGTAAGAAAAAACAAAGGCAAAACAAACAAAGAGACCCTCCCCCAAAAAAAGGCAAGTAGAAAAAATGCAGAAAGCAAGAAAATTTTAAAAACAATTTTATACAACTTTATCTAAACTTATGAATTTAAAAGAAATGGATCCTTTTCCAGGAGAATATTATTTACTGAAACCAACTCTAGAACATCTAAATAAGCCAATTTTCATAGAAAAAGTTAGGTAGTATTATAAAGAACTTAATATTTAAAAAGCACCAGAGCTAGAAGTTTCCTGGGCAAATTTAGCCAAACCTTTAAAGGATGGATAGTTCCAAGACCATTTAAACTGTTCCAGAGCAGAGATAAGGAAGGGTAACTTTTTTTTTTTTTAGCCCTGCTAGGATAACATCAATAACAAAGGCTGTAGAAAAACAACAACAACAACAATAAATGAATCTCATACATGAATATTGATGCATAAATTCTAAATAAAATATTAACAGTCAGAACTAAGCAGCATATGAAAAGAATAATTCTTCACTACCAAGTGCAGCTTATTCCAAAAATGCAAGGACAGTTCATCAAAATGGGTCTAAGAAGAAAAATTATGTGATCATTTTTATAGATGCTTGAAGATGCATTTTTGAGAATCCAAACTCACATAAAAAACACTGGAAAGATCAGAAATTGTTGAAACTGGTGGCTCATGGGGCAGAGAATAGGGTTAGAAATTGAGGCGGATACAAGCGTGAGTCAGGGATAGGGTTCTCAATGTACATCTTTTTATATCCTTTTCATTTTCAGACCATGTGATCCTTTTACCTGTTCAAAAAGTAAAATTCTCCATGAATGTTAAATATTATTATTTAGCTGCCATTGTATTCGGTGCCAGGCACTTTGAACTGTGTTCTTGTTGAAAAAATTAAGCTTCGAGTGAATTAGAGACAAGAGCAACATTGTGTCACACGATCATGAGTGAGTTCACTAAAATAAAAACCAAATGTGCTGGTTACATCCCTTCTAGAAGAGCTCTCTTTGCTCCACCTTGACTAGAGGGTGGAGGGAAACCCCAGACTTGCTCTAGCACAAACAACCCTACTTATGGACTTTGATAAGTTGTAAATTACAACCCGAGCCCACAGGGCTGATGGGACTTCATCATTTGATCTGGGAGGAAAGCAAACCCAAAGTGATACGCTCCAGTCATGGCGGCAGAGCTTGGGCCTCCCATCTGCCTTCCTCAAAAACAAACCGTGGAGTGGTTACATGGGCAGCGTCCGCCAGGACTACTGAAAGAACCCTGACAATGTCCTAAGACATCGACTCTGCCTCATTTACTGAGGACCTGTCCTGTGCCAGCTTCCGGGACACAGAACTCAACGTCTCCCCACTCGTCTCCAGAGGGCTCAGACTGCAGAGGGACACACGAGCTGGGCCACCTGCTAGAACGTGCTTCTCCAGGCATGTGCAGCAGGTTCAGAGGATGCCCACCCGAAAGCTCGGTCACCCAGCCAGGGCCTTCAGGCCAGGCAAGCCTCCCCAAGTTTTCAGGGGTGTGTCAGAGTTTGCAAGACACAGAGGTGCCAAGAGGTGGTGAAAACAGCGTGGAGCCAAGAGACCTTTGCTCAAGCCACCCTTCAGCCGGAAAGACCCTCTGTCTCCTCCTCGGACCACTCTCAACGGTTCCAGTTGCCCCCACAGAGACAGTGGGGGCAAGGGCACCCTCTGTTGCCCTCCGTCTCAACCCGGTGTGGCTGATCATGCTTGCTAGTGTACCCCGAGGACTAGTCCATGCTTGGCGTGCCATAGGTGCTTGGTCTAGACTTGGCAAGTGAGCAAAGGGTTCGTAAGCTGTGTTCCTGAAAGAAAGCTGGCCAGGAATTTTTGTGTCATGTGTTCCATTTCTTTATTTTTTTAAAAAAAGATTTTATTTATTCATTTGAGAGAGAGAGTGAGAGTGAGAGCAGCAGCAGAGGGGAGAGGCAGAGGGAGAAGGAGACTCCCCACTCAGCAGGGAGCCCGATGTGGGGCTCGATCCCAGGACCTGGAGATCATGACCTGAGCCAAAGGGAGATGCCTAACTGACTGAGCCACTCGTTTCTCTGGGTAAACCTCTATGACAAACATGAAAACCCATTCATGTGCTTGTTCTTTTCTGAAAGAGCTGCTGGGACTGACCGACTGAGGGTCCGGTGACAGCTGGTAATACTGGGCTTGGGAACAGTAATTCCCCAACCTGAGTCCACTTAACCTTGTTCCCTGTGCTCTGCCCTCCTCCTTCTACTTCCAATGCACAGCTCCTCTCTCCCCAGGATCTTAGCAAGGATACCATGTCAGTTAGAAACAGATACACTTTAGGGCTGCCTAAGGGCTGTGCCTCCTGTGGGTGGTACACAGATGTCGTGCTGCTCCTTATTGTTTAGTGTGTGACCCTCAGCTGCTCACCTAACTTCTAGCCCTAGTTTCTCCCTCTGTAAAAGAGAAATGTCATTCTTACTCTGTTCATTGGCCATGTTTGTGAAACTCTCAGTGGAACACCTGGGACATAATAGATTCTCAATAAACGGAAGCAGAGAACAGTGGCTATTATTATTGGTGATGGCAACTGTGGGTTTATCGGTTTATTTATCCACCCGGCACATCACAAATACCCATCAGCAGAGCCTGCTCCTTATCCTATTATGCGTGTGTGTGTGCAGGGAACAGTGATGAGCAGACGAAGATATTGAGAAAGTCATTAAACAGTTCTACATGAGTGGGGCAGTGAATTGTGAAATCTTGGCAAGGGGACAAATAAGACTGAAAACAAGACTTTTTGAACCACAGGGACAAGCATGGTCTTTAGATAAAGGGAAACTGGGGTTTAAATACCCAGAACACTACGGAGGTAGATTCTTGGTGTCTGACCTAACTCCTTTGCCCTTCAACTTGCCTGGATTCTTGGGCAGATGCTCACTTCTTTCCCTCTGCCCCTTCGGTTCACTCTTGGTCTGTACCCCACCCTGCCTCCCTCCACCCTGGGCTCTGCTTCCTGTCCTCTTCCTTACAGAGGAGGTCCTGGGTCTTCCTCCTCAGGTCCTGGTGTGTGTCACCATGACCCACACAGTCATGCAGACCAGGACCCTGTAGTTGCTCTTGATTTCTCTTCTGCTTTCTCTGCCATTGTTTGTTTGCTGTATGTGAATGATCCTTGAGCTTTCCATCCCCGCTGGCACACTTGGTGTGTAGTCACCAGGAATGGCAGCTGGACCTCGGTGGTGGCCTCTCTGCCCTCTGTGGTTGCCCACACACACCTCTCCCAGTTATCTCTTCACTTGCAGTCAGAGCGAGCCTTCCAATGCAGTCACTGCTGCCCTGAGGACAGTCTGTCTCCTTAGCATGGTGCCCAAAGCCTTCAGGTCCTGCCTCTGCCCACCTCTCCACCCCTGTCCTGGCCCACACTGAACACGTCTCCTGCCAGACACACCTTCCCCCACCTCCAACCCAGGACTCAGCTCTGGGATCATCCCCTCCAAGAAGACTTCGCTGACTATCCCCTGTCCTCACTCGACTTAAATTCACAGTACTGACATCATAGTATGGTTGCCTGACACCTGTCCATCTCCCTGTAGGGGACGGTGCTGAAGAGTGGGTCATCTGGAGTCCACTCACCTGGGTTCACATCTGGGCACTCCCACCCATCAACTGTGGGGTATTGCACAAGTTTTCACACACCCCTCCACACACCCCTCCACACACACACACACACACACACACACACACATCCCATGCTTCAGTCTTCCACCTGCAAACTGAGAAGGAACCACAGCACCTGCTTCTCAGGTTGTCGTGAGGGCAAAACAATTCACACACACAAAGTGCTGGGAATGGAGATGGCACATTATAAGGCCTGCATGAGCACGAATTATTATTATTAGAACACCTTAAGGACAGGGCTCTTTTTCACTCACCTGCTGAGCCCCTGGCACTGAATCAATGAATAATAATAGCACTAACCTCCATGAGCAGAGGAATGACTGTTTGTAGAGACAGCACTGCCTACAGCCTAGAAAATGTCTACACATACCGCATCTCATTTAGTCCTCAGCACCGGGCTGTCGGACACCTGTAACTAGCCCCATCTCACGGGCGAAGGGGCTGAGACACAGAGAGTGCTGGAATGGTCCAGTCTGTTGGGGAACCAAACCTTACAGATGGTATTCAGACCGGCCAGTCCGACGTCAGTAAGCATGCGTTTGGAATTTGGGGACTTCAGTCACTGAGATTGGGTCAGCATCTTCTGTTCGTCCAGATTTTGTCTGGCAAACCTCTGCTTGTACTTAACTCGCAGACGCAAAGTCACTGCCCCTGAGGAGCCTCGCTGGCCCTCTCGGGACACCTCATCTCTGTGCCACCATGTGGCATTTCTCTCAGTGTTTCTCCCTTTATCTGGCATCTCCTCTACTCTGTGTGCTCTCTAGAGGCAAGGGCCACTAACCATCCATCTCAGTATCCTCCCGCTTTCCAAAAGGGGAGGAAAAAAAAAAAAAGGAAAAGGACACTTGTTTTTCCCTTTATAAAGGCTGCCAACCACTTTTTGAGCCTTCATACAAGTGTATACCCTAAACTCAATGGTAGTTATTGATATTGAATACAAGGCAAGATCAGTGCCTTGTATTAAAAAATATTCATTTCTTCTCCTCAAAATCTGGCCCTCCACAGAGTACCAGTCTCACTTACCTCAGTCAGGACCTGCTCACCCTATCCAATCGTGAGGAAGATACGTGGCAAGGCTGTGGACCACAGCCAAGGCACTGGCTTTTCCTGAAATGGTCAGAGCATGTTAGCAATGGATACTGGGGTGAAGAGTTCAGTTTTCAGGGCTAACCACTGTGAAAGGACAGATGATTTTAAGCAGGTTGGGAAGTTTATTCACTAACCTTTTGAGCCTTGACTGGCCTGCCAAAAAATATGTATCCGAGAGCTGTCCAGGTTACTGAGCTCTGCCTTGAATTGTTTCTATGTGTTCCCACATCTCTGAGATACTACTCAAGATTCAGCTCTTATGTTGGTTCAGGTCCTCTACGAAGTAGACACCACACAGTATTACACATGCATGAAAGGGATTTACTGGGGGGTGGGGGAATGCCTGTGAAGGAAAAGAAAAGGCAGGAAGCCAGAGTCTTCAGACAGAGATGCAGGTCTGACAGCTCTGAAATGAGGTAGGAGGAAGGGAGAGTGAGTAGGAAGAGTGTCAGGCCCCAGGGCCATCCTCAGAAAGTCTCATCCAGACCACTGAGGAATCCTCGAGCTGAATGTATTTTTAAACTCTGATGTCTGTAGGAATGGGCCTGCATGAATGCCCTGGCTATGTTCAGTCTTTGGCTGGGGGCAGCCAGGGGAAGTGTGGCAGGAACACAAGGGTGGATCAAAAGGGCGACAGCTGGGGCTGTCAGTCATGCTTCCCAGAGCTGGAGATCTGGGCACGGTTTCCTTCCCCTACCCACCAGATTGGTCGTCGAAAGCCTCTTAGTCACTGGTCAGCTTTCTGGGTTGGGCAGATGGGTCTACCCTTTTGATCCCATCCGGGATCTCCCACCCCAAATAAGGAGGGTTGATAGGATCTTGGAAGTCCAAAAATGATAAATAGCCAGTATAAAAGGAACTCTGTAAAAGGCGTTGTAATTCTTCCCATAACAAAGATTAAAAAAAAAAAAAAAAGGTTTCTTGGCCAAAAGAGTTCAGAAAACACCTGTTTTTAAACAGTGTTAAACAGATTTCCAGGATTTCTTATAGCTGTTACTAGGCTGATGTATATCTTTTGAGTCTTCAAGGGAACAAAACAGTGTGTAGAGTTGTCAAATTTATGTGACCATTGGCTGCCCCTCCCCCCCCAATTTTATTATATTTTTTAGAGTATCTCATGAGACATGCTTTTGGAAATGCTTAACATGCTGTATATCTCCTGTATGTCCCTCCAGATCCACTCCTGAGCCTTCCCTGCTCTGCTTTGTGCCCACGAGGCTGACCTTCATAGACAGTGGCCCTCCCTTGCCCTTTATCAAGCTTGTCCAAGCAGAACTTTGGAATAATGGGAATACTTCCCATCTGTGCTGTCCAGTAGGAGAGCTGCTGGCCATATATAGCTATTGAGCACTTGAACTGGGGCTAATATGACAAAGGACCTAAATTTTAAATATTAATGAGTTTGAATAGCTACCTATGCCTAGTGGCTCCTGTCCTGGACAGCAAAGTTCTAGATTTTGCCTTAGGTTTGACCAGTAAGAAGCACCAGCTGCAGATGAGGGAGTAGAAAGAGAATAAAAAAATTATTGATTTCCCTGGCCTCCTCCTGAAGGAGCTAGGCTGACTCTTCTCTCAAAGGCCTCACCTCTGGTCAGACAGGCCTAGATTCTGACACCATTTCCAGTGTGTGTGTTTTTTTCCCTCACACCAAGCAATTCTCCAATAATTCAGGTAAATTCTCACTATCCCCTGGAGATAGCATTAGACCCTACAGGTTAAGGGCTCAGTCCTATGAGACTGTCCCCTCCTCCTACTTCAGATGCTGATTGAAAGTTCAAGCCGTGACCTGTGCTTCTTACCAATTAGCTCTAGACCAGAGGTTCCAACAACCTCTTCCTTGGGTTTGATTAATTTGCTAGAGCTGCTCACTCAGAGAAATTCAAAGAAACATTTTACTGACTAAAGTTCATTATAAATGATATAATTCAGGAAGAGCCAGGTGGAAGACATGCATAGAGTGAGGTATGAGGAGAAAGGGGTGTGAAGTTTCCATGCTTTCCCAGCACCTCCCACAGGAAGCTCTCCATACCTGTCTGCTTAGGTTTTCATGGAGGCTTCCTTCTGTAAGCATGGTTGATTAAAAAATTGGCCATTGGCTACCAACTTCCAGGTGCCCTCCCCACCCCCGCAAAGGTCAGAGGGCTGGGACTGAAAGTCCCGACCTTCTAACCACATGGTTGGTTCTCCTGGCAACCAGCCCCGTCATCCTCAAGAGCTTTCCAAATGTCACCTGAATAGCCTAGGTCAGGTGTGGTTGGAAGGGCTGAAAGGGGTTTGTTGTAACTTTCAGGACATCTTTACTGCTCTCATCCCTTGGGAAATTCCCAGGGTTTTAGGAGTTCTGTGCTGGAGACGGGGACAAAGAATGAATATCTATTTCTTGTTATAAATCACAATATACACGGAACACCTGGGTGGCTCAGTCGGTTAAGCATCTGACTCTTGGTTTCGGCTCAGGTCATGATCTCAGGGTGGTGAGATTGAGTCCCACATCAGGCTCCAGATCAGCTGGGAGTCTGCTCAGGATTTTCTCTTGCCCTCTGCCCCTCCCCCATGTGTGCACACACTCATTCTCTCTCTCTCTTTCAAATAAATAAATGAATCACAATATACACAGCCATCTCCATAAGGCCGCTATCTCCCGGGTTCAGCAAGTACTTGCCACCCTTCGAGGCTGTGCACGGTCGGCAGGCTGCTGCGCCAAACTTGTGGGGTTCTCTGCGTCCCCTGCCCACGCAATTACGAATAGTCTTGGGAAGTTCTGCTCAATTGCTTAGGTTGAGCATGCCATCTGTTTCCTGCCAGGACACTGCCTGGAGCACTGATGTCAAACGGGTGGGTTTTAACTCTGAAAAATATGTATCATGTAGTAATAGTGAACAAGTCAGAAAACATTTATGATGAGGATGAAAAATCCTTGCCCCAAACACTCCCTGCCCCTCCACCTGCCTTACTCCTCCACCCGAGACACAGACGCAAGAACCTCAAAACCCTTTCTGGTTTTACTTTGAATGATTTCTTACAATTCCTCAAAATAGTAAGCAAAGGCCACTATTAACGCTCGATGGACTCGAGACATCATCGGTGCCTCTTGCTAGGTTGGATGAGGATTTCCGTCAATTACATCACCCCTTTCTCCTCTTCTTCTCTCCTTTCAGTTTTTGATTGGTGTAGTAGTATTCTCACCTTCCTCTACTGGCTGCCATATAGCTTTAAATAATACATATTTAAACTTCTAGTTCTTGTTCCGTTGTTTTCAATGGTGTCTCTTAGCCTTTCCATTTGCAAAATGAAGGCAAAACCTTTCCAATCCTTCTCTCTTTTCCCCTTCTCCCTTTTCCTCTCCCTGTTTCTGTCCAGGTACGTCTTTATTTTATACATTATCATTGTGGGTAGTATTTACCTTCTGCTTCGTAACAACTCAGTTTTTTATGCTTTGTCTATGAATGTGTCTTTTTTAAAGATTTTATTTATTTATTTGAGAGAGAGAAAGAGAGCACTAGCAGGGTGGGGGCAGAGGGAGAAGCAGACTCCCCGCTGAACAGGGAGCCTGACACGGCGCTCGGTCCCAGGACCCTGAAATCATAACCTGTAGAGTAGAAGGCAGACGCTTTACCAACTGAGCCATCCAGGTGCTCCTGTCTATGAAAGTTTCTAAAAAACTAAAATCCAGTGATCATCATTTACATTATGACAGTATTATCTAGTACAGAGCTAAGCAGCATGCATTTTTCTCTTTTTCAAAGTTTTTTTTTCTTTTAATTCCAGTGTAGTTAACATATAGAGTTATGTTAGTGTCAGGTGTACAATACAATGATTCAGCACGTCTATACATTACTCAGCACTTATGATGGTGAGTGTACTCTTTATCCCCATTACCTACTTCCCCAGTCCTCCAACCACCTCCCTTCTGGTAGCCAGTGCTTGTTCTCTACACCTAAGAGTGCTTCTTGGTATCTCTCTCTCTCTCCTTTGCTTATTTGTTTTATTCCCTGAATTGCACATATGAGTGAGACCCTATAGTATTTGTCTTTCTCTGATTGACCTATTTCACTTAACATTATACTCCCTAGCTCCATCCATGTTGTTGGAAATGGCAAGATTTCATTCTTTTTATGGCTGAATAATATTCCATTTATATATGTATCCCATATTTTACCCATTTATCTACTGATGGACACTTGGGCTGCTTCCGTAATTTGGCTATTACAAATAATGCTGCAATAAACAGAGGGGTCCATGTATCCCTTTGAATTAGAGTTTTTATATTTTGGGGGTAAATATTCAACAGTAAACAATTACTGCATGGTAGGATAGTTCTATTTGGAACTTTCTGAGGAAACTCCATACTGTTTTCCACAGTGACTGCACCAGTTTGCTTTCCCACCAACAGTGCACAATGGTTCCTTTTTCCTCACATCCTCGCCAACACCTGTTGTTTCTTGTGTTGTTGATTTTGGCCTGTCTGACAGGTGTGAGGTGGTATCTGATTGTGGTTTTGATTTGCATTTTCCTGTGATGAGTGATGTTGAGCATCTTTTCATGTGTCTGTTGGCCGTCCGTATCTTTCCTTTGGAGAAATGTCTGTTCGTGTCTTCTGCCCCTTTCTCACCAAATAATTTGTTTTTTGGGTGTTGAGTCATGTAAGTTCTTTGTAGATTTTGGATAACTAACCCCTTATTGGATACTTCATTTGCAAATATCTTCTCCCATTCAGTATGTTGACTTTTATCTTTGTCGATTGTTCCCTTTGCTGTGCAGAAGCTTTTTATTTTGATGGAGTCCCAATAGTTTATTTTTACTTTTATTTCCCTTGTCTCAGCAGACAAATCTAGAAAGATGTCGTTATGGCTGATGTCAGAGAAGTTACTGCCTGTGCTCTCTTCTAGGATTTTTATCATTTCCAGTCTCACATTTAGATCTTTAATCCATTTTAAGTTTATCTTTATGTATGGTGTAAGGGGTGCAGTTTCATTCTTTTCCACATAGCTGTCCAGTTTTCCCAGTGCCATTTGTTGAAGAGACTTTTTCCCATTAGCATGCATTTTCTCTTTTCCAGGTCCAATGTCATGGTGCTTTGCTAGTCAGAAGTGAGTCTTCCTGGCATCAGAGTCAAATGAACTTTTTCTCCCCCTCAAATAATGCTTTACTTTGCTTGGTTTTCTCTTTAGACCATAATTATTTTGTACAAATTTTATTTCTTCAAGTTTTGATTTTCTTCCTTATGAAGAAGAAAACACATGTTCTCATTATGTTCAAAATATCATCCAGCTCTGTAGTCATTTAATTAATTTCTTAGAATCCTTTTCACTTTTCCACTTTAAGGCAATATTCTTGAAATTCAGTGATTTTTTTTCCAATTGCTTTCAAAGCCTGTGGCCACTTTTTAACCGGGGCTCTTTTTCACTGGAATCCTCTACAGTTTTCTATGTTCCACAGTTCCTCCCCTTTCTTGGTTTTGCCCACTCACCTCTTCCCACTCTCTTTATGGGAGTGCACCCTTAGGTAAATTCTTTTGAAGAAAATGGTTGTGTGAGGCAAAATATGCTGAACATGTGAAGGTCTGAAAGCGATGTTCTTTTTCTCATTTTTAAGCTGGACAAAGATGTTTAGGTCCTAAATAATTTACCTTCGTATTCTGAAGCCATTGTCTTCCAGGATCTACTGCTGATGAAAGTCTGATCCATTTTGATTCAAATTCTATTACAATTCCTGGTTTACAGTCCTCCCCACACCCACTGAGATCTCAGGAACTCTCTCCTGGATGATTTGATATTTCATCATGATGTGTCAAGGGCTTAGTCTTCTTTTGATTAATTCTGATCAATATTTGTGTTTCCTGGGCATCTGGGTGGTTCAGAGGGTTAAGCCTCTGCCTTCGGCTCAGGTCATGATCTCAGGGTCCTGGGATCGAGTGCCGCACCAGGCTTTCTGCTTAGCAGGGAGCCTGCTTCCCCCTTTCTCTCTGCCTGCTTCTCTGCCTACTTGTGATCTCTGTCTGTCAAACAAATAAATAAATAAATATCTCTAAAAACAATTTGTGTTTCCCTTCAGCTCTTGGAATTATTTTATTGTCTCTTTGATAACTCTCTCCCCTACTTTCTTATCGCTCTCTGAACTTCTTTAATTGGCTCTTAAACCTCCTAGATTTATCCTTCATGCCTCCTTCTTACTCCCTTATCATCCTTCATCTGTCATTTTGCTTAATGTTATAGGAAATTTCCTCAATTATATCTTCTAATCTTTCTATTAGAATTTTTTTGGTTTTGGGGGCACCTGGCTGACTCAGTTGGTAAGGCGTGAAACTCTTGATCTCAGGGTTGTGAGTTGGAGCCCACATTGGGTGTAAAGATGACTTAAAAATAACATA
Organism: Enhydra lutris kenyoni; assembly: GCF_002288905.1. NCBI lineage: Eukaryota > Metazoa > Chordata > Mammalia > Carnivora > Mustelidae > Enhydra > Enhydra lutris. The sequence continues at coordinate 102,493,599 of NW_019154085.1, forward strand.
TTTAAAGAAAAATTCTTTTTTAGTTACTACTTTTAAAATTTGGGCAATTTATTTCCCAGAAATATTCACCGTTCTCTCATTTTCATTTAAAGAAAAAAAAAAAATCCTGGTCTCCTGGTTTTCCCTTCTGGATATAAAGTCTTTTCAAGTCTCTGTTTTCTGGAATTCTATACAGTGTACTTTTCTATTTTTCCCCTCAAGTCTCTTACTTGTCCATTAATTTTTAAGAATGAATAAACAGAAATGCTGTTTTATGATGTGTTTGTTTATCTTTTCCCTTTAAATGTTTGTTCATATTTAGGCATCAACTCATTTTTAGGAATGAAGAATAGCAATGCTGTCACTTTCTGTGTGTTGTGGGGGGCTTGTCATATCCACAGGCAAGCTTCTCTCTAGGGTAGTCCTGAAAGAGAAAACCTTACTTCAAGATGTCAATGCTCACATCAAACAAAATAATTAATATCTTCAGAGGGAAAACTTGATTTTGGGGGGCTGGGGTTCAGCCTGGAGTCTGGCCTATAAGACATCACCCCTTTCTCCACTGTCCTCCATTGTCACTCACCTCATGCAATCTGGGCCACAGATACCTCTGCTCTGGTTTATCCATTGACGTACTGACATTCTGCCAAATGCGTTTTGTCTTCCTGGAATCTGTCAAAAGTGTCTTCAGAGACGGTGCTCCTCCTATTCTCTTCACTATTATTGATTTTATGATTAGAACATTCCATTCTGTCATTTTGAAAGGATCTGGAGAAGGAGGTGTTGCAAATTCTTGGCCTCAGTTCACCATCTTGAAATAGATGCCTCTGAAATACCACTTAGGTAGTCCACGGCGTGCACTCAGACAGTCACCTCAAGGCTTTCACTGAGATGCCTTTAAAACTTTAAGAGAGGGGCACCTGGGTGGCTCAGTGGGTTAAGCCTCTGCCTTCAGCTAGGGTCATGATCCCAGGGTCCTGGGATCAAGCCCCACATTGGGCTCTCTGCTTAGTGGGGAGCCTGCTTCCTCCTCTCTCTCTGCCTGCCTTTCTGCCTACTTGTGATCTCCGTCTGTCAAATAAATATATAATTTAAAAAATTTAAAAGAAAACTCCTCTAAGAGTCATTTTATGGAAAAATAAAAACAAAAACAACCCCAAACGGTATTTTTATGAAGAACTCTTTCCAGCCGGAAGTTGTTTATTTTGAGCTTTTACTTGGCAGTGTTGTGTTCATAGTAGGTGACATAGTAGGTCTTCAGTAAATATCTGTTGATTAAACAAATGAGTGACTGAACAAATGAATGATTAACCACTGGTTCAGTCGGTAGAACATGCTACTCTTGTTTTCAGGGTCCTAAGTTCAAGCCCTATGGTGGACATGGAAGCTACTGTAAGAATAAATCAATAAATAAGTAAAATAAACCACCAATTAAAAAGCAGTATAAGGAAGTGGATAACATGTATGTCCAGTCAAAAAATAAATGGTTAATTTACACATTTGTGCACTCTGTTTTTCCATACATTATCTTAGAGATATAGATATTGATGCAAACAGACTGACATTTTAAATGAATGTAAATAAATGTGTACATTTAAATAATGTTGACCTTTAAAACAAGTGTCCTGAAAGTTATACCTTTATTTTAACGATACTTACAGATGAACATTTTTGGGAGGTTCTGGTTTGAACTTCACTTTGCGTTCTATGCCCCTTCCTTCCTTCCTTCCGTCATTCCTTCCTTCCTTCTTTTCTTTCTTTGTTGCCTTAGTGGGGGAAATCTTTAGTCTTTGAAAGCACATTATATTTTTAAAAATATAGCTAAATGCTACTTTGAATATTTTTTTAGATCAGAATGAATGTTGCATTATTTTTGTGGTTAAAACCATGTGATAAGGCAGATCTCAAATGGGGTTATAAATGGATTATGAATAAAAAAAACCCAAAAGGAGGCCCTTTTGGGTTTTTTTTTTGTAAGCAATAGCAAAAGCTTTTGAAGAAATATATACTATTCCAAGGCACCCAATATAAAGAGGATGACATTCACACTGATGTACAAAATGAAACTCACTGCTTTAGAACCCCCCACCATGCATTGTCTTCATTGCTATTTATGATAATGATCACTGTGAGGTTGATAATAATGGTAACGGTCATTAGTAAGTGTCTACTGTGCAAAGCCAGAAGCTTCATATGCATGATTCATTCAGTTGGGTTATGACCCCCATTTTCACAGATGAGGAAACTATAACTCAGAAATTTAGTTTAATTCCAAGATACTCCACTAGGATATGACAGAGTTTAAGTGCATAATTGAGTCTGTCAAACCCCAGTGCTGAGTTTGTCCACCTCACAATTTTACTTGGATAAGTATTCTCTTTCCTAGATGAGGAAGCTGAGTCAAGGTGAGTTGAACAAGGTGACAGACTAAGTGATTTGGTTCTAGGGTCCCAGTCCAGCAGTCTGCCCATAATGCTCCCCTTCACCCTCATTCAACAAGATCCCTCTAGGCCAATGGCAGACTCCCCAGCCAGTGTCTGTGTGGCAGATCACAGCTCTCATGCATGCTCTTGAATTGGAATGCAAAGTGAACCTTCTGTGTACCTGTGCCCAACCTCTTACAGGCAAGTAAGAGGTAGGAAGCACCCTGGTTGTGTTTGTTCAGGAGGTTTGCCTAGTGTTCTGGCCTTTTCTGGGTGGTTGTGAACCTTGGTTGGTTAAGCCTCTGGCTCTAGCTTTTATCTCTTTGGCTGCTGAATTAGACCTTCTCCCTTCCCACCAAAGCTCAGCTAGGACAAAGTTTCCTGGGCTGTTTCTCCGGAGGTTCGGACATCCCTTTGGGGTTGCCAGAAGTGTAGGCAAATGGGACGGGGAGGCAGTCTTCTCATACCAGCTATGTTTAGGCAATCAAAGGTTATAGTTAGAGTAGTCTAGTACCTGAAATGTGGGGCATAGGAGGATACCCCAAGGCAAATCTGATCATAAAGGGGCACAAGAGGCCAGCAAGATGATTCCATCAATTTCTGAACTGTGTGTGTGTGGGGGAGAGGGAAGTGTGTGCTGATGGTTGCCATAATTCAAGAACCTGAGGGCTGAGACTGGCAAGTGAATGCTAGCCAGAGGTCCCCATTGTGTTAAAATTTGTCCTATATCCTGCAGTAACCAGTGTCCTGAATAACAGGGCTATGGGACCCAAGAAATTGGAAGCTGGCAGACCTTGATACCACCTGACATTACTGCAGGGGATCTGGAGTCTCAGCCCTTGAGCATTGGTCAACCAACATGTATTTGAAAATTCTGCTGGTTTGTGAACTAAAGGCTCTTCATACGCTGACCCATTTGTTTCCCCCTGATTGAGGGTTGAGGCAATCTTCAGATGATTGGATGCTTATTCTGAACACCCAGCACAGTGCTAGGTTGGAAAGGGGTTGAAGACAATTAGCACCGTCCAATTTCTGAGGAAGTCCAAAGTACCCTATTCAGTGCCCAGCTGAGTAAAAGTGTGTTGTGCATAAGTCTTTTTGAGGTGGGAGAATATAGATCTATATAAATACTGAAATATATCTATGATTTTCTGGGTGATCAGATGTGTATAAAAGGACTATGGATTGATTATAGATGTAGATTTTCCTAATGACCTATGGATCCATTCTCTTTTCCAGAGGATCACATTCCTACTCCCTAACTCAGCAAAAGGTCTCATTTAGGCTGAATTCTTCTATAAAAGTTCTCCCTACTTGAGCTGTGGGTATCTTGACTGTGGTTATCATTACCCATTAGGACTACGGGCCAGATGTTTTTCTCTCACAACATCCAAAAGGCTTCTTTTCTGAGGACATCATCAAGTCAAGGGAAATAATGAGTCAAGAGGAATCAAACCCATACTGTGGAGGAACCCTGGATGGTTTACTAATAATGACCTTGAGACAAGAACTCACACGCAGTAACCAGATGCAGATGTAGCAGCGGGGTCCTGAGGTGAGCTGTCCAGTGTGCCTCACCGGGTCCTGTGCAATTCCTAGTGTGTATCTCCTGAATTTTCTTCTTTATTCAGCATGGATCCAGGACACTCCGCAAGGGGCTGGTCACCTCCTCCTGCAAAGGTTGATATGCTTACTGCACAGTCTTCTCATCCGATCGTAACTGCTTGAGATCTGTATTGAGAGTGCATTAGTCTGCCATGATCCAGAACTCTCACTGTGATTGCTCAGATCAGTCATGCGCAGTGCTGAGTGAATTCCGTAACTCCCACTACTTGCTGCAAATGTTCAGAGTAGTCTTCTGGTGCGTGGCCCTATTGCACCAAGATTTTGTGGAACTCCCTAACTTTGGGCAGGAACAATTCCTGGGTTGAGTGCCATCTTGGAAGTCTCCCATTAGTCAGAAAAAAGAAAAAAAAAAGTTGTTTCCCCCACCCCAGGTGACTTCCTGCATTTCAATGCTAAATATTACCTGTGACTATAACCATTCTGTGATACCAAATCATGTTATGACATGGACTATTTGGTCATATTATGCCCAATTATAAGTGAACTAGGAGGAATTTACACCCACATTATCATTCAAATGACGGCATTATTGTATTGTGTAATGCATTCTTGGCTTCTTCCTAGATTCTAGTGGTTGCTGGAAATCCTTGGACATTCTTGGCCTATAGCTGAATCGCTGTAATTGCTGTCTCGGTCTTCACATGTCTGTTTTTCCTTTGGGTATCTGTATCTGTGTCTTCACTTGACTTTCTTCAAGGGCACCAGCCATTGGGTGTAAAGCCCACCCTAATCCAGTCTGACCTCATCTTAATTAGTCGCATCTGCAAAGACCCTATTTCCAAATAAGTTCACATGCTGAGGTTCTAGGTAGGCATGAATTGGTGGGGGTTGGTGGGGGGACACTAGGCAACCCAGTATACTGATCGGTCTCTGCATGATGGACGCATTCCCCTTTCAGGTCCTGCGTGTCTGCTCCCCAGCTGGGTTTTGTAAGAATAAGAGTCTTGCAAAAGGACATGCAATTCTCCCAGTCTGAAATTTGGAGGCATTCAGAATTTGAGTACAGTAACTGGGTTCTGTCCCTGGTACTGCTATAATTAGGTTACCTTTATTCCTCTCTGAATCATTAACTTTGAAAACTGCTGGTTCAGTCTGTGACAACCCGTGATGCATCATCTTTAACCAGTCTGCACCACCATAAAAAAAAAAAAAAAAGAAGCTGCTCCAGTACTAATTTATTGCTCCATGACACAAATGGTGCATCTCAAACAAACTCAGCCAATTTTAAGGATGATTTCTGGGCAGTTTAAAAAGAATTCTTCTGCCAGCTTTTTGAAAAGGTTGCTTTAGAGATTATTATTTTCTGTTTCAGGACAAATTCATGAAGTTGGCCCATTCATGTTAGCAATAGGGAGGCGATGCCTCTCTTGTCCATAAAACTTGAATACGCGGGTGTCAGAAGTGATTTTTCTGAAGTTAACTTTCCCAACACTTTGAGTTATCAGTTTCTGTCACGCTGGGGTGCATTTCAGCTGAGGTTTTATTACATCGTGTTGGCAGCACGTTATGTTTTTTACACATGGATTTGATTGAGAAATGAAACTGGAATAAGAATGAGGTAGCAGCAGCCTCTGCTGTGAGACTCAACTATTGCCATTGTCAATCAGCCTGATTGATTAAATATGGCGGCACACATTTTTATTAAAATGAAATACTTCTCTTGAAAAACACCTTTATGCCCATAGATGATATGACTCTCCTGAAGAGTGTGCCCGAGGAAGAGGCCTCTTGGTGGGGTGCAATAACTGGGGATGGCTGGAACAAATAGGAGAGTTCAGATTAGCTCTGGGTAATTTCGTGAATTTGTTATTTTTTGGTGTAGGGAAGAAGTGAACCAACAATCTGGGGGACTAAGCCCTATAAGAGGCTGGAGTTTGACTGGGTCCCCAGACACTATCCCTTCATTTGTTGATGTCCTATGGCCCGCCTGGTTGTAAGGCATCCCATATGACCCAGAATTTCGTGGAAGTAAGAGCAAACATCCTGGTCCACTAAAGTCCCACTTCCCTCATTTTCCATTCAAACCCATTTTTAGCTTTTTGCCATTTAAAAAATCTGAAAAACTGATGTACAGAGTTGAGATGAGAACGGAGACTCTTGAGAATGAGAATGGGTGGACTATTCCATTGGCTTGGATGGGGACCCAGCAAACATCATCACGGTCTGCAAAACGCCGAAATCTGGAGCAACTTCAAAGAGGAAGTGGTGAGGGATTGGGTATTAGACCATTAAAAACCCAAAGAGGTGAAACAGGAACTGAGGACTGCTCCCTGGAGGGCAAAGCACTGATGTGATTGGGCCCGTTCAGTTTTGATGTGGGTGTTTGTGTGTGCATATGTGTTGCTGTGGTCACCCAGAAGTCCTTAGCTGGAGCTGGGTATTCCTGGAGTATTGATACTTTCCCTGGCTCAGGCCAGCCTAAATTCTGGGAGCCTGTTTAATCATGGTCCCCAGCAAAAATGTCTCCTGTTGGAATCCATTTAGGACAATAATCCAAAAGGCTTTGCATTAGTGTAAAATACAGGGTTTCAGAAGAGGCATTTTCAGAAAAATAAGTGGGCAATAAGAAAAGAAAAACCTTTGGAGTAATTCCTTTAACACACAGAATGCTTCTGCTGTGGGGCTGGTGTCAAGACTAATCTTACAGGATTGAGATATTTTCAGCTGTATCCAATTTAGGTTTTGCCTTTTCCTCACAGAGGGATTGCTTCTGAAACAATCTTTCTTACTGCTCTCCTTACCCTTGTCTTCTAAAGCCTGTTTGTAGATTTGGGGATTGCTAACAGATTTTAAGAAGAACGAGAAATCTCTGAAAATACCACACAGCTAAAAGCCAAAAACAGGAACACTTGGAAACTTGGAAACTTGGAAACTTTTCTCTTCTCTTCTCTTCTCTTCTCTTCTCCTCTCCTCTCCTCTCTCCTCTCCTCTCCTCTCTCCTCCTCCCCTCCCCTCCCCTCCCCTTCTCTTCTCTTCTCTTCTCCTCTCTTCCTCCCTCCCTCCATTTCTTCCTTCCTTCCTTCCTTTCTTCTTTCTTTTTTCTTTTCTTCTCAAATATTTTGTCAAGTGGTGGCCTCCAACTCTCAGTCAACTTTCTGTCTTGACTCAGCCATGAAGGATGAAAACCCCACAGAGATTTGCAATTTTAAACTTGGAGCTTCCTGTAGGATCCCTACACCTTCTTTTAGAGTATGACCTCTGTTTATCTGTTCTTTCTTCGCATCTTGGTTCTTATCAATGCCAAATCCACAAACAGAGACCAGCAGATGTATGCTGGGATATGAAAACCCAGTAAATTGTCTGGAAGCCCACAGGTACCCTGGTTTTTTGGCCAGGAGTCTGGAGTTTTGCTATTATTGGAGGTCAGAAACATGTAGGATATCAATACCAGATAGGCAGCACACACTAAGGGTCAGGCAGATATGTGGGCAAAAGCCAACCAAAGTTCAGAAGTCCAGGAAGCCATATAAGTGAGGTCAAAATGACATCAATCCAAACACTGTGTTTTAACCTGATTTAGAGGCAAAGAGCCTGCTGATTAAGAGAATGAGTGTCAGTCTTACTATACCTTAATCTTTCTATATATCACTTTCCTCATCTGCAAAGCAGAGACTTCTTATGGGGTGATTAGAGATACAGTGAAATAATGTTAAGTAAATCTCTAGCCTGACACCCAGAAAATGCTTAACATTAGAATTTCCGCTTTCCGATTTCCAATGTGCCACCCTCAAAGGCAGAGCAGACATGAGTTTGAGAGGTGATAAGCCCAACGAGCAGATGCAAAAGTGACCAGCTTGGCAGTGGAACATGGGAAGAAAGAAATGGTCCATTTGGACCCAGGCTTGAGTGGACCAATGTATTTACAGTAAAAAATTGGGGGGACTTGTACTAGCTGATTTTTCCCCCTCCTCAACTGCTGACAGTTTTGAAAGAGTTTTAGCTGCCCTCATTTTGCAACTATTGATGTTATTATGGTGGATTTCCTTTAATTTTTTGTTAAAGTATAACATACTTACAGAAAAGTGCATGATCATAAGCAGCAACTCAATGAATTTTAACAATCTGAGCACGCTCATGGAACCAGTAGCCAAATCAAGATCAGAACAATTTTAGTACCCTGAAAGCCCCCTTCTGGCACCCTTCTAGCCACTATTCCTACTCTGCTATACCTTTTGACAGATGACACACAGAAAATGCTTAAGCCACCATTCTGACTTCTAATACCAGTGATCAGTTTCATCTGTGTTTGACTGTTCATAAATAAAATCACATACCACATGCTCTTTCATGCCTCACTTTTTTTCTATTCATACCCTGGCTTGCATTTCGAGTTCACTCATTCCAAGTACATGTCTATCGTGTTCTATAGTTTGCATAGATCACTATATTCATCCTGTTGTTGGTGGGCATTTGGGATGTTTCCAATTCAGAGATAATATGAATAGTGTTTCTCTGGATATTCTTGGGCATGTCTTTTGATGGACCTGTGTGCTCATTTCTCTTGAGTATATCCCTAAGAATGGAATTACTGGGTCAGCTACAGTAGATGCTATCAGATTTCCAAAGTGGTTGTACCTGTTTACTCTCCCCAGTAATATATGCAAATTCTGGCTTCTCCACAGTTTCCCTATTACTTGGTATAGTCTCTGTCATTTTAACTTTTCCGGTGGGTCTAGTGTATTGTGCTGTGGATATAAATTCTCATTTTTCAGTTGACAAACAAAGTCGGGTGCCTTTTCTGATTGGAAATCTGTGGGTCAAAGAAGCTGGAAGTTGTCTTCAAAGACCTACAACTAAAAGGTGATTATAAACAGTGGGTCTCCTGATACCACACTGTCTCCAGACTGAGGTGTGGACTTAGGCCATAGTGATCAGAAGAGGGGTGCCAATGGGTCCTCACACTCTGCCCTGTCTCTTTGCATCTTGAGTTATATATTCTATTCTGGTCCCTACACTTTGAGAAGGATGAGGATGAATGAGAGCATGTTTAGAGGGGAGTGACCAGGTCAGCGGTCAAACCAGCAAGGGGAACAGTCAGAAGAACTCTCTCCTGTAAGGAGAGGACAAAGGGGAAACAAAAAATTGTCATTTAATTGATGGAGGGCTATCTTCTGGAAGAGAGGCCAGGCTTTTGCTGTGGGAACCACGAAGCAAAGCTAAAAACTGTACAAATGAATATGGAAGATGTCAGGATAGCAAAGTTCACCTCATCATTATTTGGTTCTTTCTTCTGGCTTAAGCCTAGTGATGGCATAGACAGTGAAGCCAGCACAGTCCCCTCACAAGTCACAAAATGTTCTCACCTAATTGGCATAAATTAGCTAGAATCTGGAAATAAGGGATACCTAAGAAGACAAGTGGCACCTACTTCATAACATTGTTCTTCCTAACAAATATTTATGGACTCCTCCAAGCTGCAAGGCCCAGACCTGAGTTCTTCACAAAGGATGGGTATGGTTATAACTGGAGGTCTCACATATTTACTGCTGGATTCTTGAAAAACTGGTACTTGTAAAACAAAGCCAATTGGGGTCAGAACAGGTAAGTGGTCAAACAAAGAAGACAATTTAAGATCATTTATCATATTTAGTTGGTTCAGGGTGAGTGAGAGATACCAATGGCCAGGAGTAGGGCCAAGTTTGCATGTGGCCAATGGAGTTTGAGAGGTCTTGAAGGATACATGAAATAATTTGATGGCTAAATAAGGGCTATTGGAAAGAAGCAATCAAGGCAGGCCAGGCAAAGGAGGTAGAAGGAGTCAAGTACAAAAGCAAAGGAGATGAGACCCTTAAGGAAGTGTGAACAGGGTGGATGGAGGGAGAAGGTCAAGGAACAAGGGTGGGAATTATTTCAAAGGGTCTGCAAATTCATATATCAAATATTATCTGTAGTTTATGCATAATGTCACAGACACAAATGTTTATGTTGTTTGAAGTATGCACAGATGTTATACTGATTTAAATATTTTTTAAAAAGGTACTGAAGTCATGGTTGGTTTTATGATACATTTTCTTCAATCAGCAGATTCTAAAAGTTGTAGTTTCTCACATATTTGAGTAAGGGGATTTTTTTTTCATTCAACAGGTGTCTGACACTTGCAATCATTGATAATTATTAGTCTTAAATATGACTATTGGTGTCGATTTACAAAAAAACTGGAAATACAGAGAATTAAGTAGGAGAAAGATAAGTGAAGTCTGAAAGGGAATTTGGGTTACACTCTTGTCACTCTCAGGCCTCACAGGAATGCAGGAGCTCATATTATACATTCCCCTACTTCTGGCTGGGGTCAGATCTCTACCACCTTTGACAGATGACTGTCTTGTTCTTTATCATTATCTGGATTTATTTCCCCCACTTTTTTTTTTTTTTTTAGTGGAAACCACTGCAGTGGGTACCATGGGAAATACAAAGGAAAATAAAATATGTTCCTTGCTTTCTGGAAAAAGAAGAAAATAACTGCTCTGACCCTTCATTTTGAAATCATGTCGCTTTCTCTGCCAGGATTTCTTTACTGAATCCAAGTTTGACCTTCGAAGGACTATCATGGAGTGGTCTCAGGATCCACATTTTCTTTTGTATGGGATCACAAAAAGATGCTTGATGCATAAAAGACAAAAAGAGCAAGAGGCTAGATGCTATCAATAAGCCGTTTCATTACTGTTGACAGCACTCTTCCAACAGCATTGGAGAAAATATAGTAAGGACACTGATGGAGTCTCACTGGAGTCACAACAGTGAAAAAGATTCTCTCATTCCCTGTGCACCTGTAGCATGCGTGTGCATGCACACACACACACACACGTGTGCACCTTGCAAACTATGTACTTGTGAAACAAGCTAATCAGTGTTGGAACAAGCAAGCCATCAAATAAATAAACAAAAGACATTTTAAGGAAGGCTCCTATTTTCTCACTGACAGGAGACACATTAACTTAGCAACAGCTGCTCTGGTGGGAAGACGTTTTTCTTTGGGTTGTCAACAGGTTTGATCCCCACCCCCCCCCACAACACACACACCATTATACTAGCATATATCTAGGAAAATTCCAATGTGATATCACTATTTTAGCAGTTAGCTAAATTACTGGTGTAATACAGGAAGCATTCTCTAGCCCTTTCCCGGTGGAAAGATGGGTTATTTCACTTTTCCAAAAGGCCATGAACTCTGTGCAGAGGACACTATCATCCCACTAAATAGCATATCTAGAAAGAAATTTCCCAAAGGTAATAACCTTTGAGCCGAGCTTTAAATAATGAAATCTGCCTCACCTTCCACCCTGGCCAGTGCCTATATTAGTAGCTCAATACATGGTTATTAACTGATTGAATTAATACACCCCAAAAAAGCATACACATATATATTTAGCATAAAGATAAAGCCAGGCATATAATGAAAATGAAAGGAGAAGCATGAAGGTTATTCAAGGTTGGTAACAGGATTAGAAATGCTTCATACTGATTAAGTCCAGGAAGGTGAGGAGTTAAATTAGCCTCAGAGGATCAAAAGGCCAGATGTGTTGGGATGTATCCAAAAGCTATTCCATGGGATTGAAGAGGGAGAGAGAGGACCGTTGTTTGGGAACAATGAGGACTAAAGAGCACTATGATATTTAAAATCATTTATTCAAATACTTACAAGATGCAACAAAAAAATAAGATGGCCCCAATCCACAAGGAACTCACAGTCTGCCAGAGAAGATAAATGTAAAACACAAAGACTAGAAGATGGTAGGGTAAGTGATAAAACATAGTACATGTAGTGTTTTATAGGCATATGCAGAATGGCCACTAACCCCATCTGTCCTTAGATAAGAAAGGGCTTCTACTAGAGGTTAGCCAGGCAGAGGATGTGAAACTATGTTCCTGGCAGAGGAAATTACATGTGCAGGAGAGTATAATAAGTTAGGCCAGTGGTTCCTAAGTATGACCACATATTAGATCCACCTGGAGGACTTAAACACAGCAACCAATCAGCTTCCACTTCTGACAATGACTGAATAGCTTGCATGAGAATATATTTCCCAACAAAGCTAATATAAAAGCTCTATAAAATAAAAAAGCGGCTAACTCCTTGAAGGCATTAGAGAATAATCAAAGCAGCTAGGCTTTGTGGGGCCAGAATCCCAGAGAAAAGTCAGGCTCGATATTTTCTGGTGCTTTTATTCTTAACATGTTTGTCAATTTATAAGTAGAATGGGACTGAGATACTGGGCAGAAAGCATCAAATCAGAGATTTTGGTAGTCTTATGGCACTAGCAAGACAAAAATCAGAGTTCAGGGTTACTAAGGCAGCAGGGACTTTGAAGATTAAGATCCCAGAGAAAAGAGAACCTCAAGGAGGTGAGCCAATATTCTGTCTTGTTTTCATATGGAGGCATTTACCAATATTTCTAAGTTGTGTGGGACAGCATAGAGAGATTATAAAGCAACACAGAACTTTTCTGTAGTCTCACAGTATTGGGTGGACCTTTACTGGAATTCAGGACACAAGAAACAAGAAGGCCTTATAAATATTGAGGCTTTCAATTAAGATGTATAAAGGCTATACCCTGACATTAAATGCATTCCAAAAATAAATCAACCCTGATGAAAACCAAAAATCAAGTCTTGAATGACCTCAGTTATTACTCAGAGAAAGTGATTTTTTTCTCCTTTAACTGCCAGTCAGAAGAAAATTAAAACCCCTGAGCAGGAAGAAAACATAACCTAAATCCTCTATAATTTATTATACATAAGGTCCAGCTTTCAATTAAATAGCATTTGACATGCCAGGTGGAAAAAAAAAAAGAGAAAGAAACATAGACTAGAAACAGACCCATAGTAATTCCAGATACTAAAATTATTTGGTGCTGTCTTTAATTGTGATTAATATGTGCAAAAAGTAGATGACAAGATAAATAATTTCACCAGGCAGCTGGACTCTCTCAATAAGAATGAAAAGGAATTTTTTGAATGAAACCTATAATAACTGAAATAAATAACTCAATAGATAGACTTAACAGAACACTAGACATATCAAGAGAAACAATTAGAAAATTTAAGTGTAGGTTAGAAAATCTCAGGTTAGGTTAAAAAAAAATCACAAAGAGGAGGAAGGCTGAAAAACATTCAATAAAGGGCATAGGAGACATCTGGGACATAGTGAAAAGTTCCAGTCATCTGTAAGTATAAGTTCAGAAAGAGAAGAGAGAGAAAATTGGGTCAGAAGCAATCTCAGAAGAGGTACTCTGAGAATTTTCCAGAATTAATGAAAATCATCCAGTTACAAATTCAATAAACACAACGAAGACCAAACAGTGGATACAAGTAAAGCCACACACAGGAACATCATAGTCAACCTGCTTAAAATCAAAGACAAAGAGAAAACCTTAAAAGATGGCATTTAAAAAAAGACATCTTATCCTCAAGGGAACAGCAAGCATGAAGACAGAAATGCTGGAAGCAAACAAAACAAACAGCAATGGAGTTGCAGATTTATCATGCTGAAAGGAAATATTCCCCATTCTGAAATTCTATACCCAGCAAAAATATCCTATAAAAAATAAAAATAAAATGAAGCCTTTTTATACAACCAAGTTGAATTTGCTACCAACTGACACACTAATAGTAATATTGAAAGTAGTTCTTTAAGCAAATGATAAATGATCTCAAATGGAATGTAGAAATGCAAGAAGAAATGAAGAGCAGTACAAATGTAAATGTATAAATTAGATGAATATTTATTGTGTATAACAACAACTACAAAATCATGTATTTGGGGTTTAAAAATGGATAAAATTAAAATGCATGAAAATTATAGCATAAAAGTAGAAATCTGAGTAAGTGGAGTGAAAGAATTCTAAGGTTGTTGCATTTTCTGGGAAATAATAAAAATATCAGTCTACAGTAGACTGTAACAAATCAAGGATATACATTTTTCAAAGTGTGAATCTTGGATTGGCCGCAGCAGCATCACCAGCAAACTTGTTAGAAATGTAATTTCTTGGGTTCCTCTCAGGCCTGCTGAAGCAGAAAATCTGAAACCTACACTTTGGAAAGCCTTCCAGATGTCTCTGATGCATGCGGAAGTTTAAGAGTCTCTACCTTAGAAGAACTACTGTAAGAATAATAAAAGAATTTATGATTAACAAGCTAATATTAATACGGGGGAGAATGGAATAATAGAAATACTTGGTTAGTCCAAAAGGAAACAACAGAAAAACAAAGGATGAGTGAGGGAAAGGGACAAATAGAAAATAAATAATAAGGTGGAAGATTTTAAAATCAAATATATCAGTAATTATTTTAAATATAAGTACATTAACTACTCAAAAGATGAAGAATGTCAAATAAATGCAAAATTCAACTAAGTGTTACCTGCAAAAGAGACCTCATAAATACAGATACAGAGAGATTGAAAGTAAAATGATGGAAAAAAATATACAGGGAAACATTAACCAAAATAAGAGGTGTAGTAGCTATATTTATATGAACAAAGCAGACTTAAGGAAAAACAGCAATCCTAGAGATTAATAGGGACATTTCAAAATGTTAACAGGGCCAACCTACAAAGAAGAAATAGCCATTATATATTTTAAATGGCCTCATAGTAAAGCAAAAAAAAAAAAAAAAAAAAAGACAAAGAAAGAATAGAAAAGTCTACTAACAAAATAAGAGATTTTAACATAGTTCTCAATAATGGATAAATTAAATAGATGAAATATTAGCAGAACTACAGAAAATTTGAAAAACACAACTAACAAGCCTCCTAATTGACATCTATACATCACTGAATCCTGTAACTGCAGATTACATTTTCTTTTTAGGTTTTTATAAAATAATTACCAGAACAGACTATCAACTGAGCAACAAAACAAGTTTCAACACATTTCAAAGGACTGGTATTAAATACAGAATAGATTCCCTGACCACAGTGAAGTTTAATTATATGTAAATTAAATCCATGACTCAAAGAAGAAATAAAAACTTAGAAAATATTTTGAAAGGAATGATAATAAAGATAAATCGTATCAACACTTGTGGGAGACAGCTAATGCTATGCTTCAAGAGAAATGTCTAGCCTTAAAACATATGTATTAAAGAATAAGAAAGAATTAAAATTTGTTATTTTAACATCCATTTTAAGAAGTTAGACAAGGAATGACAAATTAAACCCAAGATGGTAGAAAGAAGACAATAATAAAAATAAGATACGAAATTAATGAAACAAAATGAGCATATTATAAAAAAATCAATAATGCTGGATGCTGTTTCTTTGAATTGACTGAAAGGATTGCTGAGTGAAGTAAGTCAAGCAGAGGAAGTTAATTATCACATGGTTTCACTTACTTGTGAAGCATAAGGAATAACATGGAGGACATTAGAAGGAAAGAAAAAGTGAATTGGGGGAAATCAGAGGGTGAGACGAACCATGAGAGACTATGGACTCTGAGAAACAAACTGAGGGTTTTGGAGGGGAGGTGGGGGGATGGGTGAGCCTGGTGGTGGGTATTAAGGAGGGCATATATTGCATAGAGCACTGGGTGTGGTGCATAAACAATGAATCTTGGAACACTGAAAAAATAAAATAAAATTAAAAAAATACATTATTGGGATTAAAAAAAAAAAAGAATTGATAAAGGCCCAGGAGGAGTGATTATGAAGAAAAAGAGAACACACAGTACCAGTATGCAGATGGGATCAGCATGAAGAAATATAGATGAAATCTCTACAGATCTGAGAGGTATTAAGAAGCAATATGATATCATGAAGATACTATGTTAGTAAATTTGAAAATTGAAGTGGATAAATTTCTTGAAAAACACAACTTGCCAATTCTGTGCCAAAAAACAAAAACAAAAACAAAAACCAGCAATTCTATTTTCCCATGTGTTCTAATGGATATATGTTAACCACAGTCAATGACAGTGTCTAATAACTTTAATATCTGGATTATCTATGGGTCTGCTTCTATTGTCTCTTTCTCTTGTTTTTCCTCATGAGGGATATAAACTTTCCACAGAGAAAATATTAAACCCCGTATAGCTTTGTCAATGAACCATTTAAAGTTGAAATAAGATGGGTTATTCACAAACTCTTCCAGAGATTAGAGAAAAAAAGAACAATTTTTAGCTTGTTTTCTGAAGCCAACCTAAGCCTGTACCAAAACTTTACAAATTTTGAAGATTGTCAAATAAATGCAAAATTCAGCTAAATGTTACCTTAAAAGAGACCTCATAAATACAGATACAGAGAGATTGAAAGTAAAATGATGGAAAAATATATAGGGAAACATTAACCAAAATAAGAGGTGTAGTAGCTGTATTTATACAAACAAAGCAGACTTAAGGAAAAACAGCAATTCTAGAGATTAGTAGGGACATTTCAAAATGTTAAAAGGGTCAACCTACAAGGAAGAAATAACAATTATAAATTTGAAATAGCCTTATAGTAAAGCAAAAAAAAAAAAAAAAGTAAAGAAAAAATAGAAAAGTCTACTAATAAAAGAGGAGATTTTAACAGAGCCTTTGAAAAGTGCAGAACAAGAAAGGAAAATTATAGGCCAATTTTTCTCATTAGCATAAACTCAAAAGACCTAAAGAAAATCAAGTCCAGTTATATACAATGAAGAGAATATCATGACCAAAAGAGGCTTATGCCAGGAATGCAAGGTTAGCTTAACATTAGAGAATCAGTCATTATAATTCACCACATTAACAGAATAAAGGAGGAAATATATCATGCGAAAGATCACATATCTAAAGAGATGTGAAAAAAGTACTCATAAAAATTGAACCTTTATTCATAATTAAAATTCTTGGCCAAGGAATGTTAACAGGGACCTTAATATAATATAGGGTATCTATTTAATGCTGAAATTTTGAAAGCTTTCATCTTGATACTAGAAATGAGACAAGCATGCTCACTATTAAAATTTAGACATATTATGATCATGTTTTTAAAATATCCAAATGGGGGTGCCTGGGTAGCTCAGTAAGTTAAGCAGCTGCTTTCGGCTCAGGTCATGATCCCAGAGTCCTGGGATCAAGCCCCGCATCAGGCTTCTTGCACAGCAGGCAGCCTGCTTCTCCCCTGCCTGCTATTCCCTCTGCTTGTGCTTGTTCTCTGTCTCTCTCACTTTCCCTCTCTGTGTCAAATAAAAAAAATCTTAAAAAGTAATAAATAAAATATCGAAATGAATATATAAATAAATAATTAGAAGTCAGAACTCGATTCAGTGAAGACACTGGATACAAGGTAAGTTAAGAATCATGTTTCTATATACTATCCACAAATAATTCAAAAATAAAGTTTTAAAAATGACACACTTTGTAATAGATTAAAATTTCCCAATACTCAAGACTATGTCTACAGAAACAACAAGAATTCCACACTTAGATTACAAAACATTTTTTTGAGGGAAATTAAAGAAGACCTAATAAAAAGAAGGATACACAATATGGATCAGAAGACTTAATTTTGGAGAAAGTGTCCACTTTCCCAAAATAGATCTATAGAGTAAATGTGATTCCATTCAAAGTCCCAAGGATTTTTAAAAATTGACATGCTGATTCTCAAATGTATATAACATGCTGTGGGGCAAGAAGAGCTAAGACAGCCTGGAAGAAAAACAAAGCTAGAGAACTTACACTATATAAAGACTTACTATAAAGTGATAATAGGTAAGTTAGGTGGAATGGCTACACAGATAGGCAAACAGACCAGTAGAACAGAGTAAAGAATTCAGAAACAAGCCTACATATGTATGGGTGCTTGACTTCTGTGAGAAAAATACTACTTGAATGCAGTAAAGAGGGTAGTCTTTGTTAATAATTGGTTCAAGCTTAATTGGATGTCCATTGGGGGGAAAAATTAGCTTCTACCTTACATTGTATGCAAAAGCTTTTTTCAGGTGTACTACAAATTCAAATATGAAGGGTAAACAATAAATATTCTAGAACATAACATAGGAGAATATCTTTAACCCCTTATGTGGCAAATATTTTTTATATCAGAAACAAAATCATAACAAAAAAACTGATAAATTGGACTTCATGAAAATCGTTCAAATTAAAAACTTGGCTCATTTGATTCAGCAAATCACCACTGTTAAAAACAAGGATATCAGAAAATTTTTGGACGGCATCTATGTTTCTGAGAAAAGAACAGGTTGACAGGCTGGTGAGTAAGAGTCAAGTTGTTCAGCTATCACAACAGCAAATGCTGGATGAGTTTTTAGACTTCTTTATGACATTTTAAAGATACAATAAAAGCTGCACTGATTTGGGGCAAAAACCAAACAAACAAACAAGCTCAAAGACACCAAAGAGATTGAACAGAGAAGCCACAGCATGAGAGAAGATATTTGCAATATCTTTCTCTAACAAAGAACTTTGGCACCAAGAATAAAGATCTTACAAATCAACATATAAAAATAAACTACAACGTCACGAAAGAGGGAATGGTCCAATGGGCCAACAAATATATGGAAAGGCCCTCAAGTTCATTAATTACCAAGGAACTTATATCCACATTGTGATACAACTATACAGACATCAGAATGGCTAAAATTAAAAAGAAACTCAAAATATCAATTTTGGAGAATGTGGAGCAAAGAGAGCCTTCACATACTGGTGGTGGGAGTGTTAATGAGCACAACGCTTTGGAAAACAACTTGACATTATCTACTAAAAGTGAACAAATGTGTAGCCACTGATTCTGTAATTTTATTCCTAGGTATAACTGTGTAAACATGGGAGCACCAAAAGAGATGCCAAGAAAGAGTTTGTAGCAACATTATTCATCCGTGATCTCCCCAAGTGAAACAACCCAAATGCCAGTGAACAGTAAAATGGATAAAGAAATAATAATAGACCCACACAATAGAGTCTTAGGTACCAATGAGGGAACAAGGCTACTGTTATCACAAAAAACGGGGTGAATCTTACAAATTATTGAGCAAAAGAAGTCAGATATCAAAGAATACATGTTACATGAGTCCATTTATAGGTAGTTCAAAACCAGGCAAAATTTAATCTATAAAATAGAAGGAAGAAGAGCAGTTACCTGGAGAATCAGGTGGATAATGACTTGGAAGAGGCACCAAAGATTTCTAGAGTGTTAGCAATAATCTGAATCTTGATATGATGGTAGCACAGATGTATTCATTTTAAGGTTGGTGGACCTGAGCTTGAGTTTGATTCATTGGGGGTATAACCCCGACATACTGCTTAAACTCTGCAAAGTGTTGGTTTTCTTCATTGTAAATTTCAGATAAATAAGACCTTGTAAGGATGAATGAAATGGCAAAGGAAAAGCTCTGCCCCGAGTGAGATACTTCCCAGATAGCGGTTCCTTTTACCCCACTTTGTATGCACTGACTTCGTTAGAGAAGATGTCCTCCCCGATCCCTGTGCTCCCTTACCATCCACATACCTCAGTGAGGCACTGCTTATGAAAGGTTTTATCCTATAATGGGCTGGCAGCCATCTATACAATAGGGATAGGGCCAATGGCTATTCAACAGAGTTACGATATGTAACTGGACTGGGGACCAAACCTATAATCTTGACCTCTATGGACCCGGAGGCGGGCTGTATGTACAGCCCGTATGCCTCAAGTGTTAGGAACCTTTTCTAGCTCCAGCTGTCTTCCCAGGGCCAGCATGGCCTCTCAGATGCAGATAGATGCCTGTCATTTTTCTTCATTCGCTCTCTTGGAGTAAGGGATGAGGCAATGATGTGGAGGGGCACTCCATGCATTTGGCCGAGTCCCAATTTGCAGGATTGGATTTTGCCTCCCTGGACTCTCCCTACAATTCCTCTTGGATCGAGTGTCTTTGGCTTCCTGTCCTCCACTGCTGGAGGGAGAGTAACGGGCAGCTGTGAAACATCTGCCCCTGCATTCCACCTTCATTAGAGAGGTGGACAAAATGATATATGTGTGAATTTTTCCAATGGTGTGTGTGTTTGTGTGCCCTTGTATACAATTTCATCTTTAAGGCCCTTTCTGGAGTCGCGGGGATGAAGAGCAGCATGGAGTTGACGCTATCATTATTACAGTGAGACCCTCATATTACTTTGGCGGATATAATGTTTCCCAGGCATATAACGTTTTTCATTTAAAGAGGCAGCCTACAGCACATTCCAGCTCGAAGGATTTTCCTTTCTGGATGGTGGTTTCCTCCTCCAAGTCCTTGGGAAAACGTTGCCACATTTTTCACCCAAATGATTTGACTTCCTGGAAAAAAGAACATATAGAACTCTTGTAAATTCCATTTTTTTTAAAAATTTTTAGGAGTCTCTCTTCTAAACATTAATTTTAGGATTGTAGGATTTTAGGAGTCTTTCTAATTCTTTCCAGAAAACAGATCACTCCTGAGAGCGACTCTAGGGAGTGTAGAACCCCAGAAGGAAGGGGGAGGCCAGGACCTAGGGTGCTGGGTTCCTGCTTGACGGTAGTGCTGGTGGTGCATTGCGGGGTGGGGAACTCAGCGCTAGAAGGAAGACTGTCTCCAGCCAACTCGGTTTGAATTTTTTTTAAACCTTTCTATTATTTTTTATTAATTAGTTTTATTAATATATAATGTATAATGTATTATTTGCCCCTGGCGTACAGGTCTGTGAATAGTCAAGCTTATGTTCTTGGTTGTGTATCCTTGGGCATTTAATCTCATCCCTGAAAGCAGAACCACAATCCTTGATCTACAGGATTAAACAAAATAGTGTATATCAGTGGTTTTCATTTGGAACCCTCTTGCGCCTCGGGGGACATTCCTCAATGTTTGGAGACATTCTTGGTTGTCCCAGCTCGGGTGTGTGTGGGTGGGTGGGTCACTGTGCATGAGCGCACGCTACTGGCCTCTAGTGGATAGAGTCCAGAGGTGCTGTTCCCTGCAATGCACAGGAGAGCTCCCCCCAAACAAAGAATCCATGGGCCCAGAATGCCAATTGTGCCAAGGTTAGAAAACCCTGGTTTTACATGAGTGCACGGGGCAGAGCTGTCACTTAGCAGATCTTTCCTCCCTCTTCCTTTGATCCATAATTTCCTTCCCAAGCCTTCTGTCTGCTGAAGCATCCTTGGAATTTTAGGGTTCCTTGGTTAGTTCATGCTCTCTTCTCCATAGTGGCTATTTTAAATCTCTTCGCTCCTGTCAGATCTCGCATCCCACGGGCTCTTCCCTCTCACTCTCCGCAGATCACAAACCTGCAGAGAAAATACATTTAATGAGAATTCATTCAACTCTCTGCTCCCAAACCTACCGACCTGCTTAACCTGTACCTCTGAGGCAGACATGCTATTTCCAAACTAAAGCCACCCCTTTCTTCTTTGCCATTGGAATTTTAATTTTGCCTGGGTGGCGATGCCTTCCGCTCAGGGAAGTGGGTTCAGCCTCGCCTGGGGATGACTCTTAAATCCCAATTATAGGTAATATGATGAATTAAGAAGTCTTCTGGAGGGCGTCTAGGATATTTTTTTCTTTGTTTTAAGAGGAAATTAACTTGAGGAGAAACTCTGTCCCTCACCAACCCCTGCTTCCTGACTGAATTGGTCATTTAAGGATGTAGTGCTTAGAGCCACTGCAGCCATCTTGCAACCATGAGGCAAATCACAGGGTTGTTAGTTCTGAGCCCTGACACTGTTGAGCTCCTTAACTGATGATAGTGAAAAGCTACCTTGTGACTTATAAAATTTAAGTTCAAATCACAGTCCTGGAAGAATTGCTGTTGCTTGTACCTGTATGATATTTCTAAGTGATACAGTATCTTTTTTTCATTTTTGTTCTAGTAAAATACCTCCTGAATCCTATCTCCATCCATTTCCTTCTAGATACTCCTTTATCATTATTTCCTTCTTCTCTTCTATATATTTTTTAACCTTTTCTTCCCATTGGTTTGCAGATATTAAAACACACCTGAGACCCTTCCACCGTAAAAAAAAAAAAAAATAATCATTCTCAAAACCCTCCCTATACTCACCCCTGTCTAGGTACTTCCTTATTTTTCATCTTAACTGTCATGATAATTTCTGTAAGTTTTGCCTGCACTTGCTGTCCCCTCCTCCATTATCTCCCACCTGCCTCTCAGCCTTGGCAATCTGGATTCCTCTGGAACTTGCCCAGTCCCCAAGATTTCCACTTTGCCCTCTCTAATAAATACTTCTAAAGTCTTATCTCATCATGGCAACATGATGGCAACCCTTCTTGGCTTCTGTCATGCTGTGCTCTCTGTGGGGCTGTCTTCTGCCTCTCCAGCTGACTATCAGTCTCCTGAGTTGATTCCCTTCTTCTGCCCACCTCTTAGGGGATTCTCTGCCAGCTCTCCTCTCCCCCTCTCTGTTCTTACTCTCTGGGAGGTCTTGTCACCAGCCCAGCAGCCACACATCATCCAGATACTCCCAAACTTCTGTCTCTAGTCTAGAACTTTCCTGATTTAGGATCCACATAATCATCTGCTCTTGGACAACTCTACTTGGATGTCTCCCCAGAACCTAAGTCCTGACATATCCAAAATTAATTTTAGTATCTCCCCTTGAAGCCTTCTACCAGTCAATGGTTCCACCTTTTACCTAACTGCCTAAGGCAAGCATCTGGGGATCACTGCTGATATCTTTCCTGTGTCACCTGTCCTCCAATCTTCCATGAATGCTGTGAGTCATATCTCTAAACCTCTCTCTGCTTCCCCTAGTCTCCTATAGTCTCTTCCTTAGTTAATTTCCTGTGAGTCCTTCCTGGCATGTTTCCTCATCTCTCTCTTGCCCTGCTCCAACCCATTCTGCTTTTTCAAAGTGTGAATCTGATCTATGTTGATTTGTATGGTATGGTCCAAATTCATTACTGTGATTTATGATGCTCTGACTTCTGGTCAGTTTTCCCCTTATACTCTCTGAGAAAGGGTAGGCATCAGCCTATAGGAAGTTTCTAGAAACTTCTACCTCCACCCCTTCTACCCCACCCCACCCCAGCCTGAATGACTCTACTTGTCTCAGAAAGCTGCCACATGATTCTAACACACCTGTCTGGATTAGGAGCCATTCCTATGTGCCTCACTGCCACCTTGGAGCTCTGAGCCCACTGAATTCAAGTCAATGTGTCTCTATCCCTGTTAAACGATAAGCTCCACGAGTGCAGGCTTTGTGACTGACTTGGTCACCATTTGTAGATGCTCACTGAATGTTTGTGGAGTGATGTGATAAGAATAACAGGATGAGCAAGCAGTTACAGACATGTCAAGGGTCCTCTTTTGTACCATGCAGGTGACCTCTCCCTTTGCCAGTGGCAGACGCTTTCCCTCCTTTTCCACATCTCTCTTCCATGCCCTGTTTCCAACCCATCTCCTTCTAAAGTCCACATGTAGTCTCTGCCCACTTTCTAGTTTGTAATCTTATCAAGTTTCATCTAATTCTCAGGACAATTGTGAGGTGGCATCATTACTTTTATTGTAGGGATCAAGTTGAGGGAGGTAAAGTACATTTCCAAAGGTCACACAGCTGGAGGTGGCAAAGCCAGGGTGCACATGCTTTGTCCTTCAAGCCCTGTGCACGTCCCACCACAGTAATCTTGCATGACTGTCTTGGAGAGGTGTTTCATTTACAGTACTGTTTAGCTGTTCATGGGAATTCATGGTATACTGCCATCCTGAGTGTTGAGAAAACTGAACTGGTCTTTTTGTAACTAGTATGTTCTCAGGAAATTCTTGTTGGTTGCTTAGTTGATAATTCCAACTTAGAGTCGTGGGCAGGTTCTGGGCAGAGGGACGGTCAAGAGGAGTGTTCTTGGGGTCCAAAGGACTCCATACTTTATCCTTGTAAAAGGAAAAAGCTCATCTCTTACCTCAAACTCCATTGGCTGCCCAAAATGGGAGCATAATAAAGGTTGGTTTTCTTCCCTCTGGCTCTCAAGAACTTGGATGTAATCCTTCTAAGAACCCTCCATGTAAGACTTCCTTTTCTGAAATTTGCATGGGCTAGAAAGTTAACTTCCAACTCAGTGTTTGTGAAGCTTTGGTCATGATTAGGTGCTCTGTGAACGGAGCCCTAGGACTGTTAAACTTGGCAGGTGGTAGTCCAGTCAGTGCCCTGGGTGTCCTGGAGGGGAATGTCTCCTGCATTGGGATTCCACAAGATCCCCCTGAGAAATGTAATACTACCCTATCTGTCATCACTGCCTTTTAAGAAAAAGCTACAGTTGATTTCCTTCTTAGTATTCATTTGTCCATTTATTTATTCACTCAATATATGTATTTGGAAACAATGGCAGGCTGTGCAATCCACTGGGAATACAGGTCACAAACAGTTACAATGACTGGAAAAACTCTGGAGGTGGAGTGTTAGGAAAGGCTCTCTGGAGGAGGTAAAGATCTGGGAGATAAGAAGACGTTATCCAGATGCAGTGTGGAAGACACTGTGGCAAGCGCTGGAAGGGGTCCCAAGCCTCGTTCCCTGCCTCCCAGAAACCGAAAATCAAGTTAAAAGGGCAAGGCAGCCTCCTATGATTGGTTAAGAAACTCTGTTGAGTGGTTGCTGTTAAGTGTCCAAATGGATGAAATAGATTTTCAATTCCAGTGAGGTGAGATCACTGGATTTCAGCGAGATGGGAAATGGGAGATATTTCCATTGCTGAAGAGGATAGGGCTCAGGATGACAGCCTCTCCACCTCGGGCTGCCTCCTGAGGAAGTGAGTTTCCCATCAGTAGAGGTATACAAGCAGGGCTTCTGGACCTTAACTCTGGACCTTAACTTATGGATAAGGTTAGGTGGTCAGGGAAGGTGACAGAAATTACATACAGGGAGACCAGTGTGTTTTGAACTTCAACTGTTCAAATGCCTCTCATGATTTTTGCTATACCTCAGCTCCAACTGTGTTGTTGTATAAGTGACTGTTTTAATTAAAGAGATATATTTAAAAGGAAGCTAGTGCAGATCTACATTTATAATATAAATTGCCTCTTACGTTTATTAAGTAAAAGTGGCAAGATGTAAAAACATGATGGACCCCATAATTTGTAATATATGTTACACACACACACCACCCGTAAACTAGAAAACATAAAATAAGCCAGTAATGCTGATTGCCTCCAGGAAGGATGCTGACAGACCAGAGCACACATTACACATTCAAAGAAAAGAAATGAAGGATGGGTGCCTAGTGGCACAGTTGGTTGAGTACGCAACGCTTGGTTTTGGCTCAGATCGTGATTCCAGGGTGCTGAGATGGAGCCCCACATCAGACTCTGTGCTAACCATGGAGTCTGCTTGAAATTCTCTCTCTGCCCCTCTCCTCTGCTCTCACTGTCTCTCAAATAAATAAATAAATCTTAAAAAAAAAGAAATGAATGAAAATCATTTTAAAAAGCAATGTCAATTACATTGCCCTTTTGATAAATGTGGGCTATATAGCCACAGAAAAAAATTTTGAGTAGTGGACACCAAGAGGCTACCTTTCTTTCTTTTTTCTATATTTTCTAAAATTTCTCCAGGGAATGCGTACCTGGCTTTTGATTTGGAAACTGTGTTAAATGACACTACTGGGTAAGGAAGAATAAAGCAGACAGGTATAAGAGGTAGGAGGAAGCAGGAAGAGCTACCTACACACTTAGAGAGTAGAGGTGGGAGGGAAGATCATGGCTATGAGGACGTTTGTGATCCAACAGAGTTTCAGCCTGACTGGAGAGGCTGGAGCAGGTACTGGGTGGGAAGGATCCAAGCACAGTGTCAGAGACTGACTGCGATGTCCTACAGTGAAAGGTTGTGGGTTGTGGAGTGGCTTTGGCTGGAGAAGGGGCCTGGGGGCTGAGAGCAGAGTCGTGGGAAGGGAATGGAGAGGCGGGAGGAGGCCCAGGGAAAAGAATCAAGATTGAGGCAAGGTGGTGGTGACAGGGTGCCAAGAAGTTGACAGGGTCACTGAGTCCCTCAGTCCTAGGACGTCCCTTTCAGTTTGCCATTATACGCAAAACCTCAGTCACTGGGCATGGCGGCCCTGGTTCAGACTCAGGAGGAGTGGCCTGGGCGGGGTAAGGGAAGGCTTACGGGTGACCCAGAAATGAAGGGTCCTGAACTGGGGCGAGCTGGGACTTAGGTAATGATGGGGGTCAGCAGCCAATCTGGGAACATCCGGCCTGAGTGAGCTTGTGTCCTAACAGTGGGGGTTGTGTGGACTGTCTTCCTGGAGAACACAGGAAGACGTGGGACGCACGGGGTGCCTGCTGGTCAGCACCTGGCTTATGAGGTGCCTGTTACCGGCACATCACAGGGTTTCAATGGTAGTGGGCATGCCATACTTTAGGAAAAGCTGGCTGGGGTTGAATTTGGGTGAGACGGTCCTGTAGAGGTAGGATTCCAGGCAACTAGGAAAAGCCCAAATGAACTGGAGTAGTCTAGGTGAAGGAGGTTTCTGTGAAGGAGGTTTCTGTGAAGGAGGTTTCTGGAAATGGAGACAAGAGTGAACAAAGTCTAGGACGAGTAGGGCAACTGCTACAATTTGATTTACTGAATAAATGTGTGATGCCCCAGTGTGAAGGGAGTGGGCAACAGATGGTCATCCTCTTTTTCTCATGGGAATGGAAGGGGGTCCCACTTAAGTGGAATTTTGTAAAATCAACTTGGTCTTCCACCCTGCCCCAGACCACTGAAAATTCCAGTTGCTATAAGGCATAGCTCTCAGTCTTATCAGTGTCTTTGGAAACGAAGTCAAGGACTCTTAGAAACCTTAAATGTGAGGTTCTGAAAGCATTCTTTTCCATAGTTCTGCAAACCTAACCCTGTATTTATCTCTCTGTTTGGGATTCCATCCGAAATGGGTACTTCGTCCTCCTTTCAGACGAGACGTCAGGAAGACACATTTTCCTTTTTCCTAATTTCCTTTAAGAAGAAACTGACATTTGCCTATACAGTTCTATTTTTTTCCTTTTGGTTTTTAATTATAAAAAGCTTCTCGCCACTGATTTATTATATAGGGAACAAATTGTGTCTTTGAGACCCACTGCACTGTAATTACTTGAGTTAGCACTGCGGGTATCCTTCCAGGGGCCAGCAGTCAATTTAGTCTCAGAATAGATAATACACCGACTGCTATTAAGTTTAATGTAGATTAATGTGAGTTGCTTCCCTTTTCATGTATGTATGCAGGTACCAATAATTAAGATTAATTTCCACTAGATAGAATGGCCTTCATTGTGCACAGTGCCAGAAAATGCTCCTTTAATAGCTGTTAATTGGATATATTTGCTTTGATGGTGAAATCCTGATTAGTGGTGTTACCCTGAAAACTCCCCTCCTTGCTCCCCCCACCTCTGCCCACTCTCGAGGAGAAGAAGAGATTGAGGATAGCAGAGTCAGAGCTTTGGAGGTGATGAACTCCTTTGCACTACCTAGCCCAAAGCACCCCCACGAGCTCCATCTTCAAGAACATCGGCCCTGGGTGCTTCCATTCCCTGAGTGCCTACTAAGTGCTAGGTGCTTTATGTGCATTCTTCAGGACAACACTGTGAGGTGTTTATACAAATGAAGAACTTGAGTTTCCGTCATGTTAGGGCATCTGCAGGCTTCACATACCCTGGAAGTGATAGAATGGGGATTCCAGAAGGGCCACTTCCTGACTAAATGCAAGAAGATTTCAAAAATTGCCAAGGGGGGCCATTACCAGTAGCACTGTTGCTTTTCCATTTTCCTTTGCTGTGAAGGTCTTAGAGCCTACAGGGAAGTACCATCTCCCCTCCCTCCCCTGTGTCTCTCTCCACTATTCTTTCCCCTCCTCATTGCATTACAGTGGTTCAAGGCCAAACAGAAAGAGAACAGAAACTCTCAGAGATGCTCTGAAGCATCCAGGCCAAAGCCCTTTTATTCTTCAATAGCTTGATAGCCTGGTTTAAAGTGAGGCAACATTGTGGAATGGTTAATAGTTCTAGAAAGATGTCTTACTTCTCCTTAGCAGTAACCCCCTCTCCATTCTCCTTCTAAGCCGGGAGCTTGCTTCCATATATATCCATGTTTTCCACATAGCGTAGGTACTCTTACAAAAAGCAAAAATTCCTGGCAGTCATTACCCATACCCAGCTTCTTCTGGCTAACTCCAGTGGTGTTTGGTGGAGGGAGCTCTGAGAGGAGGAGAGAAGGCTTCAGGATGAACGTGGTCTCTCTCTATTTTGCTCAGGCTTGTTGTAGTCTCTAGAAGAGCTGAGGTGTGATTTAGGGTGCCTAGAGAGAGGAATGATTGGGGGTACCCAACTCGCTGCTCTTGTGTGTCCCCATGGAACATACTTTGCTGGCCAGAAGAGCTGAGCTGGAATCTTGCTTCTGCCACAGATGAGCTGTGTGGTCTTGGTCAGCTTACTTAACTGCTCTGAGCCTTTCCTTTCCTCCTTAGACCACCTGATTCCCAGGGTGTGTTGCTTTGTTTGGTTTGTTTTTTCAGAGGAAAAATGAGATAATGTGTGTGAAGCCCTTAAGGCAGGATTTGGCACATTCGATGAATATCATTTTCCTTTCCATTTCTTGGGATTGTGGCCCTACTGACGTGTTTAAGGAGAAGCAACGAACTTTATGATATTTTTCCTGACCTGGGCGGAGCTGCATATACACTGACACCAATGGGCAGGAAAAAATTATCCCCAAGTTCTTTTGGGGATATTCATTCAAATCTTTTTTCTCTGTAAACTGAGAAAGTTGGGTTCAGTCAATGGAGTGCCCATGGCATCGTGAATGGGCAATTTGTCATTGCACGGGTCAGTCTCACACATTAGGGTACATTGAGCATCACCTTCCCCACCCACTAATTGCATCCTAGCGCCCTCAGCATCACAACAGCTTACTCTCACACTTCTGAATGCCCCCCAGGGGATGTTATGCTCCCCAATGCCAGCTGAGACCCTCCCCCAGCTCCAGCTGAGTTTCCTGGGTTCTAAAGTTTCTCAGTGGCTCCCTGCAACATTTTCCCCCAGAGCATGGGGGCCCCAGAGTCAGTCTTGCCTTTCTGGAAACAGTGTCGGATGGTCTGAGATCTGCTATGAGGGCCTGAGCTGGAAGTCCCTTGCCCTGGACTGATCTGGCCCCTGACCTTCCCTCCCCACTGCTGGTTGCGGATACCAGCCTGGCTCCCACATCCTCACTTGGCACATGATAGCCAAGGAACCTTCTGGCTGAGAAGAGGTGAAATGTCTTGACCTCCATGTGATACTCTGTCCGCATGTGTCTGTGAGTTGAAAGGGGCAGTTAGGTCTTGTGTCCCTTCCCCACGGGGTCTTAAGGGCTCTCCGGCCCTTTTGATGAGGAGTTGAAAGTGAAGTTTGAAAAAATATGATTGATGTTTAGATGCAGGACATGATTTGGGGGAGGGGTTAAGTAGATTTCTTAATAGCTATAAAAGTTTCTAATTGGGTCTAGTTCTGCTTTCAGAACTCTCTGTAAATCCCATTATAGCTGCGAGGTGAATATTTTCAATGGAAGAATGGCCCAGGCTTCAGTAGCCTTGCCTGGGAGTCTGGCTTGGGTTTGAATCATGGTCTATCATTTATTAGCACATGATATCATGCAAATTACTAAATCCCTTATGGCCTCAGCCTCAGTTTCTCCTCCAGTCATGGGAAAAAAGAAACCTATCTTGCAGAAAGTTGCTGTGATCACTAATGAAACCCACGTTTCAAAGCAACCAATACATGAGAATAGTTCATGAAAAGGCAAAAACCTTAAGCACAGAGAATGGGCTTAAATTAGAGCAAGATGGGCTGAAGTTAGTTCTGAGGAGAAAACTCTTGAATGTATGAATGTATATATTGTTTTACCGCTGGACAAAGTAAGAATGTCTGGAATTCCTGAAAATCTTCAAGAATACGTGAACTTTTCCATCAGAAGTAGTTCTGCTATGGCTTAACCCAGCAGAGGGAGAGTTTGTGATTTTTACTTCCGACTGTATGGATGGCCGTGTCCTCACTGCATGTCTGATGGTGCACGTCTGCCTGGCAGGTATGTGCCAGGCAGGTGCGCTTGGGGCTTGCTGGATGCTCACTGAGCGCGTTTCCACCACCCCCTGGTCAGGGATGCGTCTGTACAATTTTGCCTGAGTGGACATGTACAGACCCGACTTTTTTTTTTATTTTTTTTAAAGATTTTATTTATCCATTTGATACAGAGCAAGAGATCACAAGTAGGCAGAGAGGCAGGCAGAGAGAGAAGGGGAAGCAGGTTCCCCGCTGAGCAGAGAGGCCCATGCGGGGCTCGATCCCAGGACCCCGAGATCATGACCTGAGCTGAAGGCAGAGGCTTAACCCACTGAGCCACCCAGGCACCCCCAGACCCGACTTTTTAAAAGAATCAGTGCAGAGGTCCATCTTCCTAAGAAGGCCACGCTTAAAAGAAGGAATTAGTATATGCTCAAGTTTGGTGGGAGACACTAGATTCAGAGGTCTGCACATGCAGGGAGAACCCAGCAGCAAAAATGGGCATCCAAGATAGGAACACGTGGGACATGACACATTAGCAAGGAGTGGAAACTGAGTGGGGCCCACAGGATTAGCCTCAGTGGGACATGAGGAGTCATAGGACTGAGCCACTGGGCAGAGCAAAGCCCTGTTAGCCTATGTGATGAATGCTCTTTCTCGAATGACCTGGACAGACCGTAAGAGCTCAGTGTGGCTTTCTTAGGAACGCTCAATATAGAATTGTCGAATTTAATTCTGGGATTCTGGAGTTGAGAGACAATGACCTACCCCAAGGAAGAGTGAAGGGACAGTGAGCTACCCTGAGGCCCTCGCATGGATGTTAGCTGGCCCACCTGGGGCTTCTGCTGATATCTGGGATCAGAAGTGTCTGTAGGGGGACAGCTGCTTCCATAAATTCTGGGGCTGGCATTTGGTGTTGAGGGTAGGGTTTGTTGCATTCCATTGTTGAGGGACATTGTTCAGACCCTGGCATTCCTCTTTGACTAGGATATTTGTGATGGTAGGATGGATGGATGGAAGGACAGGTAGATGGGGGAAAGTAGATAGGAAGAACAAAGAAAAAAGGAAGAAATTGATGGAAAAACCTGAAGTATAACATTGAATCCGAAGAGTTCTGCCCCATTCTGGGTTTCACGCTCAAGAATGGAACTTCAGAGACAGAGAAAACCCAGCAAGTGACAAGGACCAAGGAGGATTCATAAAAGAACATGAAAAAAAAAAAGAATTCTTCATTTCGCTCAACATGAGCTGGGATGTGCTCAGAGCTAACATCAAAAGACATGCATTGAGCCACCTGGGCAGTCACAACGCTCTTGGATTTTAGTCCAATAATCAAAGTGCTTCAAGAAGGTAGTTTTAACCCAAATTATAAGGAACATTTCTTTTCATTCTATTAAATTATTATACGGAACATGAGGTGGTTATGGATTGGAATTATTGCTGGGACTAATGGATGGGATTTACTTGGAGTCACGTTTAGCAGGACACGTATGGTTAAAAGACTGTCCAGCAGTGAGGCAGACTTGCTTGCGACATCTTGAGCCCCTCGTCCTTGAAAATGAACTGTCAGGCAGGTGGTGAACTTCGTTCCTGCACTCGGTCAACAGTTGCACCAAAGACCTCTCAATTCTTATTTTAATTCCTAGGTTTTATGTTTCTAGAATCGAGGGGAATTCGATAATTCTCATGTGGCAGATGCCATCCTAAGTTTTTATGTGGGCTAAAAAACAAGCGGAATACAAATGTATGGGGTAATGTTGGGGAGGAAGGAAGGAAAGGAGACCGGGATAAAGGGCTAAAGTTGGCCTTGTCTCACTGAATCCTTGCAATTGCCTGGGGAGGTATGTGTGATTAGCTTCATTCTTAGAGGAGGAAACTGATACTCAGAGAGGTTAAGTACATATCTGAGGTGACACAGTTAATTAGCAGCACAGATGGGTTCTTGCCTAGTTTTTCCAAAGCCCAAATCCTAGCTCTCTCTGCCATGCCCTATGCCTCCTCAAAGTGCCTTGTCTGGAATTTCCCTGAGGTGCTGTTATCCAGTACGGCTCTGGCCTGATGACCTTGGGTTTGAAGTGGTGCCCCCTGCCTTACCTTGAGCTGTGCCCTTGAGGCAGGCAGGGGGTATGGTGGTTAGTGAATTGGTGCGGAGGTAAGAATGCCCCGGAGGTTTGCCCATCATACATTAACTCTCTCCCAACTGTCCCCTCAACAAACATATCGGCCCCAAATTGTAACTGAATAACACTCTATTACGTAGGTTTTCAGTATGGTGTTTTACCTTGGAAATCAGGAAATAAGTTTCTCATCCCAGGTCCAGCATTTATTCTTTCTGAGACTCAATACTTTATTTTAAAAGGACAGGAAAGGAGGAAAAACTAAGTCATCTCTAGAGTCTTTCAAATATGTTCTATAATTTATAATAATGATATAAAATAGATGCGCATATATGTGTATATATATCTGTGTATATATACATAACGTGTTTATGTGTATGCTAATATTTAAATCAACATCTGCTTATCTGCACTTAGATCAGCCACAGTGATATAATTATCCAATAATCCCAAACTGGAAAATGGTTTAAAATCAATTGTTTGGTTTTGGAATGCATTATTTAGTGATTTTTGTCGCAGAATTATTTAAAATAATAATAAAAAAGCTTTATTTCCTAACAGCACCCTGATTGGTTGGAGCAAGGATGTAGACCAGGAGGACTGAAGGAAATTCACTTGGGTTGAAACAAAATCACCTGCAGAGTGATGGCCAATAGCCAAGAGCTGGCCATGGTCTTGGGGGCTCTTTGGTGTCAGACAAGTCTAGGTCTGGGTCCTGACCTTCCAGTTCCCTGGGTAGGGCAATCGTAGGCAGTTTATTTAACTTCTCTGAGCCTCAGTTCCCCCCACTGGAAAGTGGGGAGAACAGTACCTATCTTATAAAATTGTCAAGGGTGAGACTTGGCCGTATTTTGTGCCTGGCACAGGTCAGTGCCCCCCAAAGGGCAGCTGGTATCATCATGCATGTCCTTATGGTCATTCCTACCCTGCCCTCAAGGGCACGGTCACCCTTTCTTCTCCTGGGTGAGCATGCTGCGCCAGAGTACTGAGAGGCATTTGCCAAACATTTGGGTGAGTAGCAAAATCATCTCGACTGTAGAAATGAAGGTCTGAAATGCGCCTCCGAAAAAGCCATTCCCGTTTGCTTTTGGCCATGCCACTGAAGGTTGGGGGGGGTGGTTCCCCCTGCCTCTATGAATGGGTCCCCAGTCACCAGCCTCAGCCTCCTCCTGCTGTGGTGGGCACTGTTCTGGGAGCGCCCTACAGGCCAGTGCTCCAGCCAGGAGGAGGTTAAAACCAACAT
Source organism: Enhydra lutris kenyoni (assembly GCF_002288905.1). NCBI lineage: Eukaryota > Metazoa > Chordata > Mammalia > Carnivora > Mustelidae > Enhydra > Enhydra lutris. Next base: position 102,526,900 of record NW_019154085.1, read on the forward strand.
TTGCAGATAAAGAGGTAAACATATTTACATTCCTCTCTTCACACTTTATGCATATGTCATGCAGTGAATAGTTTTAGAGGTCTGTTTGTACTATCTCTCCAGAATTTTTACAGTCTGGAGGACACAAAATCTCTATAAAGTGACTTATTGAAATAGAAGCAGATTGGTAAAACCGTTTCCCTCTTATGAACTGTGAAGAATGATCCTCTAAATGAAATCAGGAAGGAACTGGACAGAATCTTGTTTAATGGTCTGACAAAATGAATCACAACGATTCCAGACATCCATCACTGCTAAAAAGGAACCACAAATGATCTGTGAACCACTATATATTGATTACCCATGTAGTACAAGTGTCGGATTTAATGTTCACACACCATAGAGAGGCGGCAGGGACAGATGGTGCCTTAACTCTTCTTTGATAGATTTTAATGGTGAAATATTGATTTCTATCTGGCCAAGGCCTGCTGTTAGGGGCCAAAGTCATTTGTTGGGTATTGCCGGACACCCAGTCGGCCCGACGTAATCAATCATTTTTGGCAAGGCAGGTGAAAATCCAGAGAGAAGCACCTTGGAACCCAAACTGGAGCGTGATGTGTCTGAGTCCAGCCACCTAGAGAAAGAGAGAGAGAGAGAGAGAGAGAGAGAGAGGACTCTTGGAGATTGTGCTTGTAAAGAATTATTAATGATAAGACATGTTTACTGAGGAGAGTCGCAGCGAATCAGAGCTGACATGAAATAGTCTGGGAGCCTCGTGGAGAAAATGAGCCTCTTGCTAAGAGGGACTATATTTTATTTAAACATCCTTCTAAGGCTGAGAACTCAGGTAATCTGTTGTGTTACAAGCCACTGGCTGTTCTTGCCATCCAGAGAGATAACACTGAGGCGCTAATAGGAACACATCAATCACAATCAGGCTGCAATTCCAGTGGTGTCTCGTCCTCCCAGCTCCTCTTTAAGCTCCTTTAATAACGGTGATAACATAGTTCGGGGGCTGCTGAGAGGGGCTCTCCCTTCTGAGGGTCATATTCATAAAGTGAATAGCTTGCCAAGTCAGCACCCTGGGAAGCGGATCTCTGCCGGACTTCCTTGCAGGGAGAGAGGGAGGAGCATGGGCGAATGGGGCGGGTTGGAATCCAACAGGAGAATTTTCTGTCATCTGTTGGTCCTCGAGGTTCTGTGATGTCACTCCTACCTCCTTCTAAGAAAGGGCTCTGTGTGTCTGTGTGTGTGTGTGAGATGTGTAATTATCAAGCCACAAGACTCATTTTCTTAGGCAGCTTATAAAATGGTCTTGGAGGTGATTCCCAGTTGGAGCTCTCCACGTTTGGTGTATGACAACCTCATGCGAATGGGTATATGGCTTCCCCAGAGGATTCTGGGAAAGGGATGTGTGAGGCAGGTGGGGGGCAATGGGGGATCCTCTGGACTTCTGCCACTCTGTGTCAGTCTCTATCCTATCACCCCCAAGGTCAACACCTTTTTGCTGATTTGACTTCCCTGTAAGCTATGAGCTACTTGAGCGTGGCATTTGTGTCTAATTAATTGTTATAGCCTCAGTACTAACACATGATCTTGGGACTCACAAGATACTCAACTCGTGAATACGGCTGAACACATAAATGCAGGTGCTTATACTGAAAGAAGTCACACTGCTTTGCACCTTTTGAGTATCCACATAAATATGTGTGTTGTGGGTGTGTAAATATACACATTCACGAAAGCATGCACTAACTTTATAAAGACATGTAACCTTATTTGTGTGACTTGACTTCTTTTTATGAGACAGCATGGCTTAGTGGATGACAGCTTGGATATAAGAGGGGGACTGCCTGCATTCAAATCCTGGCTCTAGCACTTATTGGAAGATGACTGTGGACAAGTTGCTTGAACTCTCTGTGCCTCAGTTACCTCATCTGTAGAGTGGGAAGAATAACGTACTTATGTTTTGAGGATTAAATGAGTTAGTAGACATGAAGCATTTATAATAGTACATTGCATACACTAAGCATAAATGTTTTACAGTGTGTGTATATATATATACATGTACATATATACATATATATGTTTAAAGTACATATTTAGCCATGGCATTATATTCAAAATCTTTATATAAATGAATACATATCTGTTTCGGAAATATATAAGCCTTTAAATGGTTGGTGTTAGGGATCCCAACCAATATTCAAGTCTGAACTGAGAGCAGTAAGTTTAATTTGGTGGTAGTTAGATGGGGTGACAGGTATTTCCTTAGTATGTTTATCTCCCAAAATCTTCCGTGAAGGTGTGTATCTCTAACTGAACGAGTGTATATATCCACGCACACATGCGAAGCTGCTGCAGGGCAGGATGAACCCAGCTTTGTGGACCGCCCCAGATGTGCAACCTGCCCCCAGATGTGCGAGTGCGGGCAGCAGATTCCGCTTAGATTATCTTGCTTACCTAATGATTTTTGCTTCACTGCCTTGCTCGATTGTGTTCACCAGGACTGCAGGCTATTAAAATGTCAAGGCACATTGAATTGTTGTTATCCAGGAGAGAGACCTTTCCAATCAACCTGTGTTCTGGGGGTTGCATAAACTCCAAGAAGGCGATTGGAGAAAGGCTTTATGGCTTTTTTTACATAGATGGGGGTGAGCAGGAAGGTTGGGAGAGGGCACGGGGAGGGGGAGGAGAGGTAGGACGGGATCGGGGTTTATGGCAGCTGGAGTGTGCTAATTAAAATGCCATCTCCTCAAACAGGTATTGGTGGCTCCTCGCCTTTGCATTTATGGGTAACTGCAATAGGGCCTTGCTGTGTGATGCTGTGGTTTAACGGAGGGAGGGGGAAGGGACTCACAGTGGGCGGTGGGGGTGGGCCTGAGAGGCTGCACTGTTGAGAATCAGGGGTGGGGTACATCGAGCAATGTTACAAGGCAGAAATAGCGAGGACTTATATCCCGGGTTGGCAGAAGGGATTAGAGAGAAAAACAAAGGCTTCTTTGGCGCTGCACGGGTCCCAGCTCTGCGGAGGTAGACGCTCTCTGCACCCCAGGCGCTGGTGGCCTTAACCCACGCGGTACCTCTGGCCCGGCTCCGCCTGTGCCAGCTGGGACTGTCTGGAGACGGTCTTCTGTTCACGCCGTCAAGTCTCATTTGACCGAGGATTTATTTTCCTTCGGGGACTGAGGGAAAGCAGGGGCAAAGGACGTTCTCATAAAGAATCCAGCGAGCGGGGCTCGCGCAGAAACTCAAAGTTCCTTGGCTGGACTTTTCCCCTTTGTTCACATCGGCTTGCAAATATTTAGCTTTCCCCGGCCACGTCTGTTTCATTTTTGTTTCAAAAGAGATGGCTTTGTTTTTGCCTGCGCGGGACTAGGCGAGGCGCTCCGTGCGTCCCGCCCCCTCGCCTCGGGCGTCACTGCCTCGCGGCGCCAGCTAGGTGGCCCCGGGGCCGCCAGGCGTCCCCGCCTTTGTCAGGCTTATTCGTCGGGGTGTTAGCTGCGCGCGCGCACGCACGCACGAACGCATCCCCGCGCTCTCCCCCGCGCATGCGCGCACCCGCCGCTCCGCCCCCTGCACCGCCTCCGTTCCTCGGCTGTCGCACCCGCCAGTCCTCAAGTTCGCGTCCCTGTTCGCAGCGGGCTGTCCTGAGCTGTCCACCTGGGTCTCCTGTCCCCGGCGCAGCCCGATTTTTTTTGCTTAAACCCAAGGTGGCGTTTCCCGCTAACCTTCTTTCCGGCGTCTCTTTTAGCTGGCTGGCGGCGGGCAGTATCTTAATAAGGATTCATCTGACTTCTCTCTCCGTGCGTCCCTCTTCCTTGGTGGAGGGTGACGGGGCTTCCAGAGCACGCCAGACCTGCTTTGGTACTTTAACCGCACCTTTCATCCGGAGGCAGCTTCTCCCTCAGCACACACTTCCAGGAGCCTTTCCTCCCGCTAGCGCCCGCGCAGTGTCCCTCATTACAGTTCCCAGGGTCCCATTAACTCTCAGCTTCACCAGGCTTTATCGAAAATGCTTGTTTATTTTTACCCCTACAAAACTGGCGGTTCATTCATTTAATCATTTATTGAGCATCCACTTTTAAGTATTAACCTATTGTTAAGTACTGAGGTTATAACGGGAAGAAAAACAAGACAGAGTTCCTCCCACTGTGGCCTCTGAAAGATTCTCTCTGGGTCAGAGGCGGTGTAATACTTATTTCTGTAACCTGAAACATACTAATGCTAATGCATTAATGCTAATGTATGTTAATGCTAAATGCACTCTGAATACATAGATGAAAGGCAGAATGAGCCCTCCCCCACCCTTTTGGGGAACCTCACAAGCGTTTTCTGTTTGCTGTTTCGTTATTCAAAACACAATCTTAATGACAAGCTCAATAGAAGCTTTTACTTAAAACTTAAGTTCCTGTAGACCCATTATGTCCCTGGGTCTCTGAAGCCATCCTATGAGTTGGCTTGTGGTCCAGTACTAGCATTTCATCTTATTAAGGCTCAGGGAGTACAAAGTCAGAGGTCAAATGGCCCCTTGGTGATGGAGCCCAGATCAGACCTGACCCTCAGGCTCTGTATGGCCAGCCCAGCTCTGCACTCCAACTCTGTACAGGACGTGTGTCCTCGTCTCCCATGCAGGCCACATGTTTCCCAACCAGAATCTCAGGAAAATGGTAAAAGAGGGAATAGGTGGATGCCCAGTTTCTATTTAATTCTCTTCCAGATTTTTCCTGGGCCCTCCCTGACACAAGAGATATTTAGGAAGGAGACTCATTTAATGGATATTCAGGTATGATTTTTCTCTCTTAGCTTCCTCTTAGCCCCTACTCTTGCCCCTCGTGATCTTTCCAGAGTAGGGTGAGCTCACCTCTGTCTTAACTGGATTTTCACCAGGAACTTGAGACTGCGTGCTATTCCCATCACCTGGGTCAGTTCATTTCTGTGATTAGATTTGTTTAATTAACATAACTAGGAGGCCCTATGTACCTCGGCCAAGAGGGACGGACAGCTCCCCAAATGCTTTCTGGACACTGTGCCAATGGCAGCTTTGGGTCCATGCCAGTGACCTTAACTTCACCCACTTGTGGCATTTGAGCCACTGATAACACACTGAGCCACCCAGGTGCCCCCAGACAGTGTTCTATATCACCTGGAGCATCTGGGGTTTCATTTCTCTGAGTTAAAAGTTCCTCATCTGTAAAAGGGGAATAACAAAGTTTACCTCACCACACTGATAGCAGGATTCAGTGAGACAGTCTGTAAAGTGACCTCTTTTTTTTTTTAAAGATTTTATTTATTTATTTGACAGACAGAGATCACAAGTAGACAGAGAGGCAGGCAGAGAGAGAGAGGGAAGCAGGCTCCCTGCTGAGCAGAGAGCCCGATGTGGGACTCGATCCCAGGACCCTGAGATCATGACCTGAGCCGAAGGCAGCGGCTTAACCCACTGAGCCACCCAGGCACCCCTGTAAAGTGACCTCTTAATGTCTTGCGCAGAGTGCACCCACTCCCCAGGTGTCTCCTTCTGGTATACACACAGACACATACACACCACACACACAAGCACGCGCGCGCGCACACACACACACACACACACACACACACACACACACACCACAGTCACCAGCTTTATCCCAGCCGGGCTCTTCTTCATTCTTTCACTTCCATCCATCGTTTTCTGATATTCCTTTAGTTTTCCCCCTCCTCCTATATATTCTTCCTTCTTCTCTACCCCTTTCTAGTGTCCTCGCTTCATTTGGCTCCTTGACCTTATCCTTTTCATGAAGTTTACTCATCTGGGCTCTGCCCAATGACAGTGAGTCATGTGGTCTGGGGCCAATTAAGAAACTTCTTTGGGCAAGTGCCCCTCTTTCTTCAGAAGCACCTTTCCTAGCAGTGTTAACCATGCCTGTGCCCTCATCAGACCCCTGAACCCTTGAGGTAGGGATTGTGGCTTAATGAGCTAGAACATAGGGGAGACTTGAAAAGGGTTGGTGGGGGGGAAGGAAGGAAAGGAGGGAGGATGGGAAGAAGAAAGGTAGGAAGGAAGGAGGGAGGGACAGGAGAAAGGGAGGAAGGAAAGGAGGGAGAGAAGGAGGGAGGAAGGGCTCTTTTTATGATCCAAGGTGGTCAGTCTTATGAACTCCAGAGGCTGCACATGACTACCAGTAGCCTCTGCAAGTTCATAGAAGTGATTCTTGCCTCCAGCCAGGGGACTGGCTGCTGAATGGAGCTCAGGCTGGGTTTCAGACCTCGTTTGCCTCTTTGGCTATCGCTCAGGGCACATTGTATAGCACGTGAGTTCTGCTGCAAAAGGAGTCGAGAATACAGCATAGGCTGCCTGGCACTGGTCTGACTCATGTTGTCAGGTGAAGTGGTTCAGGCTTCTCCTGTTAAAGAAGTCCCTGCCATTGGCCTGCACCATGGTCATGTAGCTGTTTCCCACAGAGCTGCAGTGGGGCATGGGGAGCTCCTTCCCAGTGTGACAGAGATGCGTCAGGCTTCCTAGACATGCAGTCATTTGACAATGGCTGCCACCCTCATGACGGTGGAAGAAAGGAGTGCCTCCTTCCCTCACGTTCCCTGAAGTTTGCCCTCATTGGGTGACCCTCCTTTAATATGACTGTAGACAATATGTATAGCTAATTTTATTAAGTGCCTAGTCAATGCTAGTTAATACTAAAGCTAGTGCAATTTTTTTTTACTCCTCACAAAGCTCCATGGAATAGGCAGAAATCTCCCCATTTCACAGACATGGAAATGAGGTCTCAGAGAAGTAAGTGGTGGAAGTAAGGTAAGTAACTATGTTGGTGGAAGACAGGTGAGTAAGTTGATGGAAGACACTTTCCAGCACAATGTGATTTCATCTCCCTCGGGATGGGACCGGAGCTCCAGGGTTTCTTATCTGAGAGTTCTCTTTAGTGGCTGCCAGATGTCTTGGAAGGACCTAGCAGTAAGGTAGGAAAGGGCATCTCTGAGTTGGAGGGCAGATATGGTTCAAGGAACTGGCTAGGCGACAGCTTTGTTTGGCCAGAGCCTGGCCCATATCAAAACCACATGGACACTCCTCTTTTCTTCTTGCCAAAGAACAAAAGAAGAGATTAAAACTTTGTGCTCCCAGGAAGCACACACATTTGGAGAGTCTTCTGCTAATATAGCCTGCAGGAATATGAAACACTTTTGTCACTTTTTAGAAGCAGAGGTGGCAGAAAAAGGTCATATTTTCATCTCTTCAAGTTTCCAGTCATAAAGTGAAAATTTTTTTCCCTTAATCTCCTCCCTTTCAATAAGTCTCGGTGCTCTCGAGTTACTCGTTTTTCCACAATTTCCTGAAATTTCAAGTCTCTCCTGCACTAAGACTTGGTGTTTGCCACAACCTCAGACTGTGTCTACTGGCAAGTGAGTTTTTAGATAAGTTTAAAAATCAAATCCATTAGGAATGGCGGCCTTGGAGGGACTGGAGGTGGGGGGGTGCAGAGAGCCTACTCCACAAATCTACACCAAAAACACAACAGAGACCTGAGTTCAGAAGGCTGTCCTGACCCTTGGGCAGCAATTCCTCCATCTCTCTAAGCCTTAGTTTTCACATCTGGAAAATGGCAGCAGCTGTAAGTGCCTCCCAGGGCTGCCTTAAGGAATGAATGAAGTGACGTGAGAAGGCATGGGGCAAGAGCTGGCCCTTGGTGGTCCCTCCCTAGACACTTACCATGTTCCCCCCAGTCATTCTAGCCATGTCGTTCCCCACTATTTCTGGCTCCCATGCAAACTTCTGTGACTTAGCTCTAGGCAGCTGCTGTGGGTTTTATGCCGGAATTATTCAGTTTTCATTTTGATTGGTTTTTCTCCGAGTCCACACTACAAGTGGGCTTCCATCCGGGGTAAATTTGCTTTGTATCTCTCCCACCAACATGGGCATCTTGGGTGTTGCATTGGGCTTTAAACTTGCAGCTGATAGGGAATGGAGGCTCTGCTCCACTTTCTCTGGGTCTCATGCCATGTGACCACCTGATGCACTTGTTGTTGAGCCACATAGGTCCAATGTAAACATTTGACAGAGGCAGTTTTGCTTTGTGGTTATGAGCAGTGAAGATGCCTCTGACCCAAAGTACATACCCGTTGACAAATCCCTCAGTCCCTCTGAGCTTCAGATTGCCATTGGTAAGATAGGGACAATGGAGAGTGTCTCTCAGGGTTAGTGTGGAGATTACATGAAATCACAGATGTAAAGAGAGAGGTCTATGCCTCTATAGAGTAATGGTCTAATATATTTGTGGTTGGTATTTTTATTCTTAATGTGTGAAGGCTATCTATCTACCTACTTACCTACCTACCTGCCTGCCTACCTGTCTACTTCTTCTACTTATCTACCTATCTACCATCTATCATGTCAAATATTCCTGGTGATTTTCATTACAATCTCTCAAGAAATGATTCTTCACAAAATAATGGCTCCAAGGTTGAATTAAAATAGTGTTGCAACCACTTCACGGGGCATGGTCCCCCATACAGGTTATAGACTAAGTACCTTTAATTTGCTCACTCCACCTTTAAGAGAAATTGCTTAATGCCACTCAAATTTCGGATTTTTACCTGAACTTTGTAAAGCAAACAACATAATCAAATATATTACTATAAGCACACATCTGATTAACCTTAAAAAGTGAGTTTATGCATGTGGTGATGATGATTGCTGTTCTTAAAAACAAAGGAGCTGTTGTTCCTTTGAGAAATTCTGTTAACTATCTTACTTGCTTGGATCCAAGAATACATTGAAGAGGTTCTCGTCTGTTCATTCCATAAATACTTGCTGAATCACAGGATCCGGAAAAGAGTAAAAGAGGCTGGTTCCTGCCCTCCAAGAGTCTCTGCCTGGTGGGGAGACCAGCCTAGGTCAGTACCCCTGTGCTCCAGTAGAAGTAGACAGAGGGGTGTTCTGGAGGCAGAGGGAAGGAGTTTTCAATCAGGACTGGTAGAGGAAAAAGGGGTATCCAAGGAGGATCTGTGGAGCAGCATAGATAACTGACTTGGGAATTTCACAGAAGAGGGGGGGAGGTTCCATACATTGGGGAAGAAAGAATGAGTAGGATGATGGGGCTGCAGAAGGGAGGGGAGACAGAGAGACAGACAGGCTGAGCTTCAAGATGTTCACTGTGACCAGAGTCAAGCCGAGGAAGTATGGATAGGATCCCAAGAGCTGCAGGAGCGGGAGCGATGTGACCATGTTAGTGTGTTAGAGTACTGGGAATATGGAGGGCATGCTTGGGAGAAGGGGAGGCATTGTGCTGAAGCAGGGAGAGAGTCAGAGAATTACTTTCCTAGCATCTGCCCCACCTGGGAGCCTGTGAGAAATACAGATTCTTTATCTCCACTCTAGACCAACTGAGTCAGGGTCAGCATTTTAACAAGGCTCCAGGGCGATTGATATTCAACCGGGCATTGGAAGACTCCTGAGAAATTCGGGACTGAACTAGCATGGGCCTGAAGCATTAGTGATAGAAGGGGAAGAATTTGCATCCTGTGTGAGTCTCTGGTTCCACTGAAAAGTGGAATGACTTAGCAAGGAATAATTGAAGAATTTTTTGGCAAGTTCTCTCTAGAAGCTGCTGTGTAAATGTGCATTTTGTGCCATCAGATATGTAAATGAGTTAGGTGCCCAGAGTTTATTAAGAAGTCCTGAAATGTACTAAAAGAGACTGTGACAGATGAATTGCTTATGCAGGGCTGTGTTCAGAGAGGGTGCTAGATAAATACTATTTGAGTAGATACTTTAAAGTGAGGGGTCTTCCTTACCTTGTTGGAATTAAGGGCATGTAACGTGTCTGGGGGTGGGCAGCTGCAACCATGGACGGAAAAATGGTATTGGACCAGTGTATGGCTGGCTAGACCTGGGTGTGTATGGGGGGTGACCTCTCTTTTAGAAAAACTCCATTCATTCAGACATGCATCTGCTGAATGTTATGTCAGACACTGGGAATATAGAGATGAGCCAGAGAGGGTTCACAAGCTGAAGGTGATTGAGTGGCCCTGTGCATGGATGTGAAGTGTTCAGCAAGGACAGAACGCTCAACATCTTGCTCAGCTTTGGCACATAGTAACATGCTGGAGCGCCTGGGTTCTGAGCCAGAGACCCCCAGATGCCAAACTCTTCCCTACCCTGGGCAAGTGCCGCAGCCCCTTTGTGCCTCAGCTTCCACACTGCAAAGGGAGAAAGGTAATACTTCTTAGGGTGGTTGTCAGGAAGAGATGAGCATATGTGTGCAAAATGCTCAGGAAAGGGTAACAATCCTCCGTCATCACCGCCACCACCACCACCACCATCATCATCATCATCATGGTTGTTACTGTATTATCCTTATCTTTGTTTCGACTCTTTTGAGAGATACAGAAGAAACACAAAACATATTTTCAGCTCTCAAGAAATTTCCTAGCTTGGTCAGAGGAGCCTGTGACTCTTGATCTCAGGATTGTGAGTTTGAACCCCATGTAGGGAGTCGAGATTACTTAAATAAATTCAACTTAAAAAAAAAAGAAAAGAAATTTTCTAGCTAGAAGTTGCCCTCTGTGGGCTGGGACTCCCAAGAAGATGCTGTTGAGACACAAGTGTCAGGGCAGAAGAGGCCACTGGGAGGACAAGAGCAATGGAACCCTATGGATTTGGAGAGAGAAGGACCAACAACAGCCTTTTGCCCCAAGGCTCTTATTGTACACAAAGGAAGCAGACCAGAGGGTAGAGTAGACGATTCTTCCTCCTGATCACTCAGCTGAGGAGCAGTTGTACTGTGTCAGGAACCCCATCTTCTGGCTCCTGAGCTAACAGGCCATCTGCACAAAACACCACAGCGTACCAGGAGCTCACTGGTGCCGGGGCTTGGCTGAACTGTGAGGCCAGTGAGGCCAGGTATAATAGGGTGCCCACAAAGGGGCTGGGGTTCTGAGTCTGGTCAAGGATGACATCCAACCTCTGCCCCAGTCAGCAGAATCCCCTCTTACCTGGCTCTTCCAGTGACTCCCTCTGTCCCCTCCCTCTCTTCCTTGCCTCCTCAGATATGTCCCCAGGGCAACATGCGAGGCCTTGTTGGAAACAGGACTGGGAGGAACTCACAATCTCTCAAGCAGCAGGGGTAGAGAAGGTATTTCACTGAGAATGGGACTCCACTGATTGACAGTGGCAGCCAGTGTTGTACTGAGAGATCTGAGGCTCCACTGGGAGCCTGTGGGAAAGCGTGCGACGATTGATTAGCAATGCCTGTCAAGGGTGCAAGAAGAGAAGAGTGGTTGCTCCAGGGTCTGTGTTTATTTCCCCAGAAACAAGGTCTGGACCTGGAGAATGGTTTCATTTCTGACTCACAACCCTACAATGTCATAATCACATGTTCGTGCAATGATTCGATTTGGTACTAGAGATAAGAAGAAAAATCCACAAACTAACCAGCCAATCCACAAACAACATCCAATCCAACAAATAAGTAAACAAACAGCCTTTCTTTGCCCTTAAGAATTCTTGGGGTCTTCAGAGCCCTAGACTATCCAAAGGGTAGCTGTGTTTAAGATACCCTCTGTGTGAACCTTTGGAGCATTGTCTTCCCTTGAACCCACCAGATCTGATCACTGGATTGCATGTTATTTTTAAATAGGCCCAAGTTTCATAGGGTTTGTATCTAGAAACACCTTGCATGGTATTCGCTGTGGCCCCATCTCCAATCTAGCCCTGCTTTTTGGCCAGAGCCTGCACTCCTTTCCATCCCCCACCACAGGAGAATGCGGAGTCAGTATGCCCCTTGAAAAGAAAGCACCCTGGGTAATGCAACCTTTACAAAGTAGGGTGAATGTGACATGTGGTTGTTCCTGGCCAATGCATACTCAGGTCTGGGAGCAGCTCTCTTTCTAAGCCACAGGTGTAGGAAGAAGGCCTGGGTCTACTTTGCTGACTTTTATAGAAGCACCCATAGTCTCCGAGCCTGGTTTCCCTTTGTTACCACAAGCATACCTCTGCAAGTCTCCTGGCTGCTCCTAGCTGTCCAGCCTTGACCTTGGATTAAAGCTAAGGCGCCTGACCTTTATAGGGAACCAGCCTGAGGCCTTATTGAAAAGTAAGTAAGCCAATATATATGTGACAGTTAGTATTAAGTTTGCTTTGAGTAAGAGGGACCCCAAATAGCAGTGCTTAAACAGATAGCAGTTACTCTCTGTCACTTAAGTCTAGAGATAAGTAGCCTGAGCTGGCGTGGAGCTCCTCTCTGTACAGTTCTCAGGGATCTACTTTCTTATAGTCACTTTTCCACTGTTCCCAAAGTTTGTCCCTTTCCTCGTGGTCCAGTCTGATTGCATCCACATCCATGTTCCCACAGAAGACTGGAGAAAGGTCTGAAAAACCACTGGCAAAGGGCATGAACCATCCATCACTTTCCTACACTCCCACTTACATCCCATTGGTCAGAACTGAGTCACATGGTCACACCCAGCTGCAAGGGAGCCTGGGAAATGCAGTCTTTATCCAGGGAGCCGTGTGCCCTACCAAACATGTATTATTTATGGAAAGAGGGGAAGAATAAAATTTGGGGTCCAACCAAACCCTGCCCCAGTTTATGAAACACTTAGAGCTGTGCTCGGCTAAATGATAAGTCCTCCCCTGTTTTTGCTCATTGCATGCATGGACTTAGGATAGCAGGAGTGTGGGTTTTCATTTCAGTCCGGTTTGCTACCAGCACATGTCACTCCTGGTACTGTTTTCTAAATTGACCACCTGAAGAATTTGTGCCAGAAGAAATTCCTTTTATTGCCTTCTTGCAAGGGAGCCGGTGAGTATTTGATGGGTAGGTTCCTTGCTTATAAGTTGACGTGGTTAGTTCATGTTTCCTCGAAAGTCAGAAACCTTTCAGTGACTTACACAGCCACCTTTGCATACCAGGGGGAGGCTGTGAAGGGGGAGCCTTGGCATATCACACTGCAGAGATGGCTGACCCCCTCAGCCTTTCATTCTTTCAAGAAGAAAGACCTGTGTGGTACCCAGACCCTCCTTCTTTTGTGTTCTGGGGCTTAAAGTCATGTGGTAATGACTCATTTCTACCAGTATTTACCCAGGGTGGGCAAGTGCCCATTGTGGGAGAATACATATTGCCCTTGACCTCGTGGAGTTTTCAGTAGTTGGGAAGACAGATATTAGACACACGATTACCCAAATCCTTCTTTAATTATAATGATATCTAGAATCAATCACTCTTAGTAACTAAAGAGTCATTTTCAATACCTGCTGCTTCTCACCTGCCGTATCTGAGTAGGTACCAGGTCCTGAGACTTCTTTCTTGGAATGGTTCTGACATGATTTGTCCCTTTCACCTCTCACTATTGCTGGCCTGCCCCTGGCCTTCATGATCTCTTCTGACTGCTAGGTTCATGTGGAATTTGAGTGTGTGGGCTCTGGAAGGAGGCTGCCTCCTCTACCACTTATTGGTGTCATGTGACCCTGGGTTTATTTGACCTCTGGGTCTCCATTTCCTCTTCTTTAAAGTGAAATGATAACAGACAGACTGTATTTGTTTGCTAGAGCTTCTGGAACAAAATACCACAAAGCGGATGGCTTAAACAACAGAAACGGATTGTCTCTCGGTTCTGGAGGCCAGAAGTATGAGATCGTGGTCTCAGTGGAGATGGTTCCATCCAAAGACCATGAGAAAAATTTGGTTCTGGGAGTAAGTAACTTTTTGATGGATACAATTCAACCCTTAACATTGGCTCTATACCACTGGATTCAAATGTGTTATATATGTAAAGCACATAGAATAGGGTGGGCACAAAGAAGGCCTCAGGATCAGGAACTATTGTTTTGAATTGTGACGTCTTTCCAGCTGGTCCTCCAGCTCCAATCCCTGCTCTCCTGTATAGCTGAAATGGTAGATCAGTCAATACAGACGTATCTCATTTTGTCCCTGCTCAGACCCCAGTCCTTACCATGCCCTTCAAGCCTCTGTATAATCTGGCGCAAATCAACCCAATTCTTCTCCATCTCCCCACATTACATTTATAGCTTTATCATGTAATTTATCATCTGCTTTGCATGGTGCTTGGCTGTGAATGCTAGCAGCCTCCCAGGTGAGCTTCTTAGGGCCAGGACCATGATTACTTAATCTACTCTCCACTGTAGATCTCTTCACATTCAGCTTCGTAACTCTCGTGTCCACAACAGTGCCAGGCCTCCCCCCAGATTTTCTGCAGTGCTGACCAGTGCTCCGTGCTGCTGTGTGTGTGTGTGTGTGTGTGTGTGTGTGTGTGAGAAAGAGAGAGAGAGCGTGCGTGAGCAATGAGTGAGCTTGTCTTTCTCACCATTCTGGAGGCTGGAAAGTCCAAGATCAAGTTGCTAGTCCTTGGGTTCCTGGTGAGAGCTCCCTTGCAGATTGCCTTCTAGCCATGCCCTCACGTGGAGGAGAGATCATCTCTCTCATGTTTCATAAAGGCACTAACGGCATTCACGAGGACTCTGCTCTTAGGACCTAATTATCTGCCAAAGGCCCCACCTTCGAACAGCCTTACGATGGGGATTAGGGCGTTAACATAATAATTGTGGGGTTGGGGGTGGACACAGACATCCAGTGCTTGGCATGTACCACATCTGCTTCTTATCTGGCATAGTGACCTTTGTCACACTGGGCTCACCTCCTGGACTCCTTTCTCAACTCTGGACCCAGCTAGTTCCCCTCCTATCCTCTCCCAGAACATCCTTCTCCTCCAGCCAAAGTTGTTTGTGGGTAGTGAGGAAGTTCACTGGCAGGAGTGGTAGATGTCTGGAAAAAGAGGAGCCTGAGGCTCCAGGCAGGATGGTGGTGGCTGTGAGATGCTGCAGCTGCTGTCCTCCTAGTTTGCCATTCTGGTTCCACCTCCTTGAGTGCTATGTTCAGGCTCTATGTGTATTGTATTGTATTGTATTGTATTGTATTGTATTGTATTTTACCTCTTTCAGTGATGCCCCCGTCTTTTCTCAGGTATTTTGTGTCCTCATGCTCCTTGACCTATATCTAAACCTGTCTTGAGAAAAAAAGACACTCTAAGATCTCCAGTCCTTAAGACAAACAGAAGTCACAGGATCCTACTTCTTAGTCTGGCTTCTGATGAGGGACTGGAAGGCTTTTTCCCTATGGAAGTGTGTGGGGGGAGAAGGCAGGAGTATAAGTAGAGGGAGTGTCTACCTGGGCAGCTGCAAACCCTCCCTGGAGAAAGCACTTCCAGATCCAGCTCTCGGCACCTACCCTACTGCTGTACTTCCAGGGATGTATTTCCTTTACTAGTGAGTCAGAAATGGCCCTTTGGGGTCAGCTCTGTAGAATTGTAAAGGGGCCAACAGTGTGCTCTGGGACCTGAAGGCATGTATCCATGAGATCGATAGGCCGGGCAGACATAGGAAACATGAATGATGGAAACACAGGGGTGCACATGCCCCCTGCATGCAGGAGACACGCATCAGTGCAGACTGCAGGCTGACAGAGGGGTTGAATGGAAGGCAGTGATTAGTTCTGGTAGGGGATTCTGGGAAGACTATCTGGAGGAGGTGGCAGAGGGGCCAACCATGGCTGGAAGAAGAGGGTGGATGGTCAGGAATGGTCCAAGAAGGGAGAAAGTTAAGTATTGGAACTAGAAACTAGGAGTCTTGGTAGAGAGACATGTTTGGGGATGGGGAGAAGAGTCCAAAAGTCCACATCAAGGAAAAATGATAATGAAGCTGCCCAATGAATTTCCTTTGCCTTCCTGATCTCATCTGCCTTCCCCATGAGTCCTGCCTATGCAGGGCTTCTCTAGCCCATACAGAACCTCTGTGCAAGTTAGAAAAAGTGTCTCCTTCTGGGTTGACACAGCCCTGCAGGCACACAGTTTGGCCAGCAGATGGCGCCTCTTTGTGACTTGGGAAAGCCAAGGCTGATGGCATGGTCAGCCCAGAACTGACTGAACTTTAGATTCCATCATGGCTTTCAGCAGGGCCTCTTTGCGCAGGGCAACCTGGTCTACACCCCTTAAGCCTCTTGGACCCTCTGGACACATCAGACCCTTTCTACAACGTTGACAGGTGCCGTTCCTTCCACCTGTAAGTTCCAACCCAAACCCCCCCCCCCCCACCAAACACTGCCCAAGACAGTGACACTGTCTGACTTTCTGAGACATAGGGGATGATCTGTATTTTGAGTTCCTGCATGCAACACTGGGCTGGGCACTGCAGACCCACCAGACTGGTCCTGGCCACCCAACAGGGCGCAGGAACGTCTATTGAGCGAGCAGGTGAATTGGGCCATATTCTTCAATGCATCTTCCCATGTCTTCTCTATATTCTCTGCCACCAGAGAGGTGAGCAGGTTAAATACCATTAATTTCATTTGGTACAAACCAGACTGATGGTCACAGAGGGTCAGCAGCCTGCTGGAGGTCCCAATGTATTTCTGTACTCTTATTTCCTACAGGAACCCTACCTAACTTTCCTCGCGATGTGCTCCATCAAATCCAATTACTCCCTGCCTCTTGAAGAGGCTTTGTATTGCATTGCCAGCTCAAATACCATCTTCTCCATGGGGATACATGCAATTTCTGGGTTCTGAAGTCTGCTAGGCACCCGCTCAGTATTTGTACTGTGCTTTGCCTGGTGGGCTCATGTCTTAGATTTTCTGAAAGCTGAGAGTGCTCAGTTCTGGACCCCATTTGCTATTGTGTCTTTTGAACTGCCAGGGCAGTGCTTTCTGGATAACAAGATGCAGAAAGGGTTAAGGCACCTTATTTTGAAGTAGTTAAATCAGTGGCTCTCAAACTTTTCACCCAAGACCCACAGTAACAAATGCATTTGGCATAATGATCCTGAGTATTTATATGTATACATTCTTTTTTGAAACTAACTTTTCCAAAACAGCATCTCCCCTGGTAATGCACAACACACTCTTTTTCTCTTTTTTTTTTAATTTATTTTTTAAAAACTATTTTATTTATTTATTTGAGAGAGAAAGAAGGAGGGGGTACACGGGCTGGGGGGAAGAGTAAGGGAGAGGGAAAAGCAAACTTCCAGCTGAGCAGAAAGCCCGACAAGGGGCTCTATCCTAGGACTCTGGGATCATGACCTAAGTTGAAGTCAGATACTTAACTGACTGAGCCACCCAGGTGCGCCCTAATATTTTCTATCCAATGCCATTGTGCTTGTAAAACTGCTGGTTGTGACCTATTAAATTGACTTCACAACCCACCAATGGATCATGGACCTCAGTTTGAAAACACTGATTGAAACTACCAAGAGGCAGGATTCTGAGAAAGCATTGGCCAGTGGGCTAACCCGAATTCTGTCCTTGGATAGGCATGGGAGGTAGTGGTGGAGGCTGAATTCAGTGAGGATGTGTCTGGACCTGGAGTCAGATTTGTTGCCCTTTCATGGTCATGGGCAAATGTCCTGACCTCCCATTCTGTTCCTTGTGTGGCACCCAGGACCCTCCTACTGCCTCCTGGAAGTCCCCTTTGATAACCAAAAATGGCAAGGCTCTTCCTCTCTGCCTCTCCATGTCTGTGTCACTCCTTCCACTATCTCAACACTGTTGTCCCTGTTTGTCCCCCAAGATAGAGGAGGGGAGGGAGTGTTTTGTCCATTCTTACACCCTAGGTGCTTGCAGAAACCCTGGCCTACAGGTACTCAGTGAATGTCGGCTAAAGGAATGGGTGAGTGAATAAAGAAATGGGTGACTGTAGCATCAGGGTCCTGCTGAATGGGGAGTCCCAGGGGTTGCCAGCTCAGATGCCCTCAAATCAAGATGTTGGCAGAGCTGGTTTCCTCTTGAGGCTCCAGGGTAACGTTGTTCCTTCCCTCTTCCAGCCTCTGGTGGCTGCTGGTGAGTTCCCTGGAGTGCAGCCATATCCCTCCAGTCTCTGACTCTGTGGTCACATGGCCTCTTCCTCTTCTGTATCAAATTGCCCCTTAGTTTCCCCCTAATGAGGACCCTTGTGATTATAGTTAGGGCCCACTCAGATTATCCAGGATAATCTTCCCATCTCAGCATCCTTAATCATATCTTCAAAGTCTTCTTGCCACATAAGGTGACATTCCTAGGTTCTGGGATTAGAACCAGGATATCTCTGAGGATCATTCTTCCATCTACCATACCATGATTGAGTGGAGGCGGATGGAGTTTGGAGCTAAGAGGAATCCCATTTTCTTCTGGCCCAATCTTCTTACTGTAGACACAGGAAAGGGAAGACTATATGGAGGAAACAACTTGCCCATGGTCATTGGCTGGTTAGGAGCAAGGCTGGGATAGCATTTTGGGTTTTTGCCACTTCCATGACAGTTGCTGCTCTGAAGTATTCTGTGGTTCTGAGATTATATATACATACACACACACACACACACACACACACACACACAAACATACATCACACACACACACACACACACACACATATATATATGTATATATATATATATATATATATTTTTTTTTTTTTTTGCAAGGTATTCTCTGCAGTGGTATCTAAAATGCCAAAGATTCAGCACTTGTAGTTTCCACCCTAAAAGTCAGACATGTTGTCAGTTATTTAGGGAGTTTTGGAGTTGAACTAGTAGATGAAAAGCTGGTGTTACTTTCCACAGAGGTGATGCATCCTTAAAGTCTTGAGGATTTTTAAAGCCCCCATGAGCTGCCCGGGACACCTTAAAATAAATGTAGGTACTTCTCTTTCTTAATCCCATTAATTATTCATGTTTTACTTTCCATTCAAACTACTCATATCCCAAGTACTCCATACATTTTTTTTTTCCTGATTGTAATCATGCAGTTCAATAAATCCAAAGAACATTACAGCTCTTGTGTTCAGAGGGTCCAATCCCTTCAGTTCTGCATGGGGTGGGGGGATTAGGAGATTTAAACTTTTCCTTCCAAATTGAACTCATGTCAGAAAGGAAATAGAAGAAGTAGCTGAGGAAAAAGCATCAGGGAAGGTATGATGGACCAGTTGGTCCCATGGGATCCTCAGGCCAAAGTGTCCCTGGATATCTGTGAGGGGGCAGGGCCTTCCTAATGGTGTCTCTGAACACGCTCAGACATTCTGATCTACCCTTAAGAAACCAACATGGCTTCACCAATTACTCTCTCTCTTTTTTTTTAAAGATTTTATTTATTTATTGGACAGAGAGATAGAGAGCACAAGTAAGCAAGCAGCAGGCAGAGGGAGAGAGAGAAGCAGGCTCTCTGCTGAGCAGGAAGCCCAATGTGGGGCTCGATCCCAAGACCCTGGAACCATGGCCTGAGCCGAAGGCAGCTGCTTAACCAACTGAGCCACACAGGTGCCCTGGCTTCACCAATTTCTTTACAGAGAGTGAAAGAGAGAGAGAGAGAGAGAGGATTCTTTATACACCCTACATGTATGTCTATATAAATGTACATATGTATGTATAGACACGTGTGTATGTGTGTGTGTT
Source organism: Enhydra lutris kenyoni (assembly GCF_002288905.1). NCBI lineage: Eukaryota > Metazoa > Chordata > Mammalia > Carnivora > Mustelidae > Enhydra > Enhydra lutris. The sequence goes on from NW_019154085.1 coordinate 102,546,302, forward strand.
CTTGTATGACCCTCTTAGAATAATGCATTCCATAAATTTACCCTAAACAGCTCTGTGTAAAGTAGAATTTAATGCTTGGGTTTCCATCACTTTTCAAGGGGAGTGATGTAAGTGGGAAGTCCATTATAATGTCCTGATGTAGGGAAGCACCTTTGTTTTCCTTTGTGGTTCTTGTTCTTAAGCTCATCCATTGACAAGGCAGATGAAGGTGGGCTATAACTCTTGGCACATGTCTGGATGGGACAGAGAACATCCTTACCAAGAGCTACGGGTTTGAAACACTTGTCTGGCTGTCCAACCGATGAGGAGGATCTAAAAGGTTTGGACTCCATTTCCGCAGAGAGCAGAACCAGTCACGCCCTTAAGGGTGCGATTATTCCTTTGTGCCTCTCATGCAGCCCTGATCACTTTGAACATTTGAGGTGATTGTGCCCTTACCTTTTCTTTCCTGCTAATTTAGAAGCTCCACATCTGACTTACATCTGTTTCTCCAATCTAAGGACCTGGCATCCAGCACTCAACAAATATTTGTTGAGTGCATGTTCTGGTTGAAATTTTTCTGTTTTGAGGTTTTTATGTTTTGTTTTTCACAGTAGCTTAATTTGGAGGCTTTCTGTAGCAGCAAATACTAAATAAATATCCATAAGAGCCAGTAGTGTGGCAAATCAACCTCAGTGAGGAGGTGGTGAAAGACAGCGGGGAGCACGGTGTCGTGGGGGCAACGGGCAGCCCTACTTAGTCTCAGCCTATGTGGACATATGTGACTATGGACTCAGTATTTCTAGATCATCCCTTTTTTCCAAAATAAGCTGGGACATATGGATTTTAATATGAGACTGTCTGGCTGCATTGGGTCTGAGAACTCGCCTGTCCAGAGTTACTCTCTGACTAATGAAATGATCCATTCTGTGCATGGAATAGTCTAGTGAAACTGAACTAACTCTCTCTCTCTCTCTCTGCCTGTCCTTTTCCCCTTCAAAAATACTTCATTTTGTTCTAGGAATGTTAATTATCGAGTAATTTCCTTATGTTGTGCTACACTCATAAGTAGTTCTGGAATGACTTCGTTTCTTGCGAAATGATCATTCAGGAGACTAAAGTGAAATAAAATTAGAAATAACTTATATTGCTTTGCTGTTACCTCAGTCAAATTTGCCGAATATTACTCTTTCTAGATGGATAGATGGATTCTGCTCGGGACCCAAAGATGAGTGAAAGTGCCATTCTCATCCTCTAGGACTAATGTTGCCTCAGACTCAGGGAAAAAGGCCCTGCCCTAGTCCTGTGCCTAGGACAGTGCTGCTTAGACTTCAAGTGTGCACAGAAGGCCCAGGAAATCTTGTTAAAGGGCTCATTCTGATTCACGAGTTCTGGGCCGAGGCCTAAGTTTCTGCATTTCTAATAAGCTCCAGAATGAGGCTGATGTTACTGGGTTGTGTTACATTTTGAGTAAGAAAGCTTAGAGACTCTGATCTAGCCTTCTGGTATTCCTCCTCACAAGGTAAAGAATCTTGTGGAGTCCAGGGGTAGTGCCTATGGGGAGACCATGCCTTCCACCTTCTTGGCCATATTCTGGGCGCTGGGACCCTGAGGTTTCCTCTTGAGTGGCTCCAAGCCCTCATTCAGGACCTGCATGATTTTCTTTTCTAGATCGTCCTCCCAAGGGTAGACTGTACCACTCACCCTCAGGCCTGAGCATTATGGGAGGTGCAGAAGGGACATGATGTGAGGCCTGAGGTGTCCACGTCATGCACACAAGGTCTAGCAGTCTGTTTTCCAAGCCGTCCAGGGGATTCTTCCACACATCCACTACTCTAGATGAAGAGGTCCAGAAGTAAAAACAAGCTGCTTGGAAATCCTACAACGTAATATGAGATCAGCAATCCTAAGACAGTATCATTCCTCTGGCAACATTGAGAGGAAGCTTCCTCTGTCTTTTCCTCTTAACTATACCACTGGCTTTGGACTGTGGACAAAATCGTTCCCTTCTCTGAGCTTCCAAGTTTTTACCTGCAAAATAAGAGCTGGACTATAAATTCTTAAAGGGTTTCCAGGTCTAATTTTAGGATTTAGATCTTTCAGATCTAAAAGGCAGTGTATCTGAAAATATTTTCCTTAAAATCTGTGAAATAGCTTCAGTTTTTATTCATATTCCAATGTCACTGATTAATTTTATAAACCTTTCTCTTTTAAAATGTATCTACTCCTGAGTGAAATGAAGGGCAAAGAGCTTCCCGGGATAATTACTCTCTAGCAGGACATCTTAAACTATATAGATGATCCAGGGATCTTGTTAGAAATGCAGATTCTAGTTCCAGAAGTCTGGGGTAGAGCCTGAGATTCTGCATTTACAGCAAGCCCTCCAGGTGATGCCCATGCTCCTGTTTGAGGGGGAGGGCACACTTCAGTAACAAGTTTCTGTAGTGTCAGTAAGTTCATTCTGAACTTCCTTCTGAAGACCTGGGATCAGTCTGAAAGAGAAATGGTGCATTATCAAGGCAGGGAATAGAGGGAGAGTAATTTACAGCAGTGCACAAAAGCGTGCCATTTGGTAGGTAATGTAATCAGCGAACTGTAACTAGTTATAAACTAGAGAGAATGGGCCCCATTAAAGGGGGTGGATACTACTCAGCTCTAGCTGATTGGTCCTATGGAGCAGTGTGACCCAATGTGGCCAGATTTTCCAACTTTTTAAGAGGGTCACCAACTGAGTTTCATGCAGTCTTATGATTTTCAAATCCCGTCAATTAGCTTACATTAAGCTAACCAACTAAACCTCAAGTATTGAACTGACATCATGTAAGCCAAACAAAACTAGTATGAAGACCAAATGGTCTGTGAAAAGATAAATTCAGGGAGGGAAAGAAGTCCTCCTTGGGCTTTGGGGTGAGGGGGAAAGTAGGGAGGGAACATCAGACAGTCAGCAGCCTGCCTGGGTCTAATCAGTGCAGAAGAAGGGCACAAAAAGGTGAATGGGTGAAAAAAAAGGAAGTGAGAGAACTCAGAACAACTTGACTACGTTCAAAGATACACCTACTTACTCTATCTCTTCCTCTTAGAGTTGCTGCAGAATTTCTCCCCCTGGAAATTGGGGTAGGGAAAAATTAGTGGAAAGGGGCTCATGGCTGAATCTGAATCATGAGTAATGTGTTTCAACTCAAAGGTAGGGAGGGGCCCCAAACCCCTCCCATCCACCTAGAAGTGATGCTGTGCAGTGGCCCTTGGGGGATGTTTTCTGCATCCACCTGCTGAGCTTGCTGCTTCACTGGGGAGGCTCCATGACCACAGGTTGTCCAAGTCCTTGTGGGTAGACTTTTGGATGAGAAGATACCAGAGGACATTCCCAACGGAGACTTGGACACAATAAGTTGGAGAGACATCATCTGGTTCAAATTCTCATTTTGTCACATCTCACATCTCACTGAAGGCAGAGACTAAAACCAAATCTTTCAAACTAAAGTTTCAGTGCCCTTTTCAACTTTGCCTCTGGGTTATTGAGAAGACTAAATGTGAACACATGTGAAAAGTGCTTTCTTTGTAAGCCATAAAGCATTGCAAATATGTTAGTGATTGTTGGGAGGAAGCAGAAAGCCAGTTAAGCCTGAGTTAGCATCCTTGCTCTTACTAGCTTTGTAAACAGTCAAGTGATTTAACTTCTCCGAACTCATCTCCCCACCTGTAAAATGGGAACAGGTAAAGCCTATCTCATAGAAGTCAGATTAGTAGCTGTAAAGCACCCGCTGTTTTGTCTGATACAAAATAGTTGCTGCACAATTAATAGTAGCTAATATAATTAATAAGGAATTTGAATATATTAGGAATAATTATTATATTACTATATTATAATTAATTAAATTAATATAATTAATATAAATATAATTATTTATATTAATATATATTAATATAAATACATAAAATAATATAATATAAAATATTATATTATTTTATGTATTTATATTAATATATAATTATTTATATATTAATATAAATAATTATATATTAATTATTAATATATAAATATACTATATATCAAATAATTTTATTATTAATTTTATATTATTATTTATTATATTATAATTTATTTATTTATAAAATTATATAATATATAAATTATTTATAATTTATATATTTATTATATTATAATTAATTTATATTATTAATATATTATATATTATAAAATTATTAATTTTATATTATTAATTAATATAATAGATAATTAATATATTATTAATATATATTAATATAAATAATTATATATTAATTTAAATAATATAATTAATATAAATATCTTATATTATATTATTTTATGTATTTATATTAATTATATTATAGTAACATAATAATTATTCCTAATATATTCAAATCCCTTAAAATTCCTGTTTCTACTTTGAAATGTTTTACAAATTTAAGTATGTAAATAAATTTAATAAATTTAAATAAATACTGATACATAAAAAGAAAATCAGGATGATTGCTACATCTGGAGGTTAATCACTGATACCACCTCTAACTTTGGTATAAATATTCTTCTTGTAAAAATATAATTATAGTGTTTTGCAACTTTTAAATTGACTCAAAAATGTATTACAAGTGCCATCATTAATTATATTTTTACATCATTTAAGAGAGCTGCAGAGTACTTCTACTTCTGGGAAGATGGAGTAGATGAAGTCTTCCCTGTTCCATCCCTAAGTACAACCCAAAACCCTGAACATTATGTATAAAACATAAGAATACTCTGAAAGGTGGAAAGAAAAAGAAAAATCAGATCAAGAACTTCAGGATCCAAAGAACAATTCAGTGATGAAATTCCTGGGTTTTTGTTTTGCCTCAGATATCCCAGAATTGGAACTGGAGAAGCCAGCAACCTGAAAACACCAATGGGGTGGACAAAAATCAAAAAACAAAAGACTACTCTCAGTCAAAGACTACTCTCTCTACCCAAAGGATTAGGAAAGGGGCATCCTAGGAAGATTGAAAACATTCAGACAGTAAACATTTTATTCTAGACTAATGCCACAGAAAAAAATTGTGTTCATACCCACACTCACACCTGGAAAGACCAGGTGGGGAGCCTAGATTTATACCTTCACAAGGCCATAATGAAGCAGCCCAACACACAAACACAGTGGAGTGGTGTCGGGGAAGGTGAAGTAGGAAGGCAGGATTTTTATCTTTACCAGCGGGTAACAAGTTCCTCCCAACCCCTGCATGATGCTGTTGGAGGAGACCACATGGTAAGCCTGGACTTCCATGACCACTTGACAGTAATGAGACCCTTCTCTTCCTCTCCACTGGTATGATAGCAGAGGAGGCTTAGGAAATCAGAACTTTTCCCGTTACCCAGCAGTAATGAGGATTTCCTCACTATGATGTTAGTGGGGACCATGTGGAGAGGTAGAACTCTCACCCTGCCCAGCAGTAAAGAAGAGTACTCTTTCCCTGTTGGTATTAAACAGAGGCCTGGTGGAGAACCTGAACTTCTACCATCATACTGGGATTAATGAAGGAGTGTCCCTCCTCTTCCTCTTGGAGTGATGTCAGAGAAAAGTAAATAAAATAGAAGATCTAAATATGATCTAGAAATTTATGTGATAATATAAAAATGTCCAGTTTTCAACAGAAAGTCACTTTTCATACCAAGAACAAGGAAGATCTCAAAATGAATGAAAATAACATCAATAGGTACAAAAACCAAAATGGCAGAGATAGCAGAACTATCTGACAAAGATTGCAAAGTCACCATGATAAAAATGCCTCAATGAGCAATTCTAAACATGTTGGAAACCAATGAAAAACCGGGAAACCTCAGAGAAGAAATGGAAAGTGTCAACAAATAAATAGAAGATATGAATAAAAACCAAAAGAACATTTTAGAACTAAAAAATACAATAATCAATATAGGAAGGTCGGTGGTTGGGTTCAACAGCAGAATGGAGAGGACAGAAGAAAGAATCAGTCAGATGAAAGAAAGAATAGAGATTAACAAATCTGAACAGTAGAAAGAAAAAATAAACTTTGAAAAATCATCTCAGAGACCCCAAGACTATAACAAAAGATCTAACATTTATGTCATTGAAGTCCTGGAAGGAGAGGAGGAAAAGGATGGGCCTGAAAAAGTACTTGAAGAAACGGTGGCTAAAACATTCCAAATTTGGGCAAGAAACCCAAACCAACAGATTCAAGAAGCTTAGTGAATCCCAAACAGAATAAATCCAAGAAATCTATGACATAACAAATTATAATTAAGCTTCTAAAAACTAAAGACAAAGAAAAAGTATTGAAAGCATCCAGGAAAAAAGGACACTTTGTCTATAAGAGGAAAATAATGACAGTGGCAGCTGATTCCTCATCAGAAACCATACAGATCAGAAAGAAGTGGCACAATATTTTTCAGGTGCAAAGGAAAAGAACTGTGAACCCAGTGAGAGTGTTTTTCAAGAATGAAGGGAAAATCAAGACATTGTGAGATGAAGAAAAACCAAGTAAACTCATTGCCAGCTGACCTACCCTAAGAGAATGGCTAAAGGAAGTGCTCCACAGAGAAAGGGAAAGATAAAAAAAGGAACACTGGGGGCTCCTGGGTCGCTCAGTGGGTTAAAGCCTCTGTCTTTGGCTCAGGTCATGACCCCAGTGTCCTGGGATCGGTCCTGGGATCAAGCCCCGCACTGGGCTCTCTGCCCAACAGGGAGCCTGCTTCTCTTCCTTTCTCTCTGCCTGCTTCTCTGCCTACTTGTGATCTCTGTCTGTCAAATAAATAAATAAAATCTTAAAAAAAAAAAAAGAAGGAACACTGGAATGTCAGTAAGAAGGAAAGGATACAGTAAACAAAAACATGGGTAAATTCCATAGACTTTTCTTCTCTTGAGTTTTCTAAATTATGTTTGATGGTTGAAACAAAAATTATAACACTGACTGATGTGGTTCTAAGTATATGTAGAAATATTTAAGACAATTATAAATGGGGGAGAGTGAAGAGATTAAATGGAGATGAGATTTCTATATTTCACTTAAACTGGTAAAAATGTCATCGCCAGTAGACTGTGAGAGAGTATATATATGATGTGATATTTAGAGCAACCAGACAAAACCTGTACAAAGAGTACATTTAAAAACCTACAGGTAAATCAAAATGGAATTCTAAAAGATGTTCATGTAAACCACAAAAAGGCAAAAAAAAAAAAAAGAAAAAACAGAAGAGAAAGAAAACAGAAACAGAACAAGCAGAAAGCAAAAAAATTAAAGTGGTAGATTTAAACACTAACAAATCAATATATAAATTTCATGTAAATAGTCTGAAAACACCAGTTAAAAGGCAGCAATTGACAGAATAGATTGAAAAGTATGGTCCATCTATCTGCTGCCTAAAAACAAACAAACTAACAAACAAATGCCACTTCAAATATAATGATATAAGCAGGTTGAAAGTAAAAAGACTGAAAAAGAGACATAATACAAACATTAATCAAAGGAAAGCAAAAGTGGCTATATAAATATTAGATAAAGCAGATAAAATAGACTTCAGAATGAAGAAAATTACCAGACAGAGAAAAACATTAGATAATGATGAAAAGGTGAATTTAACAAGAAGATGTAGCAATTCTAAATGAGGATACAAAAAACAAAAGGGCTGAAAAATATGTGGAGCCAAAACAGATGGAAGTGAAAGGAGAAATAGACAAATTCACAGTTATAGGTGGAGACTTCAACACTGTTATATCAATAATTGATAGAACAACTAGACACAGAATTGGCAAGGATATAGAAGACTCAACAACACCATCAACCAACAGGATCACATTAGCATTTATAAAACACTCCATTCAACAATAGAAGAATATATATTCTTTCAACTGCCCGTGGAACATATGCCAAAATAGATCATACTTTGGGCCATAAAACACCTCCACAAAGTTAAAACAGTTGAAATCTTACAAAGTGTATTCTTTGATCACAATGGAATTAAAAGTAGACATCAAAAACATAAAAATAGCAGGAAACTATCCAGGCATTTGGAAACTAAACAACACAATTCCAAATAATCCATAAATCAAGGAAGAAGTCTCAAAAGTGATGAAAAACACAAATCATAGAATTAAAATGAAAATATAAAATATCAAAATTTATACAATAGAGGCAAATCAGTGTTGAGAGTTAAATTTATGCCACTAAATGTATTCATTAGAGAAGAGTAAAGGTCCACAATTGATATATAAGCTCTCACTTCAAGAATCTAGATAAAGAAGAGCAAAACTGAACAAAAAAAAAAAAAAAAAAGGAAAACTAAACCCAAATCAAACAAAAGGAAGGCAATAATAATGATAAGAACAGAAATCAATGAAGTAGAAAACAGAAAAGTAGAGAAAATGAAGCAAAGAGTTGATTTTTTAACAGATCAATAAAATTGACAAACCTGTAGCAAGAAAAAAAGAGAGGGCACAAATTATCAATATCAAGAATGAAACAGGAGAAATCATGACAGATCCTGCAGACATCCAAAGGATAATAAGAGAAAGCTATGAACAACTTTACCTACATAAATTTGACAAATTAAATGGATCACTTTCTCAAAAAATACAAACTATCACAATGTATGCAATATGAAATATATAATTTGAATAGCCCTGTACCTATTTTGGAAATTGAATTCATAATTATAAAACTTCATAAAAGAAATCTCCAGGAGATTGTTTCACTGGAAAACTTTACAAAATGTTTAAAGAATAATTACTACCAGTTTTTACATATTCTCTTCCAGAAAATAGAAGGGGAAACACTTCAAATTTATTTTATGAAGTTAATATTTTTTAATATCCAAACCAGACAAACACAGTATAAAAAAAAAAAAACTACAGACCAATACCTCTCATGAATATAGGTGCAAACTCCTTGACAAAATATTGGCAAATAGAATTCAGCACTACATTTTTTAAAATTATAAACTATGGTCAAATTGTCTTTGAGGGGTGAAGATTTATTCAATGTTCAAAATTCAGTCAATGTAATCCACCATGTTAATAGGTCAAGAAGAAAATCACTTGATTATATCAATTAGTACAGAAAAGCATTTGACAAAATTCAGCTGATTTATGATAAAACTCTTAGAGACATAAAAATAGAGGAAAGTTCCTGAACTTGATAAAGAATGTTTATTTTAAAAAACCCTATAGGTTGGGGCGCCTGGGTGGCTCAGTGGGTTAAAGCCTCTGCCTTCGGCTCAGGTCATGATCCCAGGGTCCTGGGATGGATCCCCGCATCAGGCTCTCTGCTCAGCGGGGAGCCTGCTTCCCCCTCTCTCTCTGCCTGCCTCTGCCTACTTGTGATCTGTCAAATGAATAAATAAAAAAAAACCCTATAGACAACATCATGGTTAGTCTTGAAGGACTTACTATTTGCCCCCTAATATCATGAATAAGGTAAGGACATCAGCTCTTACCACTCTTATTCAAGATAGTGCTAGAAGTTCTAGCCAGGGCAATGAAGCAAGAAAAGGAAATAAAGGCATACAGATTGAAAAGAAGAAACCAAACTGTCCCTATTTGCAGATGACATGATTGTTTATATAGAAAATCTCAAGGAATATAAAACAGAACCCAAAATACTCTTAGAATTGATAAGTAAGTACATTAAGGCCCCAGGACACAAAATCAACAAACGAAAATCAATTATACTTCTGTATACAAACAATAAATATGTGGAAACTGAAATTAAAAATATAATACCATTTACAATCACTCAAAACAATAGGTGTGACTCTAACAAAACATGTACATGACTTGTATACTGAAGGCTACACAACCATAGTGAAAGAAATTAAAAGAAATATGAATAAAGGAAGAGACATACTGTGTTCATGGATTGGAGGAGTTAACATAGTAAAGAAGAGATTTCTCCCCAAATTGTTAAATAGGTGTGTTGTAATTCCTATAAAATCTTGGCAAATATTTTTGTAGATATAGTTAAGATTATTCTAAAATTTATGTGGAAAGGCATAAGAACTAGAATAACTGAGACAATTTAAAAAAACAAAAAGAAGTTGGGAGAAATGAGTCTACCTAATTTCAAGACTTATTATAGAGCTACAGAAATTAAGACTGCAGTATTGGCAGATGCATAGACACAGATCAACAGAACAGAATAAAGAACTCAGAAACAGACCCAGACAAATCTACTGAACTGATACTTGAGAAAGGTGTAAAAGCAATTCAATGGAAGAGTAGCCATTTCAACAAATAGTGCTGGGATAGTTGGCACAAAATCGATCTTTGACTTAAGTCTCACACCTCCTACAAAAATTCACTGATTATGGACTTAAATGTAAAACATAAAACTGTAATGCTTTTGTTTTAAAAAGTAAGGTAGATTAATAAAACTGATTTTACTTATGAAAAAAAAAGCAAGGTAGAATTTTCTGGATCTAGGACTAAGTAAAGGTTTCTTAAACTGGATTCCAGAAACATGATACATAAGAGAAGAAAATAGATAAATTGTACTTCATCAAAATTGAAAACTTCTGTGAAATACCCTATTAAGAGGATGAAAAGACAAGCTATAGAGTGAGAGAAAATATATGCAAACCACATATCCAACAAAGGGCTAGTGTGTAGAACATATAAAGGACTCTTAAAACTCAACAGTGAAAGAGTCCCAAAGAATCCAGTTAGAAACAGGACAAAGGACCTGAACAGATACCTCATCAAAGAAAATATACAGATGGCAAAGAAGCATAAGAAAAGATGTTCAACATCCTCTATCATTAGAGAAATGCAAACTAAAACAGCAATAAGATGCCTCCACACACCAATCAGAATGACCGAAATCTAGAACACTGACAACACCAAATTCTGGTGAAGTTGTGGAGCCATAAGAAATGTCATTCATTGTCTGTATGAATGCAAAAGAATATAGCACCTTGGAAGACAGTTTGGCAGTTTCTTACAAGACTAAACATAACTCTTACCATATGACCCAGCAGTCAAGCCCACTGGTATTTACCCCAAAGAGTTGAAAACTTATTCCCCCCAAAAACCTGCACACATATGTATATGTATTTATTTGTAATTGCCAAAACTTGAAAGCAAACAGGATATCCCTCTTTTTTTTTTTATTAAAGATTTTATTTATTTATTTGTCAGAGAGAGAGAGAGAGAGAGAGAGCACACAAAGCAAGGGGAGTGACAGGCAGAGCAGGCTGAGGAAGAAGCAGACTCCCCACTGAGCAAGGAGCCTGATGTGGCACTCAGTCCCTGGACCCTGGGATCATCACCTGAGCTGAATGTAGGCAGATGCTTAACCAACTGAGCCACAGAGGCATACCCGGGATATCCTTCTGTAGGTGAATTAATAAATAGACTGCGTGTATCCAGACAATAGAGTATTAGTCAGCACTTAAAGAGCTAGTAAGTCATGAAAAGACATGAGGAAACTTAAATGCATGTTGCTAAATGAGTGAAGACAATCTTAAAAGGCTGTACACTGTATGATTCCAACTATTCTGACTTTCTGGAAAAGGCAAAACTCTGGAGACAGTTAAAAAAAAAGTGTTTTTCAGGGCTTAGTGGGGAGAGGGACAGAAATCGGCAGAGCAAAGAGGATTTTTAGGGCATCAAAACTATTCTGTGTGACAACATAATGGTGGATGTGTGTCATTGTATATTTTTCAAAACCCATAGAATGTGCAATACAGGGAGTGAACTATGGACTTTGGACATGAACGATGTAATTGAACTATGGGCTTTGGGTGATGATGTGTTAATATAGGTTCATAGATTGTAACAAATGTATCACTCTGGTATGGGATGTGGATGGTGGGGGAAGCTGTACATATATGGTAGTAGGGGATATATGGGAATGCTCTGTAATATATATATATATATATATATATATATATATATATAAAATATATTCAACATCTAAATTAGCCATTAGGGATATATATATATATATATACATATATGTGTGTGTGTGTGTGTGTGTGTGTATTCATTCAACATTTATACGTTTGTATATATATATTTTTTTCAACATCTAAATTAGCCATTAGGGAATATGACATATCATATGAAACTACAATGACATATCAGAATGGCCAACATAAAAATTAATGACAACATCAAGTTCTGACAACAATATAGAGAAAAATGGATCTTTCATATATTTGCTGGTGAGAATGTGAAATGGTACAGCGACTCTGGAAAACAGTTTGACAGGTCTTAAAAAACTAAACATGCAATTACCATACAACCCAATAATTCACCCCTGGGCCTTTATCCCTGAGAAATGAAGATGTATATGTTCACACAGAATCCTGCAGAGGAATGATTATAGCAGCTTTACTTGTAACTAGCCCCAAACTGGCTACACCCCAGCTGTTCTTCGGTGGGTGAATTATTAAACAAACTTTGATACCATGGAATACTAGTCAACAGGCAAAAGGAACAAACTATTGGGATGCCTGGGTGGCTTGGTTGGTTAAGCGTCTGCCTTCGGCTCAGGTTATGATCCCAGGGTCCTGGGATGGAGTCCCACATCAGGCTTCCTGCTCATCAGGGGGCCTCCTTCTCCCTCTCTCCCTGCCTGCCACTCCCCCTGCTTGTGGTCTCTCTCTCTCCCCCTAATAAATGAATAGATTCTTAAAAAAAAAAAAAAAAAAAAGGAACAAACTATGGATTCAATATGGATGAGTCTCCAGAGAATGAAGCTGGGTGAAATAAGCAATCCCCAAAGATTGTATACTGTATAATCACATTTACATAACATTCTTAAAGTGACAAAATTATAGAAATGTAGAAAGAGACCAGTGGATGCCAAAGATTTCAGGAAGGGAAGGTGGTGGGAGGGTAGTAGGTGTGTCTTTAAAAGGCAACATGAAATGTTTTTGTGGAAAACATTTTGTATCTTGCCCTATTGTTCTCTAGCTTTGCAAGATGTTACTATTGAGGGAAACTGGGTAAAGGGTATAGGAGCTCTCTCTGTATTATTTCTTACAACTGCTTGTGAGTCCACATTCTCTCAAAATAAAAAGTTTAATTAAAAACACAATTTGATACGTTAAAAAAAAAGGACTGCAGACTATGGCATGCTATGAATGTATTGCAATTTATTCAGCCAGTTTCTTAGTGTCTTACATAGAGGTTATTCTAATTTTCTTATTTCAGAAAGCACTAGTATGAATGCCCTTGCAGTGAAAATTTGGCACATATCCTTACTCATTTTCTTACCATGTATGCCTGGAAATGGAATTGCTGGTCAAGGGCTATGTATTTTTTTAACCTTTCCGGACCTCTTTGCCTCCAAAGTATAGAAATATTCAGTATTTGGAAGCATTGAAGTTATGTGAGTATTCAAGATGTGAACAGAAGGAAACATTTTAAAAGATGCCAGCCACCTTCGTGTTTGTCTTGAGCAGTCTAGGCATGGGAAGTTGCCAGTGTGCTATAACCACATTGTGATACACATTTCAAAAGGTTTTCATTTGAAAAGTGTGGATAATAATAATCTCCACCTTCTGCGGTTGTTGTGGCGGTTAAACACATGGAAAGCCCTTGGAATAGTGCTTGGCACATAATAAAGTCTCAATAAATGTTAGCTGCCATTCTGATTATGCTATGATTGGAATTCAGAAGCGATGCCAGGATTCATACCCACCGGTAGCAGGAAGCCCTTTGCCTCCCATCCTTAGGATGTCTCTGTTGCTTTGAAGGAATTTTTACATAGTATGGTTCTTAACTTGTATGTGGTGAAAATGTTTTTATTAATTTGTTTGGCTTTTAATTCTTTAAAATGTGTTTCTTGATACAAAAAGTTTGAAAAGTTTTAGGTAGTCATATTTACCAGTAATTTCTATATGGGTTTTGCTATTGATGGTATATGTCTGTAATAACCTTTGTCATAAGAAACTGTTCAAACACCTTAATTTTTTGTTTTATTTAATTTTTGTTGAATCTTAGGTGCAAAGAATTGCTGGTCCATGACTCGCTGTTGTCATTGGTGCATGTGTGGTCCTCTGATTTTAAGAATGTGATAAGCACCCATGAGTCCCCCACCCAAAAACTAAGATCTTGAAGTAATTTACATTCTTCTATGGGTCCTGCCCCCAACTCTATCCTTTCCACTTGAGAAACCATTCGGAAGTCTGTGTTTATCCTTTTCTTTTATTGCTCAGATTAGTCAATATGACTATGTCTCGTTTTAATTTGACTGACGCACATATGCAGTTGTGTCCATATACTACTGTGTTTTTCAGACACTCCCCCATTTATGAACATTTAGGTCACTATTATGCCTGGAACTGTTCTGAACACACATATTTTTTTTTTCTGGTGTACAGGCAAAAAGGTTTCAGTTGGGTATGCACTGGAGTAGAATTGCTGAATTATATTATATGTGCCAAGCTGTTTTCCTTCCAGAAGCATTGTTTAAGAGATTTGTGGGACCACATCCTCTCCAACACTTGGTAGTGCTCGACTTTTTTTCCCAGTTGACTAGTATTATGGTATCTGCAAAATCATATCTGTATGGGTATTAGACATAAAATGGTATCTTATGTCTTGGTTTTGCATGTCTCTGGTTTGTTCTTCAATTTATTAGCTTACATGTTTTCTCTGCCAAGATGCCTATTTGTCTTGTGTTCATTTTCTTTCCCCAGTTTTAATCCTTGCATGTAAATCTTGGGCAACAGTCAATTTATTTTCGGTTAAAGTATGTGTTGACTTACCTTTATGACAAATGGCTAGTATGTTTTCCCAACAATGATCTTATTTTGGAATATTCCTCAAGAAAGTTTACAGTTTTCTCCATGTAGTTTCCTCACAATCTTAAGTTTGTAATAAAGAGCTTAGGTTACACTGATGAAAATGTAATTTTGTTCCTTCCTTGATGGGGCTGTCTTAACATTATACAAATTACCAGACAGTCTTGTCTGGGTGGATGCCCTGAGCACAGTTCTGCTGGCAGCCTCCTGCTAACTAAGGGGGAGACAATTTTACCTGCTGCACAACTAGCCCATGCCAGCCAGCCTGTCAGTTTCAGCTTCACAGACCTGGCACACATTAGGGACTCGGTAAATGCTTGTCAGTTAATATAAGATGAATAATTCAACAAATGATTCTACTAATTTCACCCAATTGCACATCTCTCTCTCTCTCTGAGCTTAGTTGTGCAGCAAAACATTTGGGCCCTTCTTTACTGGAACATGGTCTTGATTTTCTACACAGTCTTGAAAGTACATCGTCAAGTTAATTTTCTCCTTGAACAAGAGACCTTCATAGAAGATGGTAGATATAACCCACACATGTATATGCATAGTATTGGATGTTCTAATTGTAAAAATCCAGCTTGGCTTTGAGGGGCAAGATCAACCTTTGGACCCTGTAGTCTTTATCACCAGGCAGGAAGGCCATGAAAAATGGTCTATATTTGAAGGCCATGAAAGCCCTCGGCACCCTAGTGCTGACCAGCACTTTTGAGAGAAACAGCAGATCCAGGGAGCTGGTAATGTGTACTAATGAGCTCTGTATCCTGAAATCCATATTGCAGAAGGGATTGAAATCTACAGAAAGCCACATCTGTGTGCTCCTCGCCAGACCCTAGCAAGAAGCCTGAATACAGCATGTCATTATGATTAATTGTGGGTAATGAGGGTCTTATGAACCCAAGAAAGAGAAGCGTTTGTTTCTCTCTGCTACAGTTAGAGCCTCTGATTTGTTTTCAAGCACTCTACAGAAGGAAGCCAAAATAGAACTGGACTATTCTATAGCCATTCCTTACTTTCTTGCCAGGCATTTCGTAAATTAACATACAAGAACCAGTTAGAGACTTTCTAAGCTCTTTCAGGGATGTGATAAAAAAAAAAAGGGGGGGGGGTGGTTTCCTGGTTCAAAGAATTTTCATAAAATCAGGCTGCAGGAAATCTGCTGTGAGTTCCCAGAGAAGCTTAGTGGTGCTCTGGGCTCAGAAACAAATAGGACAATGTTCATAGAAGCAGCGTGGAAAAAAAATTCTTTTATGGAAGCATCGGTATTTTCGTCATTCTCGAACCTACCAGAAGGTGGTGCAAATTCACTGCCATACAGTGAAAGAGGACGTGGCTTTCCTGAGCTGTTTTGAGAACGTACAGTAAAACAGAAAAAAAACCAAAAACCAAAAAACAAAAACCAAACAAAAACAAAACAAAACAAATAAAAACCCTCCTATTAAAAAAAAATAATAAAACAGACTGAAGATTTCATCTTAAAAAAACACAAATAATAATTCCCGTTCATGTCATATAACATCTGTCAACTTCTTTCCTGCTGGACTCAAGTTGATGTGGTATGTCAAGCTAACGAACAAAACAAAACAGGGATAGGATGAAGATTTGAGGAAGATAATTTTTAATATCTCAGTGTAAGAGAATTAACAAGGTGGGATTTGTAATGGCATCAGACTAAGGAAATGGCCTTGTTGGAGATTCTAATAAACAGCAAAGAAGCAATTCATCAGACATACATTTCATTCCATTTAAAAATATTTGTTATTGTATTTTAATGTTTCGACATTTAGAAATATCTTTAGGATGAAGCACTGTGATTTTCCTTTGGTGTGGCAGTTTGTGCATTTTTGAAATGACAAACTTTCCTTTATGAAGATAATATAGGAGGCAGAAGACCCAACAAGAGTGTTTAAAAATCAAACAAAAACAAAAAACAAAAACAAAAACCCTACGATTAACAGCCAAAATAACAAAACCTTCTTTATCTGGTGTGAGGCTCGCGCTGGAAGCAAGCCCTAGCTTGGAGCAACTTATCAGTGCGCTGGTGCCCACTTTTCCAATAGTTAAGAGCATTTTTAGAGATATGACATCCACCTGAGAGGGAGAAAGTTTTTTTTTTAATTATTTATTATTGCAATAACATATAAATTGAAGCACTTTCCAGAAATCCTTTTCTAAATCCTCCCAGTTTTCAAGACCAGCGGCGTCTAAACAGAGAGGGAGTATTTTTTAATAAAAACAAAACCAAACCAAACAAACCCAAAACCCCCAAACGTCTCTGTTTAGGAATCAAAACAAAGACCCAAAAGAAGGCTTGAACATTTTCAAATTAGAATCTCTAAAGACAACGCAGCCAGAGAGTGACCTCAGAGTTCTGGGTTAGTACTGATTTTTCAGCCCGAAATCAACCATAGTTTTAACAAATGTTACCAGAGAGAACAATGTATTTTTTTTCTAACTAAAATCTATCTTTTAAAAAATTAATTTGCTCTCCGCATTGCCGGATTACATTTTCATTTAACTTCGGTGCCGTGCCTTGTAATTAGTTTTTCTTGATCTGTTTCTTGGAAGAAGGGAAAAAAAAAAGTAGAAAGAAAAAAAAGGAATAAAATGCAAGCTTGTAGGTTGCAGTTAAAATATTTTCCTTTATCATGCCTGGAGGGAAAGAACCAACAACATTGAACCCTGGGCGACGGAGGAGTCACAGGTCCCCAAGCCTCAACATCTTTTCTTAAAATTTTCGGAACTTAATGTGAAGCCAAGGGCGCTTGGCGTAGGAAGAGTCATTTGTGATTTATTTGGGAAAGGGACGGGGTTTTGGAAGGGAAAGCGGGGCTTTTCGGAGGACGGGTGGGTTTTCTTGAACAACTTCTTCTCGGGCGTTTGCAAGGACAGGAGGGGAGTTGCCATCCCTTCCCGGGCTCACCTGGAAAGTTCCCCTCCTGGCACCCGCTTTGTTTGGCTTTTCCTGCGAAGCCTCGAGTTGGCAGAGAGACCCACAATGAAACAAATTCTCATTTTATGACGTCTTTCCCCCCCGCAGGAGTCCGAACAATGTTTGGGGGGCTCAGCACGCAGGGAGATAAAGAGTTTTATTTTAAATGCGATACAAGTCAGGATTAGACAGCGTTTCCTTTCAGCTAAACTACAGAGCGGATCTTCATTTCCTATTTCACTGCTTCCCCCGAAAGAAACTTTTCTTTTTCCTTTTTCTACCCCCCTCCAACCCCCACGCCCATGCCCGTGGAGTCAGGGAGAAAAGTCCTCGGCACAAAGCTGGTTCCCCTAACCCCGGGAATCCCCGCGAAGTCGTGATGGGTGTAAATATCTGTGCAACGTGTACGGAGCTGGGCCACCGGGGCCTCGGCGGCGGCGCCGCCGGCTTTCGCTTTCTTCCGAGAGGCTGCGGACCGGCTCGCGCTGGCCTGAGCGGGAGCGCCGACGCGGGCCGCGCTGCACACCCCCGGGCGGCCCTCGGCGGGGCGCGGGCTCTCCTCAGACCCCGAGAACCTGCGCTCGTGGGCGCGTCGGGCCGCCGGGTCACGGCCTCCAGGAAGGGGCAGGGCGGAGACGAGATGCCTCCGCTTCGGGGACCCCTTGCTTTTCCTTCTGCGGCCCCGGCCCCCCGGCGGCCCGGGCCCGCGAGCGCGCGGCGCGGGGCGCGGGGCGCGGCCTTTGTCGGCGCGGGTCTCGGGGCCCCTCGGCCCCACGGCCGCCCCCGCCCCTCCCGGCGGGGTCTGCAGGTTCCCGCGCAGACGGCCGAGAAAATGCGTGCAAACTGCATTTTGCACTTTTGCGCCACTTGAGCGAGAAAACCCGAAAGGAGAGGCCGTTATTTATGGCCGGCAAGTTGGAGTCTGGCACCATATGGTGGGATTTATCAGGCCCCGGGCCGCCCCTGGCTCGCCGGCCCCCCCAACGTCGGGCAAACAGTGCCGGGCTGACAATGTCGCCGGCCCAGCCCGCGCGCTGGGAACGCCTCATGGGCTCCTTTCCCTTTCAAACCCCCGCACATTTTTTTTTTTTTCTCCAGAAGCTGATATTACACTTGCTCATAGTTTTGTTTTTTGTTTTTCTTAAGTGGTATTCGTCATAATTAAAGAAAAAAGTAATTAGCGATCTTCGGGTATCAGGGCATCAGCACTCAACAAGGGCTAGTGGCACCCTCCCTTCTCTTTGGAGGAGGCCGCGGTGGGGGCTCCTTGGGCCAGGTGGAAGGTGATGTAGGGTTAAGAAGCGTCAGACCTCGGAGAAGGGCCTCACTTCCTCTTCGTTTTGTAGCTCTTTGTGTTACGTACGGGGCAAGCAAGGTCTGCCAATCACTACCATTTCTCTTTCTTGTTCTATAAAGACAGGGTCGTCACAGCAACAGGGACATGACAGGCTGGTATCTCTCTCGAGCTCCAGGGGGCCCCTAATAGGATTGAAGCAAAAGATCAAGCGAATGGTTTCCTATTTTAGGCCGGTAATAACTCCCAACTGCTTGCATATACATGGGCCTTACAGTATTATGAGGCAATTTTTAATCCCAGCAAAGAGTAGCCTGTTTTCTAGCAAAGTCTATTTTAGAAAACCCTATGGGATCCACCCTCCCTCACCACCCTCCATCCTCATATGCCTGTCTTGTCTGCATTTGAGGGGCGGGAAGGAAATCCACCCCCCCTTCCTGATTTCACTTACCACCCCTCCCCCAGAATCTGAAGGTGCCACTTCCTTTCATTAATTCATTTTACCAGCTCAAAGTAAATACTCCGTTTAGAGGGAACAAAGACACCCCTTTTTGGTATTCAGTTGAAGTCTCTGGTGGGATCAGAAGTTTGCACATCTTTTGGAGAAATTGGCCTTGGATGTGGCTTAGCCGGACACCCCCATGGGGTAACCCTCCATCGCACACACCTACAAAAAACACAAAACAACCCAAGGAGGAATGAAAAGGTTTCTTTCCCCCAGGCCATTTATGTTAAAAATGCAAGGAAAAATCACACGCAGGTGGAGAGTGGGTGTGGTCAGTGGGTGTCCTCCCTGTGCTTGTGGAGCAGAAAGGAAACAAATGCGTGGGATAAGCGGGTTGGTTTGTTTTCACCCCCAAGACCTGGAGAAACCCGTCAAATGAGACTGACTTCAAAAAACCAAGACTGCCTGGGAAATCTGAATGCAAACAGCCCTAGAATAATCAGCACCACCAACATCTGTCACCACAGCTGTTTCCTTTCTGGTTGGTGAGAGAACCTGTCTCTCTCCTCCGAGCTGACAGTGAACTCCAAGCAATGGGCCAGAGTCTTTCGCTTCCAAACAGAATCTTGCAGGTTTCTGGGCTCTTAGCCTCTTAGAGATAAAACACAAAGCAAAACAAAACAAAACAAACATGACATTGCCACCTTTTAGGTGAAAGTAAGGAGCTTGGTAAAGTAACATTGAGAAGCGTTTCTGTTATGTTGTCATAGGTAAGGAAACTGAGGCACAGGGGCAGCCAGTGAACTTTCCAATTCATACCCAGAGAATAATCAGAATTGATTAATTCAATCCCCAGCCTACTGGATTCTGCTGGGTGTCTTGGAAGGCACTGGGTTAAAAAAAAAACAGAGAGAGAGGTGAGTGTTGTTTTCCTTCTCATTTGATCAAAATGCTTGTTTTCCCTTTCATTTGATCAGAAGATAATTATTGAACATCTAGAATGTGGAAGACAAAATACTTTGTTATGGAGGGGTGAAGAATGAAATCCGGTCCCTGCCCTAAGAGAACATGTCTTCCGGGAGGGGCACTGTGATAACCACGGGCATGGATACAGTGGCTTGGTCTGCGGTTACGGGAGGGAGGTCTGACAACGGAATCTGGAATGTCTGGCCAGGGGTTAAGCCGCAGAGACTTCACTGGAAGAAGTGGTCTTGGAGTTTCCAGGAAATGAAGGCTGGCTGAGGTTCTGATAGGTAGAGGTAGAAGGGGACATTGAAGATACAGAGAAGAGCGTGGATTCACAGGCACAGCGGACAAGCACATTTGTTGTTCTGGGGCGGCGGGGGGGAGATGAGGCAGGAAGGAGAAGACAGACTACCGCCAGGCTGAGACTTTTGGACTTTAGCCTGTGGACCCCGGGAGCCCCGAAGCGATGGAGTTGGGGGTGCATTTGTGAAGGGTGAAGCCAGGGCTGATGCCCAGGCAGGGTTTGGGGTTTGGGGAGGCTGTGGTAGGCCTGGAGTGGGAGGGCTGCTGCAGGACAGTGGCTTGGGGATGGAAAGGAAAAAATGATGGTGCAAGAATGGGATAGACATAGGGCTCAGAGTCCAAAGGCAGGTCAGAGGTGACTGAGCCTTCAAGCTTGGGTGACCAGGGAAAAAAGACAGCCTCGTTATGTGCAAGGAATTAAAATAACATTTAAACCCAGCATTACATGCAGAGTGTTTAGAACATCGAGAGCTTCATGAAAACAGAGAAATTCAGATACTGACACTGATAAGCTTTTACCAGCAGTGGAGAGCTTTTCTTTGTCAAAGCCACACACTTGGCCTCATGGCTGAGCCTCAGCCAGACTTAGAGCCAGCATCTCAGAGCTTTTGTGCCTTTGGAGGGGGTGGACTGAGAAGCAGCCTGTAAAAAAAGCATATTTTCCCTAAGACACATTATTCTTCCTTAGCACTCATTTCAATTTTTATGCCATTATTGAGAAAGGAAGTTAGAGAATGATCTCTCAGAGGCATTTTCCTCTGCAAGACCCAGGAACAAGGAAATGTTCAGGTGTTAAAACTGCTCTGGCATTTATTTACTTATTTTTCAGTTACATCCAATGTTTGCCTGAGAATCTTCCAGAGGGCAGATCCTTGCATCATCATGCAGCCAATACAGGCCAGAAGGATGGAAAATAGGGAAAAGGCACTGGGCTGGGGCCTCTGGGTCTAGAATTCCCTTCCTGCTTATGCCAACAAGGTTGTTGTACTCTCTGCGCTCTCAAAAGAGCAGTACTCCCTGGACCTGATTTCTGCCCCCAGGAAATGAAGTGCTTGAATGATCAGGAAGGTTTTACATGTCCTTTCCAGCTCCAGGCCAGTGGATCACTGAAGCTACTCTTCCTCTGAAATTTCCTAGCAATTTCTTCCTTATTGTGTGTATTCTGGTTTGCAGGTGCAAACAGAAAGGATATTTATGTCGGATGATTTAGTCTTTATTCTGGCTTTTAATAACTTCATTTGCATTGAACTGTATAAATATTTTGAAAGCAGAATGCCATCCGTTCTCACTCGATCCACAAAACTGCCATGCGCAGTGAGTAAGCCAGGGATTTTATCCCCGAGTGTACAGCCAATGATAATCATTCCCTTTCATGGAGTGCCTACAGTGCCAGCCTATGCCTTCCATTAAATGTCTCATTTACTCACCACAATACCTGTTAGACATTGTTATCCCCACTTTACAGATCAGAAAGCCAAGACTAACAGGAGTTGGGGGTTAGTGAAAGCCACCAGCTCATTGATGGCTGAGTCAGGATTCGACTCTGGGTCTGTCAGCACCAGCTTCAAGCTTTCTAAGGCCTGGGCAAATTATACAAAGGTTGCCGACTCTCTCCTTCTCCAACACAATATTCCTTGCTGATATTTACCATCCGTATGTTCAAAGGATGATGTTAGCCAGTGTGGCCTTCCATGGCCCTGCGATGGGCAATATAAGGGCTGAGATCTAAACCAGGCAAGTTGTTGACAAATGTTTATGGAGCATCCAATACATGTCTAATAGTCTACCACTGGCTTCGGGCCCCTGAAGAAATATTAGAAATGTCTCATTCCATGAGGATTTTACAATCGGAGATGAGGAGACCAACAGAAATGTCAGTCAAATGTCAGTAAAGGGGCAGTATGCTGTATCACAATGGAAATGACCCAACTGTATAGAACATTCACTCTGCTCCCACTGTAGCCTAGACAATTAGGTGTGATTCTCATGACAAGTCTATGTATTAGAACTCTTCACACCTCTTTTAGGGAGGCGAATGTTGAGCCAGAGAGTGAGCATGGTTCAGTCACCGCTGGAGGTCTCCGCACTAGCAAGTGGCAAAGCCAGGATTTCATCCAGGGCCTCTGACCACAAAGTGCTCTCTTCCTCCCTCTGCCATGTGGCTTTTCACTCTTGACACATTATGCATTAGGTCAAGGTGGGGTACACAGACATCTGAAAATAAGAAAGTTCAGGGTCTAGAGATGTGATGAGACCACCTGTGATCAGGAGTAGGGTCTCCTGGTTTTATAGTCTTGCCTCTTAGTGGAAAAGAAATACCATAGGAAATTTTTGAAGTCCTGTGGGAAAGAGAAGAAATTGATGGGCATTGGGATTTGGGGAAGATGGGCTTTGGGTCCAAAGACTGGGTTCAGGTCTTGGCTCCATGATTTACAAGTGGAATTACTGTCTCTACACCTCAGTTTTCTTGTCTGTAAATAGGGTAATGATATGTCTGTGTTTAGACTTACGATATGGCATTTGAAATGTCTGACAGGATGACTGGGCCCATGGCAGATGCTCAGGAAAATGACAGTTACCTGAGGCAGCGGCACAGTGAGAGCCTGTTGACGAAACCTACAAATAACATGTTGATTCAGAGCGAAGACAGTTGGAGAATTTGTTATTTAGCCAAGGGCTTCCTTATCCTGGATTTTGATTCATTTCCTGGTGGTTTTCATGCTGGAATTAATAGGTGAGCCAAGAAGACCCAGTTCTGGCTATCTATTACTGCATAATAAACCACCCAAATCAGTGGCTTAAGGCAACACTCATTTATTTTGCTTATGAATATGAGGGTTGACTGGGTTTAGCTAGGCAGTTCCTGCTTGGAGTTCCTCAGACAATTATCCTCAGATGGTTCCAGGGCAGGGGTCATCCAGAAAACTTCTTCACTCCTGTGTCTGAATCCTGGGTTGGAAGACTCAACAAGTTGGGGTTCCTTGGGCATCTCTCTCTAGGTGGTGTTCCCATGAGGTGTCTCTGTAAAAGTAGCAGAAGACCAGGGGGAGTCCTCAGTGGCCTGCTCCGGTCGTGTGCCCATCCTTGAACCAATCACTGTGGCCTGAGGGAGGCTGTGCTTGGATTGGCCTAACTGGGATCACGTGCTTCTCCTGGATCAATGCCAGGAGACTGAGAGCTGGGAAAATGACGAGCCACACCACTCCAGAGCAGTGGTCCTTATCGAGTGGTCTGGGGCACTACCTTTGGCTCTCAAAATGCCTCGACCAGACATTTTGTCACCAGAGTGTGGGTGTAGCAGAGTCCAGAAATGAGCCCAGGTGGTATCCTGGATGCCTGACCACCGCGAACAGTGGAAGCACCGAGGAGTGGTGGAGCAAGCCAGACATTCGGGTGCCAGCAGGTGATGTGGATGTGGGTGTCTCCACAGGGGCTGGGGCGCCTCTGCTCCTTCTGGAACTCTGCTCATCCGTCTAGTGCTTTCTGTGTGCTCCTTGCCTGTACTCAGTTCTTTTTCTAGCCATGGGAGGAAATTTGCACTCAACCATTATGACTTGTTCTCTGGGAGGAAATAAAGCCTTCCTGGGTGACTGTCCCAGAGACACAACGGTGAAGTGGCGGATCTGCCCCTTTGGAAGGCCTACCACTGCTTCTGCCAAATCCCTCTGGCCCTCTTTCCTGATGGCCTGACTTTGCTGAGGGGCTACATTTATGCTCCTCCTAGTGCCTGTGCAGTCTGATCCAGTCACTGAGAAGGGCGGTTCTAGGGCTGGCTTTTGGAATCAAAACTCCTTCAGGCTGGGCTGCAGTTTCCCCCACCCTTTTCTCTGCTCCTTCCCTACCTGCCTCCACTTCCCCCTTTAACCCTCCCTTTCTCCTTCCTTCCTCCTTCCTCCCTCTTTCTTTCTTCCTCACCTCCTCCTCCTCCTCCTTTTCTCTCTCCCTCCTTCTCCTCTCTTTCCCCCTCTCCCTCCTCCTCCTTAGAAGCTTTTGGAATCTTAGCAAGTGTTCTGTAAGAGGGTAGAGTCTTCCCTTTCTAGGGTTAAAAGCATTGCTGTTCCCAGTGCAGAGATGTTCTGGGTAAAAGCCCCCACTGCCCCCACCATGCCTTCCTTGGCACCCTCACCCCAGAAATGGTCAAGAGCCACTCCATAAAGGGCAGCTCACCTCCTCCCTCCCCCCAGACTCTTGAAATATCACATTCAGAATCCACAGGGCCATGTTTCTACGCCCCACTCCATCCAAGGCAAACTGTCCATTACCCAGCCTTAGGGACTCAGGTGGGGGGCCAGGGAGCTATGGAGAAACCAGCTCATTGAAATCTGGATAATCCCTAAACCTCATTTTCCCTATTGCATATGACTGCCTCTCTGCCCTGCCCCTTTTTACGGGATCGCCAAGAAGCCACCAGACTGCTTTGCCTGGCACTCCTTTTATCTTTCTGGCCTGAGGGGGCCATGGGCTAATGATCAGTGAAATCGGGAAAGGCCAAGAGGCCCAGCTAATCCACAAATTGGATCATCCACCCCTGAATAATCAAGAGTTGCTGGCACAAAAGTTGGTTTCCCTCTTTGATCATCGGCACACTCAGAACACACCTACATTTGCTTCTTGTGGGAGTCCTCTGGTGAATTAAAGGCTAGTTCCGTTTGGCCAAATAACATTCAGATGTAGGATGAAAAGAATCCCAGTGTCCCAGGGGGACTGTTTCAATGCGATACCAGGGAGAGGATTGAAATTGAAAGAGGTCGTGTCAATTCACTAGATTTGATGGGTCAGTTCTACTTGGTGTGGATGCTTCTCCATCAGGAGGAGAGGGGGTTCAATCATAGGTAAACCTTATCAAGCTGTAGCTACTGTTACATATCTCAACAATGGTGACCTTGTGCAATGATGTTGACACCATAATTCAGGCAGCCGTTTCTTTAAGAAAACTCCATGTACAGAGATTAGAATTCTGGGGGAAAAATTAGGAAGTCATTATTTTATATTACAAGATGAGTCTCTTTTCTTAATTAAGGATTTCTCTCCGATTCGTTTAAATAGCAAGCCTGTCAGCAATTTTCAAGTGATTTAATTGATAAAAATTGCATTTACCCGTGAGTTGTCATAAACGGCTTTCTATACAACGTGCTCCTGGGCTACCAATGTTTAATGATTAGGAAGGAACATTGTATTTGATCTCGGCCAAAAAGCTGAAGGTAATAGATGTCCCTTTTTCAACCTGGGAAGTTCCCATGCACTATGGTATTATGAGGGTGGGTCCCAGAGCAAAGAAAAACGAAGAATTTTGTTGAATTTCTTGGTCTCAGAGAACTTTCTGAGAAAGAAACATTTCCATGTTGGGTCCTGGCAATGGCATTTGCTCTGCACTCTGTTTGGAGTCAGATAGATATGAGATTTAATTCTGACTGTGCTACTTACCGGCAACGTTATTTACTGTCCCTGACCCTCACTTGGCCCCTCTATGTTCATATCCTGGTCAAAACACTGACATTTTCCTATCTCACCCCAAATAGTATCCAGAAGCTTCATTATGGCCTACAGAACTCTCATAATCCAGCTACTGTCCACCTCTTTGATCTCTTGCTCACCCAGGTCTAACAGCTCAGACAAGCCACTGACTTCTGCTTCAGGACCTTTGTACATGATCTTTCCGAGCCTGGAAAGCTATCCCTCTAGGCTTTGTAAGCTTCCCTCTCTGATTTCATTTAGGGTCTTTGTTCAAATGATCTAAAAGGGAAGGACACAGCCAGAGGGAATCCATGCCCAGGCACCTTCTGCTTTCTACCCGTGAGGGGCCACATGGCACCCAGTGGTCCCCCAGCAACAAAATATAATGATGGGAGTGTGACACTTCTATGCAGGGAAGCCAATGAGGGACTCAGTGCTCACAGCCTTTGTGCTGGTCACTCTGCCAAGCACAAACTAAAATTTCAGGCTCCCAAAGGAGAAAGCAAGTGTCCAACAGACATAATATTGTTTCACAGGCTAGAGACAGTGAGCCGCTCTTCTAGGGAACATTTTCTCTCCATGTAAGGAACTTCTTACCAGCCAAGTTCCCAGCCAGCACCCCAGGGCCAACCCCACGAGCAGGCCTTTGTAAGGATAGCTATTTCGGACCTGCTGTGCAAACTCTTGTACAATTATTAAGTGAGAAATATTAAGCTTTTTATTATGGAATGTTCCGAACACAAGCACAGAAAAAGAAGATGCTAGAATGGACCTGTGTGGACCTGTCACCTGGTTGCTGCAGCTAACCCATGCCTCGGTCGACTCTTCTGCGCCCCCACACACGTCCACTCCTGCCCGGAATTATTTTGAAGCAAATCATATTCCATCCGTAAGACTTCGGTAGGTGTGTCTAAGTGATAAGGACTCTTTGAAAATGATCTGCAGCGCAAGCTGCCGGTTTGCGACTTCGGTCCTAGCCCCATGCGAGGACCCCTGGGCACCTTGCCAGACTTCTTCCCCACCTACTGCCAACGTCACTAGCACAGGGCCTTTGCACGTTTATGGAGCCCCTTAGTGCCCCCGGTGGTCAGGACCAAGCAGCCTGGCACTGAATTTTCACAGGATATTTGCTCTGCGCAATGATTCTGGGGGCTGTTACTGTGTGGGATATGGGCTTCTTGGTCTGAATTGTATGTGCTGGATGGCCGTAGAGGGACCTGCTCCTAGTTGAACTGTGTTCAGGGAGGCCCACAAGAGGCTCTGTGTTTACAGAACCTGAGAGGTGACTCTGAGCCTCAGCCAAGCAAGGGGGAACAGAATAAAGCAGCCACTTCCTGTGAACTAAAAGACTTTATTTCTGCAGAGCCCTGCTCTTGGTGCTGAGAGACTGGGCTGGGGGATTCCTGGGATGCTCTTCCTTGGCTAGCTGAGTGCTCTTGGCCAAGTCACTTTACTTCCTCAGCCATAGTTTTCTTGTTTGTGCAGGATTAGGGTCTTCATTCACTCACCTACTCACCCATTCATACACACACTCATTCATTCACTCACTCATCCATCCATCCGTCCATCCATCCATTCATGCATGCATGCATGATTTCTATAAGCCGTATATGGTATGTACTGAGCTTGGTGCTGGGGTATGAAGGTCAAAAAGTCTTTAAGGGACAATCCCTGCCCTCAAGGGGCTTACCTTCCAGTATAGAATGTGTGTGTGCATACTCACATCCAGGCTAGATTACAAGAGTCATGCGTGACATGTCCTGAAGGAGAGATGTAGCGTATTGGAGGAGTTGAGAGGGACACAGCATTTATTGAGCTCCCTCTGTGTACAAGTCCTGACTTTCTCAGACATCCCTAAACACATGGTTCTTCCTCGAGCTTCACAGTGCACCTGTCCAGGAGATACCCCTATTTCTAACTGTGTTTTTGTGTGAGGGTGGCCGTAACAAATGCCACAGACTGGGTGGCTTAAGCTGAACAGAAGTTTATTTCCTCATAGTTCTGAAGGCCAGAAGTCCAAGAGTAAGGTGTTGGCAGGGTTGTGTTTTTCCTGAGTCCTCTTTCCTTGGCTTGCAGATGGCTACATTTGCCCTGTGTCTTCTCTTGGCCTTCTGTCTGTGTGTGTCTGCATCTTCATCTCTTCTCCTTCTTCTTCTTTTTTAATATATTCATTTGACAGAGAGAGAGAGAACAAGCAGGGGGAATGGCACCAGAGGGAGAGGGAGAAGCGGACTCCTGCTGAGTAAGGAACCCGATGCAGGGCTTGATCCCAGAACCCTAGGATCATGACCTGGGCTGAAGGCAGCCGATTAACCAACTGAGCCACCCAGGGACTCCTCATTTCTTCTTCTTATAAGGACACTAGTAATGTTGGATTATGACCTACCCTATGACCTCACTTTACCCTAATCACTTCTTTAAAGGCCCTCTCTCTGCATACAATCACATTCTGAAGTACTGGGGATTTGGGCTTCAACATATGAATTACAGTTCAGCCCATGACACCATCCTCCCTCTCCACAAACTGTAGAATGCACAATTAAATCTAATTGATGGCCTCCTAGGAGCTGGGGAGCAGGCCAGACCTGACTTTTGGCAAAGCCAGATTGTTTTCTACACACCTCTTTCTTTTCCGTCCAAATCCTCCCAGACACACCTCTGGGCCTTCCTGCCTATACCTTTTGAGCCCCCTGTGTACTCTCCATCCTCTCATCTCCCATGGCACGGACTCTTCTTAACACGTAGCTTCCCAGACAGGAGTGGTGGCTGAGAGCTTGGCCAGCTTTGGGACAGATACTTGGGTTCATATTTAGGCTCGATTAGGGAACACCTGGGTGGCTTAGTCGGTTGAGCATCTGCCTTCTGCTCAGGTCATGATCCCAGGGACCTGGGATTGAGCCTCACGTCTGGCTCTCTGTCCAGCAGGGAGCCTGCTTCTCCCTCTGCCTGCCACTCCCCAGCTCGTGTGCTCTCTCCTTTCTCTGACAAATAAATACATAAAATTTTTAAAACAAACAAATTTGGATTCTATTACTTACAGGCCATGTGACTTTGGGAAAATTACTTAACCTTTATGCACTTCCATAAATGTTAGCTATTTTTTTTAATTTTGGGGGGTAATAGACCCCATATTATTGACAACTTATGTGGTGTTTGTATGATGGGCTGACCCTTGGTTTTGTGCTATTCTTTACACCTCTTTATATCTTAATTTCTGTGTCGCAAACTCTTTGAGGGGCAGGACTTTAGCACTCGAAAGGCAGATACAAAGGCATTGATGATCAGAGATGAATGGCACATTTTTTATTCTATAGGAACTTCTGGTTTCCCAGTGGAGGGAGAAAGCAGATACGTAGATTGACAATGTGGCACAATGCAATTTGTTTGAAGATAGAGGTGAACTAAATATGTTTTGGGGACCGTAGAGGAAGAGGAGAGTCTAGTTTGGGGCTTAGGGAGAGGGGATGACAGAGGTCAGAAAGACCCTGTGAAAGAGGTGATGCTTTAGCTGGACTCTTGTTACGCTATTGTGGTCTGCAAATCATTGGCATGTATTATAACCACCTGGGGAACTTGTTAAAAATATAGATATCAGGCCCCACTCCCACCTACTTACTGAGTGTACAAGGATGGGGCCCAGTCATCCGTTTTTGGTTTTTGTTCTTTTAGGTTTTGTGTACCTGCCTGGTTTTTATAGATATTTGTGTTTTTGAGGCCAGCAGAGAATAGCAAATTTGTTTTGATAACCTGTCTTAGCTGAGACAAAGCATTTCACAGAACTTCCCTGGGCATCACCAGAGCCTGTGCTAACCCAGGGAGGACTTCTCTCTGGTACCACAGTCCATCTTCCAGGAATGCTGGGTCGATACCTAAAATGGCCACCAAAAGGTCTAGGATGATGGTGGAGCTGATGAACTTTTGGGTCTAAACAAAGAAGGTGCACACCTGCTCAGGTGATGTGGGTCCTAGGTCCATGGAGGGGTGATGGTGATTGGTTAGGTTTTGGATAGTGATCTGCAGTAGTTGTTGCTAAAAGAAACAGGGTAGGAATTCAGAGACCCAGGCCTCGAGTCTGGTGTGTCTCATGCTAACCTCATAATCTGGAACAAATGTCTTGACTCTACGGATCAAGACAACAAGGGCCACAAGGCAAGGACTGAAGTTTATTTGCAGCATGGGGCATGGCACCCAGCATGTTGGACATTTAGAGTCCCGAAATAGCTGGGCTTAGGAGTGCTCTTGAGCTACCATTTGCAGTAGAAATAATCCCCACTTTTCCTCTCCAAGAATTGTCTCTCCCAGTCCTAGCATGGTCATTTTCTCTTTTCCTCACTCACTACCCTGTCTCTTTACCCAGTCATTCAGGACACCCTCTCTCTCATTCATTCAGCTCTGTCCTTCTCTCCACTGAAGGGGTGATGGCTCTATAAATGAAAGAAGCATAGCGTATGGGAGGGAGAGGAGGTCTGTGTGGATTTCATCCAAGCATGCAGGATGCTGGTGGAAGAACGTGGCGGGCGGGTGGGAAGCAGTCCGCTGAGGCTGAGTGTGTCCTGCACGCTCACCAGTGGGCTGTGGCTGGACAAAGCTGTGCATACTCTAGCCAACAGGCTGCAGCATCACTCCACAAGCACCTCCACTGATGTCCTAGGTACCCTGCAGGTCAAGGAACAGAATATTAGATACCTTTCCCTCCAAAGGAGTTCAGGTGCAAACAGTGAGATACACTAGAAGAGCTCTCTGTTACAGAAAGCAATAGTATGTGAGGGGCCCCATGAATGGAGAGGCTTAACCTAGATCTAAAATCATGTGATCTGAGTAGCTTCATGGCTGGTCACCTGTGGTTGGGGACATAGAGATGAGGAGCACGCAGTCATGCTATTGTCAATGCTTATGGAGGTGTGAGTTATTACTAAAAATAAGTACATGAAAGCAGAAGAAGGACACACATAGACCAATGCTGAGATTGTGACATGAACCAGGGACCATGATTCATCTAAATCTGTGCATTGAGGCTGGACAAGGGGCAGGGGTAGGTCACAGAGAACCCCTAGGGATATACAAAAGGATGTGGCCTTGAAAACAACAGAGGAGCCCCGCTGTAAATTGGGAGTGATACGTTGGATTTGCATGGTCTTCTCTTCTTTTTTTTTCTTCTTTTTACATTCTTTTCTTTCTTTCTTTCTTTCTTTCTTTCTTTCTTTCTTTCTTTCTTTCTTTCTCTTTCTCCTCTTATCATTGTGATCACATGTAGGGGAATGACCAGAGGAACAGGACTAATTTAGGAAGCTGTCACGGCAGGCTCCTAACTAGTGCATGGTGGTCAGGGTGGAAGAAGGGAGACAGACTTGCGACTGAGCAAGAGGACATTGGCAGGGCCCTATAACTGACTGGGTATAAGAGGCTGAGGAGAGGGTAATGTTCAAAGCTTATGCCCAGGTTTGGTTCAATTTGGTTGTTCCTTGAGTTTTTATTCACCGTCCTAGCAGGAATTATTAACAAAGACTCAAGTTTCCTATGAACAATACTAACCCCCCAAAAATGATTTTGTTTCTCTAGGTGGTGGGGAAAGTATAATATTCTGAATTTAACTTGGAATATGGCCTGAGTTAGAGGAACTCAATCATATGCAAGCCTGTGCCCCACTTTCCAGAAGGAGCTCAGGACTTCCTAGGTAATTGGAGCCCTGGGGAGAGAGACCAGAGCTTCCACACCTCACACAGGCTCTGGAGTTTCATGGTAATCTGCTCTTCTTTTCCTGCCCTCAAGAGCTGCCTTTCCCACAATGGGAAAGGAATGCCTCAGGTCTTGGTGCTCCAGGCCAAGGGCCCAGATGCAGGCTGTCTGCCCCCAGGTGAGGCCTCCTGGGCTGCTGGGCCCAGCCAGAACCAGCCCTGTGTGCCCTGGAAAGAAGCCCAGTCGCCAGTGGTATCCTGGAGCCCATGGAGGCCCCTACTGGAGCCTGTGGTCTGGGGAGCTTGGGAGAAGGTAGAGATGCTGCTGTCAGGCTGAGGACAGGTGGGGATGTGGTACTGGCCATGGATGGAGAGGCAGGTGAATGTGCCACTTTCAAGACCCCAGCACACTTGAGGACCACTCAGGCCCCTCATAAATAGACCCGCCTCCCCAGAAGCCACCTGGTAAAAGTAGTATCTCTTCGTGATGTCTTAGCCAATGTGTCCACCACGGGGAGTCAGCCTAGCTTGGGTGAAGGGATAGATTTTTAAAGCCACTGACTGAGCTAGAAAAACAGGAGGAGAGGCCAGATTAATGATAATAGATAAATTCTATGGAGCCCTCACTCTGTGCCAGGCTCTGTGCTAAGAACTCAGTAAGTATAATTACACTTATTCTCATGGGAATGCTTTATATTGCTTCCATTTTACAGATGGGAAAACCAAGGCTCTAAAAGTTAAGTTACTTGGTTAAGACCCCAAAGATTATATGTGGTTGTGGTGGTTTTGAATGAGTCAAGCAGAGAAAGTCAATAATCATATGGTTTCACTTAGTTGTGGCACATAAAGAATAGCACGGAGGACATTAGGAGAAGAAAGGGAAAAATGAAGGGGGGTGGGGAATCGGAGGGGGAGAAGAACCATGAGAGACTAAGGACTCCAAGAAACAAACTGAGGGTTTTAGAGGGAAGGGGGGTGGGGGTTGGGTGAGCCTGGTGATGGGTATTAAGAAGGGCATGGATTGCATAGAGCACTGGGTGTTATATGCAAACAGTGAATCAGGGAACACTACATCAAAAACCAATGATGTACTGTATGGTGACTAACATAGCATTAAAAAAAAAAGTAATGTGCTAACTTCACTGGGCTAAGAGAATGTCTCAAAGTTCTTGTTCTTGTGTGTGAGTTAAGGTGATCTTGTGGGAGATTTGGGTGGAAAGGAAGTGACAGCCCTTTTGTGACTCACATGCATTATCTCTGACCTGCTGTCCCCTCATTGCTGGGAGGCCTGCATCCACGTCACTGTCCCCTGAATCCTTCCTCTGCTTTCCTGACTCCTGGGCCAGGTGTGTGTTTAGGTTGTCATAAAGGACTCTGAGTTCTGCCAGACACTCACCCACAAGGGTCAGAGGAAAAGTAGAGCTGATGTGGGTTTGAGTCCATCCGGCAGGCTCTGGCTTATACTTGTGGGTTCCTCCTCACTCTTCCTCTCCCTCCTCCCTTCCCAACTGCCTGCCCTGCAGATGTCAAACACCAGCACCAGATGCAAAGACACATGTTAGCATCTTAGAGAGAAGCTCCCACAATTGTTTAAGGGCAATTTCCTATAAGAAGTTCCTTTGTGTAAGTATTTAGGTGTCCATAAACATCTATGGTATGTGTGTGTGTTTGGACACATATACAGATGTGCATATCCTACAGGTTTATATAT
The DNA here is from genome assembly GCF_002288905.1 of Enhydra lutris kenyoni. Lineage (NCBI taxonomy): Eukaryota > Metazoa > Chordata > Mammalia > Carnivora > Mustelidae > Enhydra > Enhydra lutris. The sequence continues at coordinate 102,579,837 of NW_019154085.1, forward strand.
GCTGTATATCTAGAAAGATCTTCCAGTGGTTCTGCTTCTCTGGTTGAACCTTGACACAGTGATGTGACCAGCATCTGATCTCGAGTAGTTTTACTGCAGGACCCACAAACACTCTCCACCACTCAGATTACATGGCAGTTGGTGGGAGGTGGCTTCCGCTTTGGACAGGCTGAGAGTGAGAGGCCCGTGGGATGTTTGGGTGCGCGAGTCGCGCGCCATCGGAGGTGCCTGAGAAATCGCATGCGCAGTGGGTGATCAGGGAGGGAGGGAATCAGTGTGGGCCGGCTGGAATTGGAAACAAGTTTTATGGTGGTGAGACCTGATTTTAGTCTCAAAGGTAGACAGGAGCTGGTTACACTGACGGGAGGGGGTGGGCGTTGTGGATGGGTGAATAGCACAGGAATGGACTGCGCAAGATCAGCCTGGATGGCCCAGGAAGGGTGTATTGATTATACGGCCATTGCAATCTATACAGGCTGGTGAACTGCATCTCCCCGAGGATGTGGTAGGCTCTAGGCATTGTGTATTGCCCTGGTAGACTAAGTTTCTAGCTTCATTAATTTCCACTTGCCTGAAACGTTTTGTGAGCACCTACTACATGGCAGCATTGTGTTCAGTATAAATATGAATAAAACATGAGCTGCGTCCTGGAGAAATCTGTGGTCAGATTATAGATAGTGAATGTATTTTTGTTAGTTTGGATTGAATGGAAATCTGGGGCTAATACTCTTGGACTGATTGTGGACTGCTGATTCCCTTTTGGACTAATTGTGTGTATGAAGTGATGACACTCAGGTCAGTCTATCCACCCACCCCACCTCTCCCTCCATTCATCTGATGCCAGCTTGCTCTGCTTACCTACCTACCTCTCTTTCATCTCTGTCTGCCAATCATCTGTTGTTTCTTTTTTTGTTAAGTAGGGGCAAGATCTGAGCAGCCTACAAAACTAGCCGCACACAAAATGACAATTAAAAGAAGCACATAAAAAGAAAGTGGGGAGAAACAGTCGTTGGAGTGACAGTGATTGAATTAGTGTCACCGCTGAGTGTTGGATTTGGGTCAGGTTTAGTGGAAACTAAGGCAAAAAGAAGAAAGACAAGGATACATGCTTGGTCGTCCAGTCGGTGATATCCAGAGAGAAGGAGTGCAGGTAGGGAGCTAGACCCTCCCTGCGTTGGGTAGAAGGAGAATATATTGTGTTGGGGCTACGTCAGGACTTCAGCGAGCATAATGGCCTTCATCTCCCCATGCAGGTCTAGAACAGCAGGGAAATTCTGCTCAAATGTTTCTCCTATCGACCCTCTACAAAGGCTAAGGCATAACATTAAATCTTATTTCGGCCAGGCCTTCCTCTGGTGAACTAAGATAATAACATCTACCACATTACATTCTGCTGATCAGACTCAGAAGAGGGATGGAGCCTAGGGGACCAAGATAACTATGGGGAGGCCCTTTGAGAATGGTACCTGGAGTTAGGGTCCAGGGCTGGCACCTTTCTCCACCAGCTTGTTGGCAGTGGGGCCGGTCCAGGGCATGGCCCATTCCCAGGTGGACGCCTGCAGCTCTTGTGTCCAGTATGTGGACAGTATGTGACAGTCTTGGCTGTCCTCGTCCCCAGAATTTATTCCACACTCCGGGCCAACTCTGGGGGAAGCGAGGTCCTGGAATTGTGAGTGGTCAAGTGAGTGCTCCCAGCATGAAGGTCACTTGGCCATTGTTCCAAGAAGAGCTGAGAGCACCTGCTGGATAAAACCTCTGAGTTGCAGGGAGGAGAAGGAATACAGAAGAGGCAAAAGAAATGAAAGGGACGGGCCTGGGCCTTCAGTATTATTCAGAGGGGTCTAGAGAAGGCTGCATGCCGTCAAAAATGACAGCCCAATTACAAGTGCGCAGCCTCGCACCTCAGACCGCCTCTGTGACTTTGAGCAAATCACGGAACTCCTTTGCTCTCACGTTCCTCATCTTTTTGAAGTAGGAAAAGCAAGACCTCTGCAGCTTTACTGGGTGGAGAGGAGGGAAAGAGGAAGACTGCAAGTATGAAAGTGCACTGAGAAATAAAAATGGGCCACACGGAAATGCAAGTTGATGCAATCGTCAACATAATTAACCATAGTGATTTCAAAACAGAACCTATGGACTAGAACTAAGCGGCTGTGGCTTCCAGGGTTAGACCTGGCCGATGATGCCAGGTTGAGTGGGGGGTCCCCTCCCAGGAGGTGGCCCTCCCCTCCCCTTCCTCCCCAACATGTTCTCAAGCAATTACCATCCTCCATCCGCCTTCATTTGTGCCTCTCTAGACTCCCAGGCACATTGTCCCACCCTCATGTTTCGGGGAGCAACACGCAAGTCACCCTGCCTTCTTGTCGGGTGGCTGGCTGCTGCTCCTGTGTAGAGTGGGGGTCACAGCCCTGGGGATGCTGCCCGGCTCCCCACTGGTCTGAGAAATCCCTCTTGTCTCTGCTCTGCTTAGCTCTCCTTTTCACTTCAGTACACAAGATATTCCCTTTTACCATGAACACTAAAATTAATATATTATAATAATGTATTAATAACATAGTACTACATAACAACATACAGTATATCATAGGCTATATTTATACTATGTGTTATACTATAATACAATACATATCTATGGTTATATATGTTATATGTGATAGTGCTATGCAGCACATTACAATTTATTCCATTTTCAGAAAACCCCACTGAGAAAGGTATTATTATTACCTCCATTTTGCAGATGAGGAAACTGAGGGTCAGAGTGGTTTAGGTCATTTGCCCAAAGCTCTTCGTGTAGGAAATCGTGAAGCCATGATCCTGACTTGGAGACTTCTCTGTTAGCCACTGTTCTTTACTGATTTCTCACTGGTTCTAGTAATTCGGTAATGATAGATTATGCACTTTAGTAGTAGTATTTTTGCATTGGTATTGACTGCTGTTTGGTGGTGAGATAGCTGGGGGAAGCTGTGTGTGTGTGTGTGTGTGTGTGTGTGTGTGTGTGTGTGTGTGTGCGTGTGTGTTTGCCTCTGATTATCTGTCCCTTTCTCAAAGGCAGGAACCAAGTCTCAGGACAATAGATGGGGGACTCTCTAAGGGCTATGCCTCGTTAAGGCTGGACTCTCGGTACACAATACGTAAGGCAGCAGTCTAAAGGAAGTTGCAGGGGTGCTCATGGGAGTATCCACTGACCATCCTGAGCCTTCAGCTCTGTTGTTTTACCCACTGATCCTCAGCTATTTTTGCAGCTTCTTAGAAGTTTGGGAGTTTGCGGGGCCCCTGCGTGGTTCAGCCAGGTCAGTGTCTGCCTTCGGCTCAGGTCGTGATCACGGGGTCCTGTGATCAAGCCCCATCGGGTTCTCTGCTCAGCAGATAGCCTGCTTCTCCCTCTGCCTGCTATTCTCCCTGCTCCTTCTCTCTCTCTCTCCCTCACTCTCAAATCAATAAATAAAATCTTAAAAAAAAAAAAGTTTGGCAGTTCGCTCTGTGGGAGGCAACTGTGAAATATGCAGCATGGAAAAAAGATGGTGGAAGACACATCAACATTTAATTGAAAAGATTGCCTTTTGTGACAAGAGAACTGAATGTTGGCTGAAACCAATGAGAGCTGGTGTGTGTGTGTGTGTGTGTGTGTGTGTGTGTGTGTGTGTGTGCGCGCGCGCACACACATATGAGCAAGATCTAAAACTAAGCTTTTGCACTGACAGCAATCTCCCACTGTTTTAATAGTGAGTTTGCTTTCCTGTGTCTCTCTGGGCCAGTCTGTGTGTCTTAGCTTTCACCAGTGAAGATGCAGAAATAACAGTTCCTTCCCCTTCATGTGGTTGTTACATCTGAAAGATTAAAAGCACTTTATAGGCAGTAAGTATTTTAGAAATCATCCCTCCAAGAAATCAATGTTCAAAAGCTCCCTCTCCCCATCCGAGCCAACCAAGGAACAGAGATATGGGTGGAAACGTGATCCCCTCCTCTCCTCTCAACTTCTCCTGTGCTCATCTCCCTCAGCCCCCTGCTCCGACCTCACTGGCTTGCCCAGGTCCGGGCCTCTTTGGACCTGCACCAGGGGGTCTGCCACACCTGCCTGATCGCTCAGATTCTGGTTCTCACCGCTCAAACCCGTCCTACACTCCTGAGTCAAAAATCGTCTGCTCAGAACACACCTCGGTTTATTCCTTTACCACCTTCCCTGGCTCCCCATCATGTGCTGAATAAGGCACAAGCTCCTACCGCAGACCCTAAGACGCTCCCCAGAGAGGCCTCCCGTTTTCCTTTTAGGATTTCTCTCCACAATTTCGGTTCAGTGATCCAAACTGACCCCAGAAACACTTAAAAAATATTTTGGGGGAACATAGTGGATGTCGGGAATTGTGTGGGAGTCACATAAAAAACCAAGTTTAAAAAGTGACCTGAGTTGGCTTTAAGTTGCTTAGGCTCTCGCAGGGCAAATATGTGACACCGCGTTCTGGCTACTGCTGCAGTTGGGAGTATGGTCAGGATGCTGATGGAGCACTGAGGAGGAGGTATTCAGCTAGGCTGGAGCAATCAGAGAGGGCTTTCTGGAGGAGAAGACATATCAGTTAGTCTTAAAAAAATTATCATTTACTGCCTCCCAGGCAGAACAATCTGCCTCCTCTTCATGCATGCATTTTCTCTTAGACTGAATGACCTTGCCTTACCTGCACCTCCGTAAGTGTATCCTTCCTTCAGGACTCACTCAGAGGCTACTTCCTCACCCATGAATCATTTCTAGATTCCCCCATTTAAAGAGACTTCCCTCTTTTGCCCCAATGGCATTTTGCACATTACCTCTTGTGGCTCTTTATCTAATTCGTCTCTGCTTTTATTATAGTTACTTGACATTATTATCTCAACACCCCCTACTTTATGTTTAACTCATTATCTTTCCCTAGCATAGAGCTTTATAGGACTATTCTGATAATGTTTGAATTAATTGCTTTGTTTTTAATGTTCCCCAAGAGAGGACCAGGAGCCTCCTAGGGTGGATCTGAATGAAAGGCGGAGCTGGGCTCACTGAGCCTGGTGAATAGTGTGTGTCCCATTCGCTCAGCACATGGGCTTCTTCAGGCGGCCGTCATGGAGGGTCACTGTGTGGCCTAGTGACCTTGGACATGTGCTCGGGCCTCAGTATGAGTCCCAGCTTCCATCACCAAGTGATCCATGTGCAAGGGAAGTACTGAATGGGGGGAAAAGAAACTGTGGGGGCAAAAAACTGGGGTTCCAGTGCCACCTTGCCACTTATGGCTGAATGGCCAAGAACAAGTCATACCACAGATCTGTGCCTCAGTTTCCCCAGGTGCAAAAGGTTGCCCTGGACTTAGGAAGTTTCCCAACTCAAAATTGTAGAAACTACGATGGAAATTGCCAAAAGCACTCATTTCTATGTGATGAAGGGAACGTATATAAATCCTAATTGGAAAAGTGGCTGCCATTGCGATGACACAGCAGAGGCCAACTTTCTCCATCCTGAAACCCAAGCTGCAAATATCTTCCCAGTTGTTGATGGGGAATTGTGCTCTTTTGGTCAGAAGCTGAGAGAACAGCAATATGAAATGCCACATTTTATAGCTTCCATGACTTTACTGAAAGCTCATCCCAGCCTGCCGGTCATTTGGCTCTGAGAAGAGTCCATAAAAGGCTTCAATTCAATGTATTTCAGGCTACTTTACCCAGAAAGAGTTTGTAAGCAGGGAAGACATGCATTTTGAAGAGCATTAAGAGCGGCTGAAATTGTCATTAACAGCTCTCCTTGGCTCTCCACGTTAATGAAATGAGTGGCGGTGACATAAGAAAAAATAGCAGCCCAATCTTTGTGTTTTGTAATGAATAATAAAGTATTTTAGCCTCTTTAGGGACTTAACACCACGGTAATCCTTTAATCCCTCGAAAAACCAATTTTGTTGACATGAAAAGGGGATATTTAGCTTCATCCAATTAATTTTCTACCTTAGAGATGCCATGATTGTGAAGACTAGATTGAATTGATGCATTAGAGCTACTGTATTGGGTACCGAGTGTGGCCTGGACGCCACGAAGTGGCATCAAAAAGGAAAAACCTGTCACAGTTTTGTTGTAGTGTGCCCACTTTGAAATACCAGGGCTTCGAGGCCTTCCCATCTCGGCCCTGTTGCTTGCCCCGAAGTGCTCTCACATCTGCAAACACTCAGCCATCGCGCGGCCATTAACCCGGGAACTTGGCTGCCATTCCTGCAATGCCAGCTCCCTTTCTCCGTGTGAGCTCCAATTTAGGACTGTCCTTGGGAGAAGGCTGAAGTGCGTGCCACAGAGACATTCCCAAACAGTAGAAAGTTAGCTAAGTGTGAACTCAATTTTAAATGACACAGCGGGGGAAACACGCCATTCAAGTCATCCTCCAGACAATGGATTGGAACTGGAGATGGAAAATAAATGATGGGAGATTTAATTATTTTTGCACTGGACTTCCACATGCCCACACAGGGAGGTTTTAATTCCACCTTCCTTACCACTGCAGCCAGAACTGGATTTGCAGGGGAAAAGAAGAGAGATGATGGGGAGCCACAAATATCTTCATGGTATCCTGGCTGAAGATGGTCCCTCCAAGGACGAAAAATGGGACCTGGGGAATGTCAGGGTGACCTTCTTCTTAGCCCAGCAGCCCCTTTTGGTGCACGTCATTGGTCACCCGCTTGTCACCCAGGAGCATGAGGTTGTGTCTTGACACCTGCTGTGTCTCGCTCGGTACTTGGTATGCAAGTAGTGTGTCCAGAACAGTGCTGTCCACAGAGGAAAGGCATGGCACGGCACTGAAAAAATGACACTGGCAGTGTTACATGGCCTATGGGGGAGCCAGCTCCATGGAGAAATGGGTGGCTTTGGAAACAGAGTCTGAATCTTTGTCCTGCCACCCTCCATCTCACAGGCTTGGACCAGTCACTTGACTGATTTAAGACTTGGTTATCTCATCTGTTAAATGGGGACAATGGGGCCATCCTCTTAGAGTTCTGATGGAGTTATGCAAGGCCAAGGCATGAAAAGCCCAGCACAGTGCTTAGCAAATCGTAGATGTCAGGGAGATACTAGTTTCCTTCTCTCCCACCGTGTGACATTATTCTCATTATTTGATGGACTTTGGCATCAATAATAGAAGTCTAAGGGACTACTGCAGGCACTTAGTTTTTCCCACTGGTTTTGCACATGAGAAGTGAAGTAAATGCTCAAGGTCAGGTGGCTAACTGATTGTAGAGTAGACCAGCGCATGAATCCTGACTCCAGCATCAGGTCCATTTCCGTGACTTTGCCTAGTTTGGGTTGGCCCACTGGCTCTTGCTTGAGGGGGGCATATTCCTCATCCAGTTCCTCTTATCCCAGGTGATTGAGTCCAACCCTTTCTCCCTTGAACCCTCATTCCTAGGCTTCCTTCTAATCACCAGTATTTCTGATTCCTTAACCTCCCTTAGGGTCCCATGTTGTGTATGCCTCTATCCTGAAACTTCCATTTATGTTTCCATTTTGTTTCAGGGGAGATACTGGTTTTCTCTTTAGAAAGTCTTCTTTGCTGACATTTTGCCTTGAAATGCCATAGCCTGTCCACTTGATACCTTCTTTGGAGAGTTTTTCAGTCTTGAATAAGATGTGCCTTTCTTTCAACTTCCAAGCTTCCTAAGCAGCTAGACCAGGACCAGAGACCAGGCATCCCCTGGTTTGATAGGAATGACTGGGGTTCTGGTCCTCAGGTGCAGCTCTGAGCTGAGAGCAGCAGGATCCAGGTCCCCGTGAATGTGACAGTGGACTTGCTAGTGACTCTTGCTTTTATGTTTGCTCTGACCAGTTCTAGGATCTCAGTGGTGACACTGAAATGGGGTCCCCTCGGTGGTGAGACAGCAGGCAGGAAGGGCAGCCAAAGCAGGGGCTTGGTGAACATGTGGTTCAGGCCAGGGCACAAGTCATCAGGCTCTACTACATTCCCTGGAAGACTACTGTATTTGTTCCTGCCAAAGACCAACCTTCTGGGCTTGTCTACCATCTTCCTGAAGGTCCACAATCTTCAACAACAACAACAAAAAAAGGCGGCTTTTAAAGAAACCATTTGTTTAAATGGAAGTGTGCAGAAAGATCTTGGCAGCAGGCAAATCTGTAGGGATGGATGTGGCCTGACGGCTCACAGAAAGAAAAAGGGAAACATTTCTCAGCAAAGGCAGCAAACGGGAAGGTGGTCCACGTACTGCAGGCCAGCTGCTGCTTCTGCTGAATTTCTTCATTCATTCAACAGATATTTTATTGTGGACCTTTTCTGTACCAGACACTAAGGATACTGCAGGGAGCAACTTAGAAATGGTATCTCCCTCTATTGTCCCTCCTTTTTCCCAGATGTATTTGTTAGACTCCCAAGGTTGCATGGTGAGAAATTTTCTTACTGTTTGTAAAACACTTTACAACTTATTAACCATTGGTAAACTGCCTTACTGACAACTTGGTGAACATATTCTAATTCTCATTTGATTGTAGAGGAAACTGGAGTCTAGTGACATTAAATGTCTTGCCCTAGATTATATAATAGTTGGTTTCTTAGTGCCCATTTCTTACTAGTAAGTTTGTCCTAAACTAGAAAGTGGGTGCAGGTGTCCCTATCTTGTCCTAGGTTGGTTCTAGCCATCTCCACTAGCACTCTCAAGAGTTACCAACTCTGCAAAGACCTCCTTGCAAGCTAACGTGTGCCCAGTTGCATGTAGCTGGAGCAGTCCCCATCCTTGCTTACTTTCCAAGTAAACAGCACTTTCTGACAGTACCCTCTCTGGCCAGCACACTATCTTCTCAGAGTAATTAAAGCTTGCAGACTCTCACTACCAAATTGGCATACTCAAACCAGGTTGTACAGCAGACTGAATTTAGGTACCAATGTTTTTGGCAATAGAAGTTGATTTTAGCTATGTACTTTTAAAAAAAGATTTTATTTATTTATTTATTTGTTTGTTTATTAGAGAGAGAGAGATTGAGAGCATGAACAGGGGGAGGGGCAGAGGTACAAGCAGACTCCGGGCTCTGTGGGGAGCCTGACACGGGACACAATCCCAGGACCCTGAGGTCATAACCAGAGCTGAAGGCAGATGCTTAACCAACTGAGCCACCCAGGTGCCCCTTAGCTCTGTATTTTTAAACGGTTGGTGTGATTTATTTGCTGACCTCCTTGATGTACGCAAGGAGGACTTGAACCCTATCCCTCAATTCATTGCCATTAAACCAGGTGATGCCTCGTCTCTAGCTCTGGTCTGGCTGCCTGGGAAGCCTGTAGCCTGACAGAAGGGCGCACTCTTATTCAAGGACTGAGACACTGAAACATGGTCAGCCTTGCTGCAAACAGGCTGCCTGCCCATCCCCTCCCGTCTACACACAGAGTCGGGATCTGCTAACTCTGTCAGAATCAAGACCCAGGGGGACAGCCTGAGGGAATGCTGACTCACCCGGCCAGTGCTCCTGCCACACTCTGGGGACTCTCTGACACCTGTGCTGCCCTCCCTCAGCTGCCTCTTAGAGAGTCTCTCTCTAAGACATGGCTCTCAGGGCAATGGTGTCTCCTCAGTCCCACCGTCAGCATGGGCTATGCTCCGCCCATAGCGGGGAGTGACTCTAACCCCCAACTGCCTTCTCTGGTCAAGCTTTTCTGCTTTCTTACCCCTGGGGTCTCAAGAAGTAGGGAGACAGCTTTCAAGCTTATGTATCACTCCCTCTCTGCATGATGACCCATCCAGCTGGAGACAACGAATCCACTTTGCTGACCCCTGGAACGAGAAGAGTCGTCTCTCATGAGAAATAACAGCTCCAGTGGACCCAGATCCCTGCTAAATTATATTATGAGGCACACAGAAGTGTCAGATCTTGGCCCATATCAGCTTAGGAATGGAGGAGAAAGACCCGAGTGTTGAAACAACTCCGAAGCATCCTGAGTCCAGAATTAAACAAAGGCTAGGCTGTATAATTACCCAGAACTTACTCTCCCTCAGTCACCACATCCACCTGTAAATGTGCCACATGATTCCATCAGCCCTTTCTCTTGGAGTTACCCAGACTTACCCTGAGGCATATTCTCCTCTACCCATTGCTACGTGGGGTTCCCTCTTCCTTGCTCTCGCCTCGTTCCCAGGGCCATGCCATGTCGGTCAGGGTGAGCGGTGGGGCTGGCCTCACGCTTCAGTGGGCCAGAGCTCATCCAGAACGACCCCAGGGAGGCTACACAGCCGGTGCAAGCCAAAAGGAAAATCCATCGAATTCCTCATCCGCTCCTGGCCCTGAGCTGGGAACCAGTTCCTGAGCCTTACCAAACTAAAAAAATAGTCATTTTAACACCAGTGGTTAGACTTCCTCTCTTCCATCCTACTCCTCGCTTTCCTCCATCCATCCCACCCAATTATGGTAGAATTTAAAATATAAAAGGCTGAGAGCCACGGTTTAGGCTGTAGGCATTCTAACTGCATGGATCAGAGACCTGAGGATGTGTCCGGGAGGAGTGTTCAGGTGCTCAGCATTCAAAGGACTGGACCAGTTGAGGGGGAGGAAGGCTGGGTGTGGGGCCATCCTGAGGCTTGTTCTCTTGGCCCAGACCCAATACCAGATGAGAGCTTTGGAGATACCACAGTCTACCCTATCATTTGCAGATTAAATTTCCCTATATAGGACTTCAATCTGCAGACTATCACCGCTCACCTCTGCTGGCTCTGTCAATAATCCATCAGTTAAGGGCTGCTAGGGATACGCATTGACAGCAGATTAGCTAGACCAGACCAGGGCCCTTTTGGCTGGCTCTTCAAGTCAATGGTTGTAGGATTATCAACCCGGCCATTGACATTTGCTTCATTCTTCCTTCTAGTCCCTTGTGAGATGCCAGAGAGAGCGCCATTCAAACCCAAAGGCTCAAGAAACAAAAGAGTAATCTCAGCGAGAGGGCCTGAAAAGCAATTCAGATCAAGAGAAATCAGAGGCAACCCAGTGCTTTCCTCTCTCGCATTCCTGCCTTCTACTCTCTTTGTGCTGAAATTGTCATTTGTAGAGTTTTGCTCGGAGAACCAGAAACATCAGAACCCTCTAATCTTTTAAACCCGGAGGCTGGGGGAAGAAGGGCAAGCTGCTGTGGCCATGTCTTTCTTTTCCAGGTGTAAGACAGGCTTATGATGACCACACTGCGTTTCTCCCCACCTGGGTAGTGAACACATGGCGGTGGGTGGGGAACGAAGGCTCACCAGAGCTCTGGCCTTTGGAGAACAGGGCCACTGACTTGTCTGGGGTGGGGGGAGTTGCGGGCCTGCTGGCCTTTTCCTCTTGGCCCCCTCCTCTTTAGGTGTAGCTTTAGCCTGTTATCGGGCAGGGATGATTGGAACTGCATGGTGGGTCTGCAGCTGTGCTGGTGGGAGCCTGAGCAGATCTCGTGCCTGAGACTGACGTTGGAACCAGGGTTCTGTGATGATGCCAACCAGGGAAGCAGCCCCATCCTAGACAGAAGGTGCAGGTACATGTAACACTTAATTTTGCATGCCTGGCAGGCGGGGAGGGGAGTGAAAGGAAGGGGAGGGGGGCAACATGGGAACCAAGTAGATGAGGAGCTCCACGAATGAGAGGTTGAAGACAGGAAGGGAAGAGGGTAGCAAGGGCCAGAGGGGGCTTCAGTCCCCACTTGCTGCAACTCAGGACACTGAGCATAGTGTGCCTGCCATTGTGGGCATAGCATTCCTGATTCTGCTGCAGGTGAGGCTGGGGGGTGGGCAAGGATGCCCCCTCTACAAACTGGCAATGATTGTTCAATTAGTCAGTGCCGGCTGTTGCCACAGATACCACAGACTGGGGGGACTTGAACAGCAGAGATCTATTCTCTCACAGCTCTGGAGGCTGAAAGTCCAAGATCAAGGTGTCAGCAGGGTGGGTTCCTTCTGAGACCTCGCTCCTTGGCTTGTAGGTGGCTGCCTTCTGGCTGTGTCCTCTTCTGGTCTTTCCTCTATATGTATGGTCCCCCGGTGTATCTTGGCATGCCCAAATTTCTTCTTCTTATAAGGACACCTGTTAGATTGAATTAGGACCCATTGTAGCAGCCTCATTTCCGCTAATCACCTCGTTATAGGCCCTGTCTCTAAGGAAAGTCACGTTCTGAAATACTGGGGATTCAGATTTCAACATACAAATTTTGTGGCATGGGGCGTGCAATTTAACCTCAAATAATCCCCAAGGATAGCTCGGCTATAAGTTGGGAGGAATTAGGCCTCAAAGGAGACTTTGCCCAAAGTAGATGCTTACCTTCAGGAAGGGGATGGCTCCAACAACAAGCATTTTTTTCTGGGGCAATACCCAGCAAGGAGCTCCCTTCCCCCAAGAGGTGAGAAAAAAAGTTTCAAAGGATTTAGGTTTTAGAGGTACACTCTAAAAAGACTACTTTTCCTAGATTCCATCTATCCTGACATTTTTGGTAGCCGCCAACAGGCGGATGGTGGTGAGAAGGCCACTGCCAGGGAAGTCTTTCGTGCCGCACAGTGCAGACCGGATCTCTATCACGGCCTTGCAGACAGTGTCGAAGACGGTACGACCAAAACGTCACCCTCTCCCTGCTACAGAACCACGTACCCAGGCCCACGGCCACTTGTCCTTGCTGGCCCTTTTATGCTGCTGTGGTCTGCAGAGAGAAGAACGTAGTTCCAGAATGAAGGGGTGGGGAGCAGATTTACACCTGACCCACAGCCTGACGCAGAGCCGGCCTGGCTGAGCTGCAGAGAAGAAATGTGTGCTGTTGTAAGATGCTGAGACTCTGCAGCCCAAACTGACTCGTGCTCACGGTGTGAATAGGAGTTGGCGCCGCTGCTCAAGTCAACCTTGGAAGGCTGACCTACTCTCCCAGGCCCTTCCTTTGGGGATCACTCCCCTTCTACATGGACTGTTACTACAGCGGCTCTTGTGGGTGGTGAGCCTTGGGATCCCCGAAGCCACACAGACATCTTGGCTTTTCTTACTAGGATTCCCTTGGAATTACTTGTGAGAAAAGTGTTTTGTGGCTACGTGAGTGTGAAAACCACCAATCCGGTTTAAGCATCTAGACCCTGGGACCTTGAGGCTGCCTGGTAATCATGGCCAAGGCAGAAGTAAAATTCCCAGCTCTGCCTCACACCCTTCCTACCTGGCCATCCTGGCTCTGCCTCGGGCAGTTACCCTGGTTCCTGATGCCTTGTATGCTCTCAGTGGGTATCTCTGTGAGTGATTCCTTAGAGAAATTAGGGACGCTGGGGACAGGCCACTTTTCTAAGTGTAAAACCAAACATGCAAATATTAAAAGATTATTTTTGGACTTCCAATTGGACTGAATTGGACTATCATTCCCTTGGTAAATAACACTGTCGTCATCGGTGCCGGAGAGACTGTCGTTTATTTGATTGTTTAATTCAGCAATATAATGATCACTGTGTTCATTCCCTTTTGCTGCTGGAGTGAATTACCACAAACTTAGTGGCTCCAAGAATAGACATTTGTTTTATCTTACAGTTCTGAAGGTCCGAATTTGAAATTTGAAATGAATCTCCCTGAGCTGAAATCGAGGTGTTGGCAGGGCTGCATTCCTGTCTGGAGGCTCTAGGAAATCATCTATATCCTTGCATGATCCAGTTTCCAGAGTCTGCCCACAGCCAAGGCCCGTGAGCTCTTTCATGTTCAAGGTCAGCCAAGGCCAGTGAGTCTTTCTCATGTGTATGACTCTGCTGCCTCCTTCTTTCACATTTAAGGACCCTCGTGATGAACCTGGGCCTGCCTGGATCATCTAGGAGCATCTCCCATCTCCAGGTCCTGAACGTAATCACACTGCAGAGTCCCTTTTTGCCATGTAGCGTGTGGCAAGTTCACCCGTTCTGGGGATTAGCACATGGACATCTTTGGGGGGCTATGATCCTGCCTACCACAGTTAGCCAACCCTAGAACTGGGCATAACCTATGTGCTCATCCCCTTTGCCGATCAGAGTACCACTATTCTGAACCATTTATCATTCCCTTGACTTATTTTATATAGTTTTATTCTATATATGAAATTAAACTTATATGATACATGATGTATATATGATATATGATAAAACTATACATATGAACTATGTGACAAAACTATATATACATACACATATATACGCACATACATGTATATACACATCTACACACATGTAGTGCTCGCTTCGGCAGCAGATATACACATGTACGTATATGTGTAAATATATGTATGTGTGTATCACATATATGTAAATACATGTAGCACATATATGCATACACATATACATGTATCCATGTATATTATATGTGTATATAGATATGTGTATCTCTACATACATATGTAGATATGTATATGTATATATCACAGGTATATGTATGCTGAATGTATTCCCTCATTATGCTTTTTTTTTGCAGTTCATAGAAAGGATATCATACTTCGTCTAGCATTTTCAAGCTTGCTCTTATCCTTAACATTTGATTGAAGTACTCATCAATATTGTCATGTGTAGCTGTAGTTCATTCATTTTCATTGGTATCTCACATGTGATTGTGGGACTATACATATATACTATACAAATATAAGTATATATAAATATATATATATTTATTCATAAATATATACATTTATTCATTATTTGGGGTGTTTCCAGTTTTTTTACTATTATAAACTGGTGCTGCTATGAACATTACTACACTTTTTTGTGTGTATATGTACAGATTTTTCTCTTGTATGTTCAGGGGAGGAACTGCTGGCTCATAAAGTATGTGAACATTCAGTTTTGGAAGGCTACTCCCAGTCCCGTCTGCAGCGTCTCAGAGATCCTGTCCATCCAACCTCAGCCTTCCTGTTTTTGTCAATTGTGGTCCTGGTTTGTATCTCCCTCATTGCTGATGAGTCTATCTCTTCATATGTTGATTGTTGACCTGTATTTTTTTTTTAATCCGTAAAATATTTGCACTTTACCCATTGTTCTATTGGATTGCCTTTTTCTTAATATTTTATAATTCTGCACACTGTAGCCAGTAATCCTTTGTTAGGTATGCTGCAAATATCTTCTCCCATTTGCTGGCTTGCCCTTTCACCTTTTCAAGAGTTGCTTTTATGAATTGAAATGTTTTATTTGAATATGGTCAAATTTATCTATGTTTCCTTTTAAGGTTTGTGACTTTTGTCTCTTGCTTGAGAAATCTTTCTGCCATCCCCACGTCTGAAAGATATTGACACTTCTAAAACTTTTAAATTTTGCTTTTGACATTTAAGTCCTTCAATCATCTGGAGCCAATTTTTGTGAGTGGTGTTGGGTAAGGATTCAATTTCTTTCCTGCCGTACGTATGGCCACTTTTCCTAGTTCCGTTTATTGAATAGTCCCTCCATTCCTTACTGATCTGGGCTGCCACTCCAACATATATCAAATCCCATATTTGATGGATCTGTTCCAAGGCTCTCTTTGTCCCATTGGTCAGTGAGTCTATTCTTTGCCAATACCACCCTGTTTTTGATTACCTTGGCTCTACAAGAAGTCCTGATATTTGTTATGGTGAGTGCCTCCCTGCTCTTATTCTTTTTCCTATCCTGTTGAACTTCCATTTTGTAATAACTTTGTCAAGTTCCATAAAAATTGTTGTTGGGATTTTGATTGGAATTACATTAAATTATGGATCAGCTGGGGAGATTTGACATTTTTACAGTGTTAAGTCTTTCTACTCATAAACATGGTGTCACTCTCTGTTGATTTAGATCTTCTTTAATGCCACCTTGCTGGAAAGTTTGAGAATTTTCTGGGTGCGGGTCTTTACAACTCTGGGTAGGATATTTCCCAGGTGTTTTAAAAGTCTTGGTCCAAAGATTTTTTTTTTTAAACTTTGTTTTCCAATTATGAGCTGATGTTGTATAGAAATGGAGTTAACTTTTGAAAATTGATGTAATATCCATCATCTTGCTAATTTTTTAAGTTATTTCTAATTATATGGCTATAGATCCCTTTATAATGCTTTCAAATAAAGGCAGTATTTTCCTTACTTTCCAATATATCTTTATTCAACTGTTTTTGAGGTATAATTTACATATAGTACAATGCATATATTTTAGGTGTATAGTTTTGACAAAGGAAAATACCTCTATAATCACCACTCCAATCAAAATATAGAACATTCCTATCACCCCAGAAATTTTCAAAATTTCCCAACCCATTTATATCCACTATCCCTTGCCCCACCCCCTGCCCTCCCCCCAAACAGCTGATCTGATTTCTCTCACCATACATCTTTGCCAGTTCTACGACGTCATATAAATGGAATCATGTCAAATGAGTATCTTTTGTGTTTGGCTTCTTTCACTCAGCACTGTGTCCATGAGATTACATTGTGATTCTGTGTATTTGCTGCTGGTGCATTTTAACTGCCCAGTAGTATTCCACTGAATGAGTATATCACTATTTGTCCATTCACCATCTATTGAAGAACTTTTGAGTCATTTCTAACTTGGAGCAAGTATTTTTGTAGACATTTAGTTTCAATTCCTATAGACTGGAGAATTACATCTGGGCCAGAGAGTACATTTGTGTTCAATTTATAAAAACAAGAAACAAACAGTTTCTATACCCGTGTAACTACCACCATAATCTAGATACGGAGCATTTTTATCTCCCCCAAAAGTGGTCACATGCCCCTTTCCAGTCAATCCCCTCAGCCCAGCTCTAAGTAATTACTAATTTGCTTTATGTTGCCATAGATTAGTTTTGCCCGTTTTTTTGACGTTTTTATTTTTAATTAATCTGTAAACCCAGAGTGGGTCTCAGACTCAGAACCCTGACACCGAGAGGCCTGTGTCCTACCAATTGAGACTCTAGGGTTTTTGTTTTTGTTTTTTTTTTAAAGATTTTATTTATTTATTTGACAGAGAGAGAGAGATCACAAGTAGGCAGAGAGACAGAAGAGAGGTTGGAGGGGGGAACAGGCTCCCTGCTGAGCAGAGAGCCTGATGCGGGACTCCATCCCAGGACCCTGGGATCATGACCTGAGCTGAAGGCAGAGGCTAACCCACTGAGCCACCCAGGCACCCTGAGCCTCTAGTTTTGCCTTCATTTGTTTTTTTTTACTCTTAGTCATTTCGGTGAATGTGAAATCCTGTGTAATTATAGCTTTAATTTGCATTTCCCTGATGACTAATGATGTCGACCATCTTTACTTATTGGACATCTTATTGGACTTCCTTACTAGATATCTATATATTTTCTTTGGAGGTGTCTATTCCAATACTTTGCCCATTTAAAAAAAATCGAAATGTTTGTTTTCTTTTCAAAATTGTTTTGGATAAAATAATACGAACTTAATGAGACATGTCTTTTGAAAACTAAAAAGTGAGGAAAATGTGTTATGTTTGAACTGTTAGCTTGGGACTAGTAGCTCAAACTCACAAATGTGTAAAAACAAGTGACCAGTATTTAAAACAAACATCAGGTGTACGGTTACCCAAATCTGTGAACAATGCAGTAATTGTACTTCTGTGTTAGTTTGCTATCTAGGGGATTGACTTTATACATTAAAATACTGGGCCACTTGGAATAAGTTAAAATCATTTAATAAAATTACATTCTCCAGACTGAAAAAAAAATTTTTTTTTTGGGCTATTCTAGGTCCTTTGTAGTTTTATATAAGTTTTAGAATCAGCTTTCCAATTTCTAAAAAAAAAAAAAAAAAATCCTAGGGCAATTTTGATTTGGATTGTGAATCATAGATCAATTCAGGGAGAATTAGAGCATTAAGGATATTGAGACTTCCAATCCATGAATATATGATATTCTCCTTTGATTTTTCCCATCAATATTTTATAGATTGTAGTCTAGAAGTCTTACATACTTTTATAAATTATATTTCTAAATATATTTTGTATATTTATTTCTAAGTGTGTGCTATTACAAATGATATTGTTTTAAAAATTTTATTTTCTTAATGTTTGTTGTTAGTAAATAGGAATGGTCTTGGTTTTTGAGTATTGGCTTTACATCCCACAACCTTGCTAAATTAATTTGTTAATTCCAGATTTTTCATTGATTTCTTAGGATTTTCCATGTTATTAACCATGTCTTCAAATAAACACAGTTTTACACTTTTCTTCACCCTCTTAATGTCTTTCAAATTCCACAGTATGCTAGTTCTCTGTTTTGCAACAGCATTGACTAGAATTAAAAGTGGGTTGCCTTGTGTTCTTCCTGATTTTAAAGGGGATATTTCTAGTGTCTCCCCACGGAGGATGGTGTTTGCTGTAGGTCTGTCCTTTTGTAGATATCCTTTAGGTTTATTGGTGGTTTAATTCTATTCCTAATTTACAAAGAGTTTTATAAATAACAGAAATTAATATTTTCAATGCTTTTCTGGGTCAGGGGATGGTTTTATCCCCTTTAGTCTTTCAATAAAATGAATGATATTACAGATTTTTAAATATTAAACCAACTTTACATTTAAGTAATAATGGAATTTGATAATATATTATCCTTCTTATACAGCATTTGATTTTTGGTTTATTAATAGTTCTATAAAAACATATTTGCATCTCTATTTTGACTAAAATGATCTTGTCATTTTTCTTTCTCTTGCTATCCTTCACTTCCTTTTATATCAAGACTATAGTGGCCACATAGAATGAATAGGGAAATCATCTGGGAGAACTTATAAAAGATTGGAATGATGTATTTCTTGGGGTTTATGTGATAAATAGTGGTAAAACCCTTTAGTGTTTTATGTGTGGGAAACTGATTAATCACTGTTTCTATATCTGTATGTACTTTCAGACTATTAAGACATTCTGCATGAATCAGGTTTGGAAAACTTTATTTTCCTAGAAATATGTCCAGTCCTTCAATTTTTTCATTTTGAAATTTTTTATATTGACATAAATTAGTTGATAGTATTCTCATATATTTTAATAGTGCTTAGACTCTATGTTCTTTTTCAAAGATATTATTTATTTATTTGCGAGAGAGAGAAAGAGAGAGAGATAAACCTTGCATGCACATGAGTGGGGGCAGGGGCAGAGGGGGAGGAAGAGGGAGAGGGAATCTCAAGTAGACTCTACGCCCAGCACAGAGCCTGATGTGGGGCTCAGTCTCACGACCCTGAGATCATGACCTGAGCCAAAACTGAGAGTCATATGCTTAACCAACTGAGCCACTCAGGTACCCATAAACTCTATGTTTCAATTCCTTATTTCTGAAGATGCTATTAAGAGGGGAAAATATTGTCTCTTTTAGGAACTACTAGGATGTTTCTGAATGAGGAACATTCAAAAACTGAATGGACAAAATTAGATCTTGTGCAAAACAGGATCTTGGAATGGATGAATCATAGAACTCACCAGGGAAAGGAAATAGGAGGCCTGTGTAGTGTGTTTGTATGTACACATATGTACACATGTATATGATACTAGTGGGATTTGAATCCAGACAGTCTGAATTTAGAGTCAGAATACTTAACTATCACATTAATGGTTATACTAAGATGGTAGAGAAGAAGAATAAAGGATATATAGGACACACTTCTCATGTGTGTGTGTGTGTGTGTGTGTGTGTGTGTGTGTGTGTGTAAAGATTCTATGTGGAAGTTTCCTTATCTCTTTTAAAATATATGCCAATGCTATGTTGAACAACAGTGGTGAGAGCAGTCATCCCTGTCATTTTCCTGACCTCAGGGGAATAGCTCTCAGTTTTTCCCAGTTGAAGATAATATTTGCTATGGGTCTTTTGTATATAACAAAGATGTGGAAAAAGAGGAACCCTCTTATAGTTGGTGGGAATGCAAACTGGTGCAGCCACTCTGGAAAACAGTATGGAGGCTCCTCAAAAAAGTTGAAAATAGAGGTATCCTATGATCCAGCAATTGCACTACTAGGTATTTATCCAAAGGATACAAAAATAGTGATTCAAAGGGACAGCTGCACTCCAATGTTTATAAGCAACAATGTCGATAATAGCCAAAATATGGAAAGAGCCCCTGTCCATTGACAGATAGATACAGAAGAGGTGGTGTATATATATACATAAACATATTTATGTATATGTGTATGTATACACAGACACACAGACACACACACACACAGGAATATTACTCAGCCATCAAAAAGAATGAGATCTTGCCCTTTACAATGACGTGGATGGAACTAGAGGGTATTATGCTAAGTAAAATTAGTCAATCACAGAAAAATATCATATGATTTCACTCATTTGTAGGATTTAAGAAACAAAACAGATGTACATAGGGGAAGGGAAGGAAAAATAAAGAAGATAGAAATAGAGAGGGAGGCAAACTCTAGGCAAACCTAGAGACTCTTAACTCTAGGAAACAAACTGGGAGTTGCTGGAGGGGGGATTGGAGGATGGGGTAACTGGGTGATGGATATTAAGGAGGGCACGTGATGGAATGAGCACCGGGTGTTATATGCAACTGATGAATCACTAAATTCTACCCTTGAGACTAATAATATAGTAATGTTAACTAAATTGAATTTAAATTAAAAAATTTAAAAAATACATACCCCAGACTTTTCAGTAGAAAGGAATTTAGCTTGGATCGAGAGGGGTGGACCAGTCCCAACTGGTGTTGAATATATGGGGGGGATACATTTTGGCTCAACATTACACCTGGAGCTGCCCAAGGAGAGCATGGGTTATCTCACAGGTAATAAGTTTATTGTCTCTGGAATTATTTAACCAATACTTGAAAACTAGTTGTCATTGTTGCTTATTCAGTCTCTAAACATTTACTGAGGATCCACTATGTGCCTGGCATCCTGCTAGGCATAGGGAATATAAAGATTCACAGGAGATGGCTCCTGTTCTAGTATAGCTAGGGAGCTCCTAGCCAGTTAAAGCCATAAGCTCTAGAAATGATGTGGTACCAGTCTCAATGAATTTACAGTTTAGTTCATAGGACCTGGTTAAGTATATACAAATCTGTGATGTATCTATGTATCTTTTTCCTGTCATATCCCTATACACACATGCATATATCTGCTTAGGTCAGGAAGTGTCAGGATCTGGTTTCATCTGAGAGTCAAAAAATAAACAATTTATTAGCAAGCACATTGGGTAGAAACTCAAGAGACCTGGGCTGCAGCTTTGGTTGTACTACTACTTAGCCCTGTGACCCTGAGCAGGGAACATGCCCTCTCCATGTTTCTGCTTTCCTATCTATAAAAGGAGACCACTGGAAAAACTTTGACATGTATTTCTTAGTAGTATTTTTATCTTGGCTATAGAGCTCTTTGTCAAGTGAAGTTTTATGAAAGAAGTCTAGCCTACAAAAATGTAAATATGTAACAAGTACCTGTAGAGTGCTGGAGCATTGTTTGGGGGTGTGAACCTCAGCCCCTGGGGAACCGCCTTTTCACTCATTCACAGCCACCTCACCCAGTGCTCCGAAGGACACTTAGTAATAGAACCTGTAGGCTTCCTCAAAACCTACTTGAAAACCAGCAAACCAGATCTGGTTATAAGACTTGAGTAAGCTCAAGTAAGCTCCGATATTTTAATTCTAGGAGTCTTTACTTTTGTTTTGTCTAGTCCAGGAAGCCTTCCTAGGAGGGGATTGGTTTGAGTGGAATTCTGACAGATGAAATAAACACAGGGCATCTGTCAACCAAAAAAAGCAAGACAGCCATGCTATGGCCATGAGCCATAGAGTGTTTTTCTCTGCTCTGGAAGCATGTGGCTTCCCCAGGTGGTAGAAGCCTGTGTGCTTGGGCACGAGAGTCTGCATCTCCACCTCTGCTGCTTAGTAACGATGTGACTTTATGTGCGTAAACTTCACCTCCCTGAGCCTCAGTTTCCTTTTCTGTAAAATAGAGCCATTGATACCATGATGGATTATTGTGAGTATGGGGAGAGTGGGGCATAGATTGCTTATCACACCTCCCAGTGCAGTTCCGGTGAGCCAGGGATCCAGAATGCAGCAGCTGATCCTATCTATCATTTTCTTTTGAAGACTCCCATGATGGCCTCCTTCCACCCCTCGCTCTGACATTTCACAATTACAGAATCTCTTCTGGCATTTCCGCAGCCTTTGAAATTTCTGCAGTAGCTGTAGTCTGCCCTTCGCCTGTGCCATATTTGATAAACACACATACTTGCTCCATGTGCCTTCTGCCTTAAAGTATAAACACTTCTATATTATTCATCAAAAGTATCATCTCGCAAGACCAGCCATAAAAAGTTCTTCACATTCATTCACACAAACAGGTTTTTGAACCCTTTCCAGAAATAGAAATTGCAGAAGCAGAGGCAAAGGCGTGTTATTGTTTGTAGGCCTTTAAATATTGCCTCACAAAACCACTTTTCATCTTGTTCTCGAAGGGATTAATTTCTGAGCAGTGGGGATTAACTGATGTCAGGTTAGAAAAGCAGTCAACACCAGGGTCGACCAGCCTGACAAGATTAGTCCCTAAATAAAGAATTTACAATCTGTTTTAAGACTGTAACTTCCTCCAAAAGCTTTCACTACCTTGTGAATGGAAGCAAGTTCCCTAGGCTGGAGGTCCTTATGGCTCACAGGCAGGCCTTGAAGTGAGGAGGGGAAGGCAGTGGGATGGATGGACCTTTCCCTCCAGGCTGTGGTAAGTAGGGGCCACATGTGGGCCCCACATCTGGGGGATGAGGAAGTGATGAGTCCCCTCTAGAAAGAAGCCCCAACAAGATGGAGAAAGTCACCATCCGTAGGAGTGACTCCACAAATGGTCACAGATGGTCAGGATGAGCTCCCTCATGATGAAACTGTGGCTGGCCCTCTGTCCCTCCATCCTGTCACTTACCCACACTTCCCGTCCTCCAATTTCAATTTCAAACTCCTCTCCTGGATTCTCAACTTCAGAAACCACCTATCCATAACGCAATGTCTTCTCCGAAGCCACTGCTATGGGCTGTTCTGGGATGGTGGCCTGCCCTCAGTCAGAGGGCTCCCTTTGAGTCCCCTGGCTCTTGTCCCTATGTGTCCAGTACAAAGTTGGACTTAGCATGGCTGGACATGGGACTCAGAGCATAGGCCCTGGGCTCAAATCCCAGCTCAACCTTGAGTCAACTGATTTTAAAACCTCAATTGTCTCATGTGTAGAATGAGGATGCTAGTAGTATCAACTTTGTAAAATTGTAGAAGACTTCAGAGAGATAATATATGTCACCCACACAGTAAATGTTCCATTAAGAGAAGAGGAGCTGGGCAATTATCACACCTGGGCACAAAGTAGATATGAGAGTGATATGTGCCAATATATGTATGAATAAAAGGCCCTGTTGTGGGTTGAATCATGTCCCCTCAATAGAACATATGTCGAAGTCACAAATCCTACTACCTCAGGGTGTGGCCTTGTTTGGAAATGGGATCGTTGTAAATGTAATTTGGTTAAGATGGGGTTATACTGGGGTAGGGTGGGCCCCTGATACAATGACTGATACTTTTTTTTTTTTAAGATTTTATTTATTTATTTGACAGACAGAGATCACAAGTAGGCAGAGAGGCAGGCAGAGGGTGGGGGAGGCAGGCTACCTGCTGAGCAGAGAGCCTGATGCAGGGCTCGATCCCAGGACTCTGGGATCATGACCTGAGCCGAAGGCAGAGGCTTAACCCACTGAGCCACCCAGGCGCCCCTGACTGATACCTTTATAAAGAGAATGCCTATGAAGAGACAGAGACGCAGGAAGACAGGCAGAGATTGGAGTTACGCTGTAAGCCAGGGCAGGCGGGAGATTGCCAGCAAACCACCAGAAGACAGGAAGAGCCCAGGAAGGACTCTTTGCTGGAGCCTTCTGGAGGAGTGTGGCTCTGCTGACATCTTGATTTGGGACTTGTAGCTTCCATAATGGTATGGTACGACAATAAGTTCTTTTTGTTCTAAGCCATCCTGTTCATAGTACTTTATCATGGACAACTCTAGGAAATTGATGTAGCCCCCCACCAAGCCACCCACAGAACACTTCTTGCCAGTGCACGCTCCTGTGTTTGTTCATCCTGTTCTTCTCCATCTTCTTTGCCTGGCTCCCCTGCAAGGTCCAGGCCTGGTCTTGCCTGCACCAAAAAAGGCCCATGGTAGGAAGCAACAAGACATGGCCCATTAATTGGTCTGAATCCAGTATGAACATTCACAGAAATCTCCATGTGGCTGCCCCAGGTATGTGTCAGAAGTATGGGAGAGGCTGGTGGGTGAGATGTTTTATGAGAGCTGGCCTCTCTTCATCCCCTAAGTCCCAGAGGACTCTCCAGAGGACTCTCCAGAGGCTCTGTCAACATTGGCTTCCTTGACTCCCTCTTCTGACTTGCTTGTGTAGTCACTCTTTCACCCAGCCAATCCATAATGAGCATGAAAGACGATAATCCCCGAATACTGACTGACCAATGAGCATATATTTCATCACCTAAGCAGATGGTAGCATCACAAGGGCTATCTCCCAGCCCCCTGACGTAGCATACCAACAGCAAGGGAGAATTTATTTCTTTTTCTTCTCTTTGCATGTATATTTTCCTTCTGAACACAAATAACAATCCAGTAGCCCCATAATTAGATTGGATTATGGAATAATTACAACCTTGTTTGCTCTCGGCAGATTACATGGTAATTATACTTGGCATTACCATGAAGAACCAAGAAATTCCAACGATGTCATTACATGGTTATTTGTACAGTACAATGCAGCAGTGTAATTATACATGTAACATTTGTTCCCCAATAGGAGAATGATTAAAACAATGCTAATGCTTCAAAGTGTTGATTAGATGCCAACATGATATGACATTTACAATGGGAAGGGGGTGTCTTTAATTTTTCTTTTTTTTAACATAGCAATATCTACCTTCCCCTCGGCTCTCCTGCGACTACCTTTGTAGGCTGTGCTGTGGTCAGGAAGGTTTCTGTGACCATACACTCTGCCTCCTGGGTCATTCCTGCTCAGAGGAGCTAGGGGACCATGGTCCACATTAAAAACCACAGATATCTGGCCAGATATCCTGCAGCAGGAGAACTGCTTAATTGTTTCACGCTGCTTTCTGAGGTTATCTCTCTGAAAGCGTTTATGGTAGAGAAGGCATGGGACATGGAGCATGGAGAGGGCATGTGTAGTTGGCCTGCATTGCATGTGCAAGTTACTTAAGGCCCAGAACCCGCCTGAATGCAGGCATGATCTGGCTGTGGCAGGTGATCATTATATAGCACCTGTGTGTGCGAGCTGCTTTCTTCCTGGTCCTTCATTCATTCTTCCAGGCTGTCTTCTGAGGCTCCCAACACATGTTCTCAGTGGTGAAATACACAGCTATGATAGCCACGAGAGCCTGACTGTGGTCAAAAAACATCTCATTCCCCTCTAGTCTCTTTTTCCTGGGTCTGAAGGAGGGAAGGAGGGCAAGAAGGCTGGAAGTCAGATGTCCACCTTCCAGCAAATGGGTGGGTGGTCTATGTCCTTCTCCATCTGTCAGAATTGCCATGGAAATCAGTGTGTGTATGTGTGTGTGTGTGTGAACTGCAAACTCATGCAGAGAAAGACTCATTCTTTAGGCTGATGCGGGCTGTCCGTGAGTCTAGGAGGGAAGTAGAGGTGAGCAGAGGATGGAAGAGGGGTTGTGGAAAGGACTCTGGGAAATGGAAATAGTAGTGTGAGCCATTTATAGGCCAAATGGTGTTTTTACAACCTAGTGATCTCTGCAAGCTCTCTGGAAGCCTGTCAAAATCCCAGTCCTGGCAGATGCAGATATCACAACAAAAATCTGGGAAACCAGAGAAGCTGGGTCACTTAGGAGTACAGAAGTTAGAATGAGGATGCTGGCCTTCCCCAAAGGAATTGGGTATGAAGGAGATTGCCCAAAGAGACAAAGCCTCAGGACAACAAGCTTTATGGTGCTAGAGAGGACAAAGGTCCCATTTGACTCAAGCATACTCTGCTGTAGGAAATCAAAATCATGGTAAAAAGAGAACAAACATTTCTCCAGTCTACAAGTACTTTTGAAATTTTTTTTTCTGGACAGCAATGAAAAAAAATATATATATACATACATATACACACACAGTCTCACATACCTATGTATGTATATTTATATTCCATTAAATATGTATTCCACTATATATAAATCATATCTATAATATACATTTATGTAATATATAACATATAAATTAACATGCTTCTAGCCCTGTTTCACAATTAGATAGCACAGAGGTTATGAAGGAAGGCCTGTTGGATGCACAGATGTATGGAGGGTCTCCAGGGCTGGGAATGGCTGAGTATAAACTTCATGTGAAAAATCTCAGTCTCCGTGTTTCACAGGGGAAACTTCTGGGCTTCAGGTCTGGACTGAGCTGGGCCTTGGTCAATGGTATAGAGTCCCACCAGACTGGGGGAGGGCAGGGGAAGGAATAGCAGGCAGGAAGGAGGGCCAGTTTTTAGAGCCCACCCAGCACTCGTGGAGGGCGGCGGGCCGGTATCTGCTCAGTCAGCAGCACCAAACAGGACCTCTGAGTGAAGAACACATCTTCTAGTCCTGCAGGTCCTGGGTGACTCCTGTGCTATCTTCTTCTGTGGGAGAGGCAGTGCCGCTGGGGCAAAGTGACCACAGGGTCCCTGAAACCTGACAGAGCTGAGTTCCAATCCAAGCTCTGTCACTTGGTTGTGTGATCTTGTGGAAGTTACTTGGTCTCTCTGAGACTTGGCTGTTCTCCCCCATAAAACAGAGCAACACATACTCACTTCACAAGACTATGTGGAGTAACTTAGGTAGAGTGCTTACCCCAGCTTCTGGAACTCGCTCCAGTCAATGCTCATGAAATGGCAACTCAGGTTATTTCACGTACGGATTTCCAGTGGGGGTAAACTAGATTTAGATGGATTCGGGGGAAGGTCCTAGAGCCCAGAAGCTGCAGACATCTGGAAGAGGGGCTGCCGTGGCTGCTGGAGGTACCCTTGTATGACCAGGTCCTGAGCCCGGTTGCAAGGCGTCACTTCGAGTTGAATGCCTTTGCCAGTGGCCTCATATTTTTCATCTTCTTCAGCCTATGAATAAAATCCCAAACACTGAAAAAGCCTAATGGACACCAGAGTGAGGATCTGGACACCGGCCTGACTCTGTAACAAGAAGCTGTTGTCTCTAGAGCAAGTTTCTTGGAGGTTCTGGCCTCAGTTTCTCCAACTGTAAAACGAGGGATTTAAACTGGACAGTTTCTTGGGTCCCTTCCAGCTGTAAAAATTTATGAGCCTTAGAAGGATTCCCCCCCCTTCCAGGAAATGTGCCCACATTGTATATTTGAGATGAGGTTAGTTTTACTGAGTCAAGCTTCATTCTACACATACATATGCATACTATAAATACACACATAAGCGTATGTATACACAGGCACTGAAAGAGGAAATTGTCCCTACAGCTCAGTGCTTTCAATTGAGCCATCAAGTCACTCAGGTATTTATGGTGGAGAGAAAAATATGTGCACTGTTTTCACTCTCTGGAGGACCATGTCAGGGGCTCTGCCGGGATGTGAGACTCACGTTGGGAGAAAGAAATGAGATTTTGAGATGGTGATGGCTGTATGGAAAATGATATAAATTATCTCCCCTCTGGTCCTCTATTTCCATGTACCAACAGAGCTTGTCTTCTCAGAATAATTGATGGATGCCACTAAAAGTTGTCCCCCTTCTCTCAAGTCCTCCATTGGTTCTCCAACTCGACTGGCATTTGAATGGGTTTGACCCCTCCTGGGCCTGCGTCCCCTGCGTAATGTTTTGTGGGCCTGTCAGTGTCTTTCTCAGTCATTCATGCCATCAGTGCTGATTGGGCCCCCACAATGAACTGTTTCTTGTGTCCAGAAGTGTGTTCTCCCCTCCATACTCAAGCAAGGCTGTAGAAGTTGCAGTAAAGTTGCTCCCCAAAGTCTCACTGTTTGGATATAATAAAAGTTTATTCTTGTATTACGTACTATCAGTTCAATGTGTAGCAGGCAGCCTTCAACAGAGGCGTTCAGGGATCCACACTCCTTCCACCTTGTGGCCCTGCCATGCCCTAGGGCTGCCCTGTCCCTTACTTCTAATGGATGGACCATGAGCCTGGAGAAGGCCCATACACATGTGAACCATTTTAGCTCTTAAGTGTGACTCTCTTGTGTTGTGCTAATGCAGCCCCACATCTCCATCCAGACTCAGGGGTGCTGGGAACAATGTAGAGGATAGAATAGGAGCACAGATATTCAGGGCACAGATGTTAGACAAGTGCTCTGCGGACAATGAAAGAGGAGGGGCCGAGTGTTATAGAAGATTCAACTTTGCCTGGAGGACAGAGATGGCCTCCCAAGGAAGCAAATAGGAGTTAACCAGGTACAGGAAGGTGGGGAGTGGGAAGGTGGAGGTCCTGGTGGAGTGTTTTCAAAGGGTTGGGTGGGGACAGGTGAAGAAGGTAGGTGTGGAAGTGTGGGTCAGTGTGCCATGTCAGAGGAGCGGGGGTCGGGGAGTGGGAAGGGAGGAGACTGCAGACCAAGAAGGTTCTTATTGGCCATGATAAGGAATTCTGACTTTGCGCTTAAGACAAAGGAAGCTACGGAAGACCTTTTTAGCAGAGGAGGTGAAGTGATCGCCCCTTTGAAAGATTGCGCTAGCAGCAGGAGAGGGTGTAAGCCTGGAGTCAGGCAGATTCAGTGGGAGCGATGGTCCTTGCCTTGTAGGGGTCTGTGACCCCTAGTCTGAGCTGCTGGCTGTTGCAGGGAAGACGCTAGATTCAAGAGACATGTAGGCAGTAGACCCCTTAGAAATATCTGTCGGGTTTCTCTGGTCTGGGCCCTTGTCCCTCCAACATGGATTGTCACAGCGGCCTCTCAGGCATCTTCTTGTCCTCCCTTCCTCCTCTTTCATCAACAGGACTCCATGGTGTTGCCTTGTCACCGCCTCTGGGTCAGGGCTCTAAATTGCAGATAACACTGTCCACTGGCCTGTTTAAGCGGGAAGGGATACACTTGTGGGTAGAGAAAATGCACAGAATCATTGCCAACTGAAGAAACAGATTCTAGGCAGGCCTTTATGGAGGAACTCCCAGCACTTCCGGCAGAACCGCTTACCAAAGAAGCTGCCACCTCTGCCATCGTCAGGAACTGGCCGCCTTCACCATCTCCTCCACAGCCAGGCCACGGCCCTCTGAACTAGCAAAACATGACTCAGGCTCTGCCTCATCCACCCTGTAACTCTGCTAAGCCGTCTGAACTGCCCAGTTAAACAGCGAGTTTGCTCCTCTGGGCAATGGAAGCTGGGAAATGTAGGTTGTTTTTGTTTGTTGGTT
Organism: Enhydra lutris kenyoni; assembly: GCF_002288905.1. NCBI lineage: Eukaryota > Metazoa > Chordata > Mammalia > Carnivora > Mustelidae > Enhydra > Enhydra lutris. Next base: position 102,609,109 of record NW_019154085.1, read on the forward strand.
TGTTTAATATGTAAAAGTTTTTTTATTGTATTTAATATCCCAAAGAATAGTTAAACAAATATCCTTATAGTTAAATTTTACTTATTTACTTATATCCATGACTATGTCCTCAGATAAATCTCTAGCAATGGCATTGCTGGACTACCAAGCGTGTCCATGCGTAAACTATTGCCTGTAAGAAGTCATATCCATTTATATTCTGATCACTAGTGTGCAAGAATGAGAAATGTAGTTTTGGTTGGTCTCTGATGGACGGTAGGTTTTACGTGAAGGATTAGAATGCAGGCAATATCCAAAGGTTTTGGGGAGCCTCCGACGATGATTGCCACCACGTGGAGAGTCTGGCACAATGTTTCTCTTACATCATTTACCGCTCACAATGGCACCACCCAAGGCATTTCCTGCTCACTCACAGATGGAGAAACTGACTCAGAGAGGCTAATCGGTTTGCCTGAGATCACACAGCAAGCAGTTGGGTGGGTCCGTATATTTAAACCTAGCTTTGTCTGTCACCAGAGCCTGTCCTTTCCCCACTGTATTCACAGAATTACAAGACTTGTCAGTTGTTTATTACAGTGATTAGGAAACCACTGTTTCTTCTGACCGTCCGGATTATTTTGCCCGGTGTGGCTGGGCCACGAGGGCAGCCAGCAGCCACTTGTGGAGAGGTACCTTGTTGGCATGCCTGGGCAGGGCTGTGCTGAGCCATCTGTGACGTCGGGCTGCCTCCTTTCCGAGTTGGCCTTGTTACCGCACAGCTTACGCTGCTGCTCTGGGCAATAATGGCAGAAATACAATTGTTAAATTTTAATTAGGAAGAAACAAGGTTCATTATTAGTTGTCATTCCTCATTGTTTCCTAATTATGCTCATTGCATGATAAAATGAAATACTACATTTCACTCGCATTGTTCTTGCTCAGGGCTGATGGAGAAGAAAGACATATCCTGATTCTCGCTCCTCCTCCACCTGCCTCTTCCCTCCCCTGAACTGCCCCTCCATGCGCTCCAACTGAATAGCCAGGTGGTGAAAAGGGAGGATTCCTGGAGTCAGAGTAGCCTGGGCTTGAACCCTGTCCCCACCATTTATCAGAGGTCAGACCGTTTACCATATTGGGCTTGCTTTTTTTTTTCATAAAATAGAGATCATAAAACCTTCATCCTGGGGTTGTCATGAGGATAATGTTACGTAAAATAATATTCCACAAATGCCTGGCACATGAGAGATGTTTCAGTAAGTGCCAGCTACTTGTATTATAATTTTGAGGATTATTATCAAACTAGGACTCACAAACCACGCTAAGAAGTCTAGACAGATGCTGTAAGTCCCCGAAGGCTTTTTCCACGAGGAGTGCCATCATGAGAGGCGGGACTGGGTGTCTGGAGTCATTCATCTGGTGGTTGGTGCCACAAGGAAGTAAGAAAAAGTGTGAGAGGAAGAAAATCTGGGGTCGGTTCCCATGTAGTTTCATTTAACTGGGCTTCTCGAGAAAGACGTGATTCTTGACTTGTTTCTTTTGTCCTAAGGATGGTTAGCCCTGTGCCGTTGGTGCCATGGAGCCTAAAAGCCTTGGCAGGAAAAGATGGACTGTCTTTAGGGCTGCCCTTTGCACGAAAACAAGATGGATGGATCTGGGGGCTTGGGTCTGCACCTTTGTATCATACGGAGGCCTCTGCGACAGCCAGAAGATTCGAAGACTTGAACTTTCTATTTCCCTCACAGTTAATACCTTCATTTAGGTTTAATTATTTGAGGTCCCTGAAATTAAATTAATCTCAGGTGGAAGACATTGGGAGCTGGGCATGGAGTAGATGTCCTTTTCTGTGTGTGAAGTTCATTGGCTCTTGCAGAAGAAAGAAAGGAAAAGCTTAAGAATGATTTTTTTTTCATTTGATACTGAGCCAAATATATTTATTTGGGTTAAAATATGTAACTCCCAGAACTGATAGAAAATTCACCAGGCTGAGCACGCCTCATGCGTGGCTTACTGTAGAAACATTAATGCCACAGGAAAACTGTTATTTGGACTAATTCTCTTTCTAAGAGCAGTTGCTGTAACGTGAGGGAGGTGGGTGGTTTACAAAAGCACTAGGCAATCTTGTTTTCGCCCTTGCTTGAGCAGCACCCCTATAGTAGAAATCTTTCTCTCACATTTAGAGAGAGGGATGCGGTAGGACTCAACTGGGCAGGGGATGGAGGAAAAAAAGAACACAAACAGCTCTTTGGATGAAAGTTAGGTTTTTCAAAAGCCCCGTCGATTTGAATCTTGGGATGTTACAGAGAGCTGGAAGCAGTCAGCCCTCGCTGTCCGGGCTGGGTCCAGGACTGTGCTATCTGATGCCTGTTCTCCTCAGGCCACAGCTGCTAAGTTGAAGAGCATGAGAGCCACACTGGCCATCTAACTCCAAGGGGTCAAGCCATGGCTGGAGCTGGCAGGATGAGTCCCCAGAACCTCACGAGGTGACTGCATGCTGGGGAAGTCGATACAGTTCTTGTGTTTGTCCTGGGCTCCAGAGCTTCTGAATCCCATCCTTATCTCTCCACCCAGGGTGTTGTGCTCATGCCCACAGCCTGGTGCACAGAGCCAGACCCAGAGACAGTAATAGCTCCCAGGGCCTGCCTGGAGAGAGAGAGCACGAGCTGGCTATGAAACCAGGGAGCTGCCTTCGTGGCTGCTTTTTATTTTATGCCCTGGGATGCCTCTGGCTGGGCTGGGGGACAAGGCTACTGGGCCCCCTATGCCTACTTGATCCACACCTGCTTTCCTATTATCTGTCTGCCATACTGGGAGTCGACCTAAGAGTTGGTTGAAAATTTTTGGAAATCCTTCTCATCACTGAAAGAAGTAAATATCTGTGGTGAAGTTTTTCTCAATTTTGAAATAAAATTATTCTTCCTAATTATAAAAGTAACATCTACATAAGACACAGACTCTTAGAAAAATAGTGAAGATAGGAGAAGAAAAAAAAAATCCAATTATTCAAAAAAGACTACCACGGTTCATATTCTAACTTCTTTTCCTATTCCTATTTTTATACGGTTCAGATGGTACTACATTAACCAGTGCTTTTATTCATGATTATTTTTTACTTAAGATAACTTCTTTTTTTTTTTAAGATTTTTTTTATTTATTAGAGAGAAAGCGAGAACAAACAGGAGGAGCCGCAAGCAGAGGGAGAGGGAGAGGGAGAAGCAGATTCCCCACTGAGCAAGGAACCTGATGCGGGGCTCGAGCCCAGGACCCTAGGATCATGATCTGAGCTGAAGGCAGATGCTTAACCAACTGAGCCACCCAGAGGGCCCCAACTTAAAATGATTTCAAAAGCATCTGTGATATGGATGTTCTTACTTACTTACTGTTTTTTTCTGACACTTACTGCTATTATAAACAACTTCATACATAAAGCTTTCTCAAATTTTGGATTCCTTCTAAGGATTAAGTCTTAATAGTAGCATTATAAATTTAAACATCTGGGTTATTTATTTACTCATTTATGTATTTATTTTATCAAAGTATACTTGACACATATTACATTACTTTCAGGTGTACAGCACAAGTACTTGTGATTTCACGAGTCTATATGTTATCCGGGACTCACCACCATTGTAGCCCCCATCTGTCCCCATACAACCTTATTACAAAACTATTGACCATATTCCCTGTGCTGTACCTTTCATCACTGTTACTTATCCATCCCAAAACTGGAAGTCTGTACCTCTCACTCCCCTTCACCATTCTGCCCATCCCCCACATCCTCCCCTCTGGGGACCATCAGTTTGTTCTCTGTATTTATGGGTCTGTTTCTGCTTTTTGTTTGTTTGTTTATTCCTTTGGTTTTTCAAACATCTGGTTCTTTTACAGGTCTTTGGAACATAACACAAAATTGTTTCGCAGAAGGGTGATACCGAGTGTCTTATGCACAAGACATTTATGAAGCTTCCTGTTATATCATACCTTTACCAGCACTGGGTATTTTTATTTAAAAATTAGTAGAGTCTTGTGCTCACTTTGGCAGTACATATACTAAAATTGGAAGGATACAGAGAAGATTAGCATGGCCCCAGGGCAAGGATGACATGCAAATTTGTGAAGCATTCTACATTAAAAGAAAATTAATAGCATCTTGTTTTTTTGGTTATTGGTGGATTTGAGCATTTTTATGTTTGTTATCTCGTTGTGTTTTTAGGGTGTCCTTTCTAAAAAACAATTCTGACACTTTGCTTTCCTATTTAGAAAGCCCCTGAGCCCCGCAGTGCCTACAAGTAGGATAAAGTTCCATGGAGCGTAATAGGTATGAGCCACACGTTTGAACCAGAGACATCCTTTCCCGCTCCAGTTTGCCATGCGAAATCTGTGTGACCTTGGACCAGTCCCTTGATCTTCATTTTAATTCTCTCACCCACAAAAATAGGAAAAAAAATACCAATCTCCTGGAGTCATCATGAAGATTAAATACACTGTCCTTTGTAAGGAACTCTGTAAAGTATAAAATATGGCTCTAGATCAGTCATTGTCATTTCTGTCATGACAACATACAAGACCTAACATGAGGGCCTCTGGGTGGCTTAGTTGGTTAAGCCTCTGCCTTTGGCTCAGGTCATGATCTCAGGGTCCTGGGATGGGGGCTCCCTGCTCATCGGGGAGTCTGCTTCTCTCTCTCCCTCACCCCTTCTTCTGCGCACATGCTCTCTCTCTCTTTCAAATAAATAAATAAAATCTTAAAAAAAAAAAAAAAACTGGTCATGAGGCTAATAGCCAATGTGTAATGAGAGCCAACTTCCTACTTACCAGGGACGGTGCTCAGCCCTTTACATGTATGAACTCACACTAACCTCACAGCAGCATGTGAGGGAGATATCATTATGTTCTTTAATAGAAAAGGGGACTGAGGCACAGAGATGAAGTCACTTGCCCAAAATTATACCATTGGGAAACAGCCAAGCTGGAGCTCGAACACTGAATACTGTGCCCCATCCTTTCTCTCAGGCCTCCTCATCCCTGAGCCACATGGAACTATAAGGGCCTTCCCTCACACACCATACCCTTTCATCCCTGTGCCTTGGCTCATGCTCATCCCTTTCATGAAGAGGTCTCTCCACCCCTTACCTTAAAACCACTGTTTTATTGTCTGACTTAAATGTCCTCTGCTCTGGGGTGAAATCCGCCTCCCCTCACCTGGGTGGTGTTCCACGGTCACTTACACGTTTACCCCTAAATTGCTTAGCCCACGGTCTACGTGCTTGTGTGTTCACATGTGTGTGTGCGCCTTTGTGTTTTGCTTGTAGGTATAGCTCCCCATCTAGAGTGTGGACATCTAGTAGGCTTCAGTTTCTTTTTCCATGGACCCTAATTCTGAGCATGATGCCTAAGACCTAGGAGGTGCCCAGCATCTACTTGTTGCACAAGTGAACAAATGGTGACCATTCTGGCATAGTGAGGGGTGAACAGAGGCGAGAACTGGGAGTTTTGGGGCTTTCAGGAGGCTTTCCTGCAATCTCTCCTCCCTGGGTTCTGCCTAGGACTAGTCCTGTAATAAAATCGGGTCTTCCTTTTATACTGGCCATTGACCCCAGCTGACATTCCAGGCACAAATGCTGTGGTCCCCAGCTACACTCCCAGATCACCCAGAGAGCTGCAGCCACACACTTGGGGGTTTGCATTCCTGCTGGTGGTGCAGGAGGCTGGGCTGCTTCTTATCAGCTGGGCTTGCACTTGATGTCCATAGGCATCCAGAAGAGACACATCAGCATATGCGTTGGCCCCAGAGAACCAGCCCTTTTCAAACTTGCTTGTTGGCAGGGGCAGATGGCCGGAGGCAAAGGCACCAGAGGTGATGCAGAGCAGGCTGCAAAGTGTTTGTGGACAAAGGGAAGGACAGAACTCAGCTCCTGGGGTTTTCAGGCAAGCTGGAACAGTGAGTGTAGTATGTACATGGAGGGAAACTCAGAACTAAATGTATGAGGTCAATATTTTAACACATTGTATTAGCTTCCCATTGTTGCTATAACAAATGAACCCAACCTTGGTAGCTTAAGATAGCACGCATTTGTTCTTTTGCAATAATACTAGAGGCTAGAAGTCTGAAATGAGTCTCAGTGATCCCAAATCAAGGCATCACCAGGGCCGTGTTCCCTCGGGAAGCTGTAAGTGATGACTATTTGCTTGACTTTCCCAGCTTTTGGAGGCTGTCCTCATTCCTGGGCTTGTGGCTTTGCGTCACCTCACCTTTTCTCTCCCTGATTCTATCATCACATCCCCTTCTCCCTCTTCTATTCCAAATGTCCCTCTGCCTCCTTCTGATAAGGACACTGGTCATTGCATATGTTTGCCAGCTCCCACCCTGTACCAGGCTCTGTACCAGGTCCTGTACCAGGCTCTGTCGTATAAAGGTGGCACAATCTCCCCTATGGGCCTGGAAGGGGAGGCAGGTTGAAGAGCAATGGCCGGCCATGTGAGCCTACTGTGACAAATGCCACAGGAGAGGCTTGCCAGCAACGGGGACGGGCTGTCGCTCCTGATGACAGATGACAGAAGGGGTCACAGGGCAGTGAATCCCCTGAGTTTATTCTGAGTGGATGAAAAATTTTCCAGGGAGACAGCATGTGGGGAGACAAGAGTCAGAGCAAAGGGAGGAGCGGGGGACTGTTGCGACAGCATAGGTGCATTTGAAACCTCTAAAGTGAGAGAATGGGGAGAGCTTATCCACATATCTGATTTTCTGTGATTCTGTAGCTCCCCTTGTCCAAGTGGAGATGCTCCGATGTGCTCAGCTCTGGACAACCCTTGGCCCCATCCTGCGCTCCCATGGCCTTGCTGCTCACAAGAGCATCTTTTCACTTTCTGCCTCCAGCTCCTTTCCCCATAGGACTGCTTGGGAGATGGGCACAATCTCTCTCTTCTCTCCTTCCAGGTGTGCCCATGCACTAAGCCCCCTTGGCATCGGTTTCTCCAGAGCATGCCTCCTGGTTCCCCGTGCAAGCCCAATAATGCCTGACTCCCAGCAGACAACTCAGTCTGCACAGCAGGTGCAAGCTCAGATCCTCTGGTTCTGTGGGATGATTCCATTGAAAAGCTCACAGGCAAAATTTTTGTAGAGATTGTGAACATTTGACAGTGAGGACTGAGGAAGGCCCAGGGCCCGAGTGGAAGCAAGCATGCAACACTGGGCTTGCAGAGTGATGCATCTCCTCCCTCCAGCAGTACTTTATCTGCTGAATTCATTGCATGGGGGCTAGAAGCTCCTTAGAAATAATGAGGACAGTCCACGCATGTCAGAGAGGAGGGGTGAGAATACATCCAGAAGCTAGCTCTCAGCAGAGACCACAGAGTCTTGGATTAGAACCCACCATGGTGGAAGGAGGAGTCTGACTCAGGAACATTCTGGACTCACAATCTGAGAACTGGACAGGGAGCAGTGATTCCTGGTAGAATGGGTGTCTTTTGAACTCACCCTCGAGCCACTCACCTTGGTGTTTGTTACAGAGGAGCAAAAGGCTTACAAATTAAAATAAACCTGCAATTAAAGATACAGCTTTAAAGGGCACAAACAACTAAGTGTGGGATCTCCGTAAAAGTGCAGAATATAGGACGGGGGGGGGGGGGGGGGGGGGAGAAGGAAGAGGGCTCCCACCCCCAAGTGCAGAGTGATAGACACCAGTGAGGAGGCAGGGGCCCAAGGCAACGTGGGAGGTGGGAAGTAGGGGGAAAAGAGGGAGCTGGCCTGGGGGCAGAGCACAGCCACCAGTGGTGGTGGTGGGGGGGTGTGGTAAGGACAATAAGGAAGCAACTTTATAATCCCTCCGGGGTCCCTCCCTGGACCCCGCCTCTCTCCAGGCAACCCTAGTTTTTTAATAGGGGTTGTTTGGTTCTACCTTCTGTGAAGGCTTTTGAGATTCAGATGAAATCAAGGTCAAGGTGCTTTGGAAACTTTCGGGTGCTTAGCACATGTAAAGCCAATGGAACTTATTAAGGGATTGTTCATGTGGCGTTGTATTTTCAATTTGGTGGAGAATGTGGCAGATATAAAATTTGCTTTGAATGTGAAAGCTTTTCTTTTTTTAATTTTTTGATCCAGAAACACTGGAAATTTTGATGGGATCCATGTCTCCATTCACTCACCCATTTATTCCTTCATTTATGCAACGCGCATGTGTGCTGCTCCTGCTGTGGGTGTAGGTCTGGGCTGGGTGTGGCACTGCCTGTGGGAACTTGGCTCCCGGAGTGTGTGCCCCCCCCTCCCTGCCAGGGTCTGCCTCACCAGGACTCCCTCCCAACAGAGAGTTGGGGGCTGCCAGGAGGGCAGGGCCTGGCCTAACAGGGTATCATAGAAAGGGCGTCTCTTTCAGGCCTCGGGAGCCAAGGGTGTCAGACCTGGTGAAATGCGGCCTGGGGCCGAACTGCGCCTTTTAAGGGCTGCTGACAGCCGTCGTTAGCTAGCATTAGGACAGGAGCTGTGATAATCTCCGCTGAGTGACTGTAAACACCGAGCGTCCCTGAAGAATATTCAGAGCATCGGGCAACTTGTTAGCTTTTGTCTGGGCTGGGGAGAGGAAAGGAAGTTCCGTCGGAGAGAGAATTTACCATAGTAAAAACAGAAAATCAATCGTATGGTTCTAATTTAATTTTAATTCACATTTTTATACGTGGAGTTTGTTCGAAGGGCTGACGTTTTGCTGTGAAAATCTATAAGGGCTGAATTGTCCTCGAATTAGAAGATTTTTAAAAGAAGTTCTTTGCCACTGGGTTGCAATTTGTTAAAACAAACAATAGCATAACCGCGCTGCAATCGGATGCCAAGATATTACTGGACTCAGCGAAAATCAAGTAATCTTTTTTAGGTTCTATTCTCTCCCAGCTAAGCTCCCCAGCAACATCAGGAAATGACAAATTGCAGGATGAATCTAAGAGCTGTGCCTTCAAAAATACAATAGTTATACAAGCCATCTATTGTTAATGAAGAATATAATGCAATTTGCCTGTCTGCAATATAATTATGCAAATCAAAGGAGGAACTATCCCGAAATCTCTTTACATTCCGATTAAAATGAGATAATTTATCAAAGAGAATATTACTGATTATGTTTATGTGTTGCACATTAATCCTGTTACAATAATGTATCCTTCTCCTAATGTAATGGATTTGTGCAATCTAACAGAAAATGACTTTTATACTATCCACAATTATAAAAATATTCAAAGCATATCCATCCCAGTGCAATAGCACATGTCTACAACTGTACAATAAACCTATTTAAACAAGCAGAGCTTATGAATGTAACCTTCATCCCAATAAAGATGACAGTACGTTCAATTTTATTGTACTCATTATGGGAACAACTCCATAGATGATAAATACTAGGAGTAAATTAGTTTAACCTTCTTTACTTTTTTTTTTTTTTTAAGAAAAAAAAGTGGCCTTTAATCCATGGCGTTAACGTCCCCCTCCCCACCTGGACTTTCCTTCAATTGGTCAAATATGACATCATTTTATATGAGAGATTTCTGCGAAATCTCTCATAAGTGAGTTTACTCTTATTCTACCTCTTGATAGGTGTTTGGACTTGGTACATTTCCACAGGTCAGGGAATTTACACACTGTATCCCTCCCTTCCCGTGCTGTATGTGTTCACGGGTATTGGGAAATATGTATGTTCTGGATGGGAATATGGCTTCAGCTGCAGTCATCTAGAGGGGCACAAGGAATCTCCGTTCTAACATGTACATCAGAGCCAAAAACTAATGAGTAGTATTGTCAGGAAAAACAAGAGCCCAAATAATTGGCGAAGATCTCACTTGCACTTCCGTCGCCAAGGATAATCATTTTTGCATTTGAACTAATCTCTTCCACCTTGACGAGAGTCATTAGCGTCTGACAGTGAGTGATAATGTGCTTAAATTTCACACCTCCTGGCCCTGTCTGCGTTGTCAACATTTCTCACATGCGCACCTCCACACTAGGCTTACAGGTTGATTCAAACAAATGTTTATCTTTTGTGGTGAAATTGTAAACCCCAGTGTTTTGCAAGTTCGCAAATTGTTCCCCTTGCCTTTAAACACCTTTAAGCCAGTTTTGCCGCAGGTTACACCTGAGGTATTATTTCCCCCACAATGTCAGGGTTCTCTTCCCACTCCGATTCGGTGGACCTGCCAAGTCAAGAAAACACAACAACTCTATGGAAAGCAACATTTTGGGGCACCTGGGTGACTTAGTGGGTTAAGCCTCTGCCTTCAGCTCAGGGTCCCGGGATCGAGCCCTGCATCGGGCTTTCTTTTTCTTTTTTCTTTTTTTCAAGATTTTATTTATTTATTTGAGAGATCACAAGTAGGCAGAGGAGCAGGCAGAGAGAGAGGAGGAAGCAGGCTCCCCGCCGAGCAGAGAGCCCGATGTAGGGCTCGATCCCAGGACCCTTGATCATGACCTGAGCTGAAGGCAGAGGCTTTAACCTACTGAGCCACCCAGGCGCCCCTTATCGGGCTTTCTGCTCAGCAGGGAGCTGCTTCTCCCTTCTCTCTCTGCCTGCCTCTCTGCCTACTTGTGATCTCTTTCTCTCTGTCAAATAAATAAATAAATAAATAAAAATCTTAAAAGGAAAAAAAAAGAAAAGCAACATTTTTTTCACTGCTAACTGGCTGAGTGTGCACTCACACTCACACAATTGAACACAAGGTATGACAGACAAATCTATCAGCTTTCACCTCAGCAAGACAACATTTGTTCTAACTGTAAAAGGGTACTTGTTCTGTTGTAGATAGGGGTGAGGAAGGAAGGGAAAGGGGAGGAGAGGAGAGGAGGAAGGAAAGGAGGAAGAGAGGAAGGGTGTCAGTCATTGTGTAATGAACAATGGTTCCTACAGTACAGGAGAGCCAGAGTAGTGGCTGATAGGCAGTCTCTTTTCATGGTTTACCAGTTGGTTTGGAGAGCCATTGACTTGTTTCCCCTCAAGTGTGGACTGTCCCAAGTGGAGACACTTGATGGAGGAATGCATATTGCCCTGGGGCTATCTGGGCCTATTTTCACCCCTGCTCAGGAGGCAGCAGAGGAGTAGTTCCCACTCAGTAAGATTTCTCAGGCTAGAGCAGGGAGATCTGGAAGCTTAAACCCATTAAAAATGGGAACATTAAAGATGTAGTCATAACAGTGGAAGTAAGAAGTCTGAGGGACAGCACATATGGAAAACATCAATCTCCCTGCCGGCTCAGAAGGAGACCATGTGTCCTTTTTAGACCCCAATGGGGTAGAAGGTGGACTTACAGCTGAGGGTCGGAAGACAATGGCAGTGAGAGAACAGGATTTTGAGGGTGCTCTAGGCTCATCACAGTCCTGCCACTCTGTCTGAATGTGCTGTGGGCACAGATATGTGTTTGCTCTCGACACAGTTTCTTTGGCTCTGAAAGATGGTTCCTTTGTTGTCTCCAGTTCAACTTCATGTCTACTGTGTCGAGAACAAACACATGTCTGGTGGAAGACAGAACAAGGGCATCCTGAGCAGGGCAAACAATGGCAAAGAGTTCATTTCTGTATTCGGTAAATATTATCTGAGGGCCGACTGCGTGTCCAAGCGCTGTTCTTGGCACTGGGTGTATATCGCTGAACAGAAAGACATGGATCTCTACCTTCATAGAGATTACAGTTTTAGGGGAACAGAATAGACAGTAAATGAGTAAACGTATAGTATGGTAGGGATGCCTGGGTGGCTCAATGAGTTAAGCATCTGCCTTCAGCTCAGGTCATGATCTCGGGCGTCCTGAGATTGAGCCCCGCATCAGGGCTCCTTGCTCAGCAGGGAGCCTGTTTCTCCCTCGGCCTGCTGCTCCTCCTGCTTGTGCTTTCCCTCTCTCCCTCTCTCACAAATAAATACATAAAATCTTAAAAAAGACAAAATCAAACAATATAGGATGGTAGCTGGAAGCAAATGCTGGATTAAAAAAAAAAAGGCAAAACAGAGTGAGAGAGATCAGTCATGAGTGTGGGGGAACAGGGCCCACAGTCTTAAAGGGAAGTACACTTTTGTTGTCAAACTTTAAAGAATATATTTGCTTTAAATAAAGCAATCTGTCTAGTAAAGGCCTTTGTAACCATGGAAATAAGTAACTAATTAACATTTCCATAAATAAGTGTGAATTTGGATACATAGGTCCTTTAACGGTCTGTTGCCAACTGGTAACTTCCTAGAGATTTCATCTGAAATAAAGATGCAAGAAGAAAATCTTGATTCCTTGTTTGTTAGTTATTCTCTTCTGCTATGGGCAATGATCAATAGTTTTAATTGGAATAAAATATTCATAATTGGCTTTAGCCTGATTATACTTAGTTGGGGCAACTTTGCTAGGTTTCTTTCGAAGAAAAACAGTTAGGGATCCCAAAAGATAGCATGAGGGACAATGCTTGCCCCCAAAGGTACACAGAAGGTTCCGTTTCTTGGTGGAATCTACCGTTTTAGCTGAGGTTGTCCACTTTTGCCCTGTGCCCTTGAACCAGACTAATGATCCAAATAGGTATGTCACTCGTGTTCAGTCAAATTGGACGCAGAGTGTAGCTCTGGTGCTGCAGTGGACCACTCAGATCCCCACTCATCTCCCAAGCTGCTGGGAGGGTTGGCAGTGTCCAAGGTCACAGTCCCTCTTGGGGGTAGCCCTGCTCCGTGACTGGTCAGCCAGTGGGGATCATAAATGCCTGGTCCCCTTGCCTCAAGCAAGGACAGCTCTGAATGTGGTAGAGAGCTCCAGGGTTCCCTTTTGGGATGGCTGTGACCTCTGCTGGGCTGCATTTCAGTCCAACTTCTCCCTCTGTCCAACTGTTGCTTCCTTTACTTCCCCCATAAGCGTCCTGCACGCAAATTGCCTTCCCAGAGTCTGTTTCTCTGTGAAACTGATATAAGGAACTTTATTTCAGTTCTGCACGCAGAGAGCCACTGCAGAATCAACAATTTATACTGATTCTGCCCTTGTACTTACACTCAATTTCATGATCTTTCTGCCAATTTCTGATCCTGTGGCTGTCTCCCCTATATCCAGTTTCAACCTCTCCCTTTGGACTGCATGATGCCTTCAGCTTCCTGGATTTTAATCTCCGCCCCTACCAATTCTGGCTTTTTTCTCTAAAAATCCCATCCATTCTAGACTCAGCTACCAGGATGTAAAGCTGAGGGACTACCTTTCCCTCTCCCTCGTGCTGAGCAGCTCATTTCAGGAATGACTTTTCTTTACAGGTCACAGGGCCTTCACTTCATCCAGTGGTGAGACTCGCTCCGGCAGCCTTAGGAGTAAAACCCTGTAACACACGGACACAATATGCCGGAAATTCCGGGCTACTCACCACATTAATGGGGTCATTCCCTTACAGACCCTTGTTGAGTTTATGCACACATACCAGTTACCGAAACACAGTGTACTTGAAACGAAAGTGCAACAGTTATGGTTTTCAGTGATAATATTTTTATGATGATGGGCTTGGGTTTGAACCCCTGGCTTAGAGGGTCACAAGTGACTTAAAAATGTACTTTGATTTTTCCTGAAATAATCCTCCTCTTGGAATAATATTACCACAGGGTTTTGCCGGCACAGCTTTTCCCGTGTTATTTATTCCAAATGAAACACCACCCCACTGTAAGTGACTTTCGGTGCCCCTTAATATCTCAAGAATTTTTTTCAGTGCCTGTCTGTCTAAAATTATCCACGGCTCCTGCACGGGTGGGTAAAGTTAGTGTCTCCAAAGAGTTATAAATCCAGTGTCCCCACTGAGCCCATTGTTTCAGATCCAAAAGTGTATGAATTGCAGCCCCAAGATTTTTTCTTTATTCTTTGTTATGAAATAGGTAACCAGATCTCGCTGAATGGAAATCCTCCTTCGAAGACTTCTCTGGCATCCGACACCACTTTCAACTCTTGCAAACCTTATTTTGGAAAAATGGTCATTTATAATATCAACATTTCTAGATCATGTTTTAAAGACGGTTACAGGCGTTTGGAGTAACCACATGCCAAAGCTGTCTACTTCTAATCTAACAACCCCCTAGGTTGAAACCAGAGAGAAACTTAGAGACAGGCGGCCAAGAGCCAAAAAACTCTTGGGGGATATTTATAATCCCCCAATTCAACCAAAATTGTTTCCACTCAAAATTAATACTTGGAAACAGATCTTGAAGCCCAAATTTAGACTGTGCCTTCAGTTTCTTGGGCCGTTGCAGAGCCAACTGCTTGAAATAAATGTATTTGAAGCTGATTGAACATTAAAATGATTGTCTGTTACATCAGAAAGACGAATAACACATAGTATTTAAAGAGATGACCGTCTTTATCCCAGAGCTCTCAGAGCCGAGGACCGAGGGTTGGCTGGGGTCCATGGTGAGAAAGGGTAGTTACCAAGCATGCGGACGGAACCTCTGTTTATTCATGTGATTCCCCTATAGCTCCACTCAGACTCTCTTGTTTGCTGAACATAGCTGCAGTTCATATTTATGGAGGGAATGTGATATGCTGGAAAGCATTTTGTCCTTGGAGTTAGAAAATCTAGTTTCAAAGTACTGCTTTATCAGTTCCAAGTACTATAATCTTAACAAATCTTTTCGTCTCTTGAAATCTCAGTTTCTCCAGACGTAAAAGGAGGTTAACCTGCCCTGCTCTGGCACCCTCTTACAGTGAGTTAGATGCTCAAATAATGAAACAAATGTGAATGTGCTTTATTATTCTTCCAAATTCATGGTGTTAACGTGTGTGTGTGTGTGTGTGTGTGTTTAGCTTACTTTTTAAAAATCAACAATGCTCACCATCTCAAGTCAGACTATCAAACCTTATTTAACCAGTACATTGCTGTGAATGCAGAAGCTTAAATATAAAGGAAATGGATTTCCCAAAGATGATCCCCAATACTGGACACTAATTAGGGCATTGTCTTTGTCCCAAATCTCTACAAAGACATTTTTCTTAGATTGTAAAAGGTATGTCCTGGCCACTCATCACAACCAGTGTTAAAAGTTTAAAGGTTTTAATTACTCATTTATTTCATATTCACGCATCTCACAAAAGTGTTTTGAAGATACATGAGGTTCCAGACAATATTCTGTTTGGATCGCCAGATAAAATAAATTTGAATTTCAGATAAACAGTGAACAATCTTAAAGTATAATGGTTATATTTTAAATTTATCCTCATAGTTAAAATTGCGCCTGGAGCGTTGACAACCAAGCCAATGTTTTAAAATACTGTGTTGGCCAAAACTAAAAACATATTGCATGGGACATATTTACGCTAAAGAGTTATTCACTGATTATATGAAATTCAAATCTAACTGAGCATTCTATCTTTTGATTCGCTAAATCTGGCAATCCTATCTTTGTGCTGGGAACGTTTTGGTAGCTGCCCTCAGGCAACATTCATCCAAGGAGTAAGACAGACAACAAGCAACTGAACAAGAAAACCAAGTAATTATTATAAATACAAATACAGCTGAGTAAGGAGATAAGGAGGGAGGCCCTATTTTGGAAAGAGTAGAAGGGAGATGACTCAAGGCAGACATCTAAAAACAGTAGTGAGCCATATAAAGCTATAGGGGAAGAGACCTCAGAAGGCATGGAAGAGTCCCCATGGAAAAACCTTGGTGGCAATAAACTTGTCCAATGTGAGGCAGCTGCGAGAAGGCCATGGGACCAGAGCCTAGCGTGGGAGGAAAGGGTGGTGTAGGTGAGATCAAGGATGGAGGGTCAGGCCACATCTTGGCACAGCAGCTTGTAGGCCAGGGGTTTGGTTTTCATTAGGTTGTGACGGGGAGCCATGAGGGGGTTCTCAGCAGGGGCATGATTTGATCAAGCTAATAATGGAACTCCAGGAGCTATGTAGGGGGAAAGAGACTGTAAAAAAGTACAGGTGAGGGCAGGTGCTTATCGCAGAGTCTCAGTGAAAGGTCATGGGGACTTGCACTAGAGGGGGAAGCAGAGGAGTTGGGAAGAAATGCTTGGAGTCGTGACCTCTTTCAAAGGTGGATCCAGCAGAACTCGCTGTTGGGTTTGATACAGAGTATGAGGAAACACGGGCATGAGCAATGGGATGAGTGGTGGTGCCATTTACTGAGATGGAGAAAAAAGCTCATTGGGGAGGAAGTGGGACATTCTGGTTTGGACATGTTATATATGAAGTGTCCATTAGCCACTTGAGTGATGGCAGTGGAATATGAAAGTAAGCACGTAGGATGAGCTTGGAGACAGCAGAACCCATGCCATCTAGGACCTCACTGGCCATAATAAAAAATCTGGAAATTATTTTAATATTACAGAATGTCAACACAGATTTTTAAAAATATAGAAAAGAAGTAATTTAACCTCCATTTTAAAGGATTCCTTTTTTGGATGAAAAGGAATTGGTGTGTTGGGGGGGGCGTGGAAATGAGAACTGTGACTTCAGGGCGTCCTACCTGAACAATGTCGTGAGATTTTAGATTCTTTTTCAAAATGTTCGGAGTGAAGATTCTGAATTTCTAGCGAGCTCCCAATGACACATATACATCGGGTTGCGGGCCATACTTTGAGCAGCAAAGTGATAGGAGATTATTATAATAAAACTGGTGAGAGATGATGGTGGTTTGGTGCCAGTGGGCATGGAGAGAAAGGGGCAGATGTGAGATGTAATTTGGAAGGAGAGGTGAGAGGAGAGGTGTTGGATTATATGTGAGGGTTAAGGGAGAAAGAAAAATCAAAGATGATGCTCAGATTTCTGGCTTGAACAACTGGATGGGTGTTAGTATCATTTGTTGAAGTATAAAAGGCTGGAGATGGTGCAGGTGTTTTGAGGATGTGGAAGGGGAATGTGGGGTTCTGCTTTGGACATGTCAGGGATGAGCCACCTATGAGATACTCAGATAGACATGCCTGGTTGGTAGTTGCCTACAGGGATCTGGAATTCAGAGCAGAGCTCTAGGCTTGAGTATAAATTTGTGAATCGGAAACACATAGCGAGTATTGAAAACAATGGGACTAAATGTGCCAAGCTAGGGAGAGGGAGTAGACAGGGAAAAGAATATGGCCCAGGCTTGAACAGAATGCAGTGCAGGTGTGTATATCATAACCCCCAGAACTACATATGCAGCAAAGATCAGAGGGTCAAATACCTTCAAACTCACCAAAGCCAGGCATGCAGGTAAATGAGAGAAGAGGGATGGTTGTAAGACAATAAGGAATAGTGAGGGCCATGGATTTTCCAGGTGTGTATGACTCACCTAAATGGTGGCTACCATCCCACTCTACCAGCTCAGGTGCCAGGCCGTAGAGCTAGATCTTCCAAGTTTGCAGGAGAAACCAGAAATGCAGATTGTTTATGGGAAGCCCTTCAAGTGTTGGCAACCAAGCCAAGACTTTCAAATACTATGCTGGCCAAATAATATACATCAGTGGGATGGGCTTAGCTCATGATCTCTTGTTGCACAACTTTCGGAAGAGACTCTTTAAAGTATCAGATTTAACGTGAGCTATTTTGATTATTACTGGGGAGGGAAGGCGGTGGCCTGGAAGGCCTCTGACGTGGAGGGATTTGCAGTTGTCCTGAGGTAAAAATTTGAGTCACGGTCACTGGTTTACAGAATTAGTGAGTGACTCCAGCTAAGCACTGAGCCCCCACATTGCCGCCAGACTTTGTGGTTCTCGGCTCATGGTGATGTGTAATCCTCACGCAGCAGAGAAGGCCAACTCAGTGTTTTTGTGAGGAATGGTCACATTCAGTTTTAGCTTAAGTTGTAAAGTGGGGAAAATTTGGCAGGGGGTTATGTATAGGAAACTAGTTGGAAATGTGATTTAGGCAAAAGCTACTAGTCTTGATAAAAATTCCACAGGCACAAATGTGGATGTTTGCGAAGGTCTCTAGATGTTTCTCTGGAGGATACTTTGGAAGATTTCTGAATATAAAAGGGAGACAATGTGTGGTCCAGTTGAACACCTGAACAAATTAAGAAACCAGGTTCCTTAATGGTAGTGCAGACTTCCTATGAATCGAGGGCTCAGGTGAAAAGAAGGACTTCCTCAGAAAGGGGAGACTTGTGTTTGGTATTAAGGTATATATGTGTTCACCTGCTTGTAAATCTTTGCTCCTCTGGGTCACAGAAGTCTTGGGACACAAGTAAGGGTGTGGGTAATAAACCCAACTGTTTTTGACTTGAGGTGCCCCAACCGATGCCTTCACAGGGTATCCAGACTTTCCTTCACTTCCTCCACCAAGTTCTCCAAGTACGTGACACACCAGTACACAGATGGTCCCTCTGGTTAGCAGCAATATTCCTGGTCTATGCTCCTTACCACAGTGGTCCCAACTTGTGATTTAATGGTCAGCACCACTGGCAAAAAGAGACTAAGGAGGAGCTTGCCACTGAAAAGAAGAGGCCAGTGAAAGCACCCCTCCCACCCACTTCACTAAGGAAAAAATTGTTCCCTCTGCCTCAGTGTCCTCATCTGTAAACAGAAATAATAGTACAGATTTAATAGGAACAGAAGTGCCCCACTGTAGTGACTGGTATTAGTAGGTGCTCAATCATTTTCCTTCCTTCCATTCATTTTCAAATTTCCCCCAAATGTTAAAGTCTTAGATTCCAAATTGGGTATCTCCAAATGCTTTCTTTTTCAGGAAGCCAAGGGGAGGCTAAAGGAAGATTACCCCAGAGTCCTACCCCAATATCCCAGGATTCTCTAGGTGGGAAGGCACATCGAGTGTTTTGGTTATTTTTTCCTGGAAACTTTGACCCTTGCTACACTTAATAAATCAATTAGTGAGCATGGCCCATTTATTCTACAAACTTTTACTTACTTACCATATGCTCAGTGTAAGACATGATCTTGGCCCAGGAGGGGTGAGTCCTCCAATGGGGAATGTCTGACTTGTAAACAGAGAGTGCCATAAAGCATGGCAAGTATGTATTGGGTAGCAGATGTTGGAGCCAGATCACCCTCACATCTGGAAAAAATATGGATTGCAACATTTTCTGAGCAATGTCTTCCCCCAAAGTTCTGTAAAAGTACTCAGCATGCCCGGTACACAGGGCATGATGGTGTCCCCCATGTTGCCCTCAGACCCGTTGAGGCCAGTCTTCCTTGCAGGTTGGTCAGTCCCTCTCCTACTGTAACAGCAAGGCAGGCGACTGTGTGGATCACGAGGCCCAGGCTCTCCACATGTCATGCGGTGGTACCCATATATGTGAATCTCCTTATATCAAGGGACAAAGAAGAATATATCAGCTGGTCTTGAAGAGGGAATAGCCAACCCCAGTCAGAAGGGGCCAGGTCAGGGAACTGGGTACCATGTGGTGAACAGAACATATGACTTCCCTCTTGATGTTTCCTGAGGGAAACGCCGCTCTCCCGGCTGACAGGGCTGGGAATGAATGGCCTGCAGACTCTTGTTTTCACACAGTACATTAGGTCTAAGCGAAAGGTTTGTGCTGCTGCCAGGAGCAGAAAGTGATGGCTCGGCGTCACTTACGGAGGAGAGGCTGCGTAAGTGACCTCTTTAAAGCCGACCCTGGCTCCCTGAGAGCTTTGGATTGGGCCTCCTGGGACATCTGGTCCCTGAGGCCCGTCCAGTGCTGCCCTTTCCAGGCAACTCGCAGGGCTGGAGAATGCCTTGCATGCTTCAGACATTGGGGCATTACTCAGATCCTTGCCCTCCACCTCTTAGTGAAAAGAACTGTGGTCTATAAATGAAGATTAAATAAAAATAAAAGCTGGTCATTTATTTGAGCAAGCATAGCATAGGCTCCTTCAGACCCCTCCTGCTCGTTGTCTTGGATCCTGGGACCCACACTCGGTCTTTGCTTTCACTCTTTAGTCTGCCCTTCTAGCGCAGAGTTTGCTTTCCTCCTCAGGTGCACTGCACAGCCTGGTCCCTTTCACCCTCCTTTCCAGTGTCCACTAGTGATCTACTAGTGCCTTCCTGGTGCCCCAGGGTATCCTTGTTCTCTGTACTGCCTGGACTTGCCTGTCGAGGCTGCCCTATTCTTCCAGATCTTTTCTGTCCTCCTCTTTGAGAAGTTTTTAAGGTATATCCTCAACAGGTGCCAAATCAACAGGTGCCAAATCAGTTCTCAAAGAGCCCAGATAGAAAATAGACATGTGAGAGTGGTGAGCACTGAGGCAAACTTCAGGGCACTTTGGCTCCAGATATGGTCACCTTCTGGAACGAAGGCTCCTGTGATGCCAGTTCTTCTGATTTTCAAAGAGAAATCAGAAATCTTAATATCATGTAAATTTTCCATGAAAATGTTTTGTTAAGTTACTATTTCTGTATGTTAAAAAAAATCTCTCATTTAATGAAAGGCTTATGAGGAAAATAGTACATCCCACCCTAGTCTTCCCTACACCCTATAGCTCATTTAGCTGTTCTGTTAACCTATTTCTTGATTTTCCAATTTTCAACATTATCTACCAACTTCTAAATTTCTAGTATGGTAGCTATGTGAACACCTTCTCCCACTTTCTTATTATCTCAATACGATTATGTCATAGTTGTTGGTAATGTTAATAGTCAACATTTGTATGTTATACAGTGATAGTGCACTGTATGAAAACTAGGGGCCAAGGAGTTCACTATGATTAAATATCATTTTTCAAAAGTCTTTTATTTTTTATCTTTCCTGGGTTTAACTGTCACCTTACGACTTAATTCCCTTGGTGTTCTATATATTTTTTTTAATGTGGCAGGTTTTTTGGGTCATTTTCTTCCCAAAGATTCCAACAGCTCTCTCAAACACCCATCAATATTATTTTCTATATTGTGAAAAGTGTTGATTCCACTTTTTCCTAAAAACTTACCCATTCTCCTGCTCCCTGTCTGAATGGACCACTCTTTAGGCCTGCCACATAAATGATATCCTGAGATTTCCCTTTGCGACTTGCAAGTGTTAGACCCCTATATTCTTTCTTGATTTATTTTCTATTTTGTTTTTCTGGAGCATGGACTCCAACAGTTTTCCTAGAAAGGGTTCATGAGAAATAAATTTTTTATCCTTAGATGTCTAAAGATGCCTTTATTCTATCTACACATTTGATTCTTTTAACCAGGTATAGAATTCTGGATTGAAAATTAGAAATAATTTTCCTCAGAATATTGAAAGCATTGTTCCATTATCTTTAATTTCCCATATTGTCATTTCTGATTCCCAGTCTTTATTATGTGATCCGGTATTTTATCTTCCTCTTGAATTTTGGTATTTTATCTTGGCCTCTGGTATTCAGCATTTCAGTTATGAGCCTTGGTTCTTTTATATTCATTGAACTTTGTATGCGATGAACCCTTCCAATTTGGAGACTAGCTCTCTTCACCTTCTGGAGCATTTTCTTAACTTCTTTGATGATTTTCTTTCTTCTAGTTTGTTTGTTCTCTTTTTCAAGACTGTGAATAATGAAACTCTTGGACGAAAGTCTTCGAATTTTAAATTTGTCTCTGTTTTCTCGTTCTCTTTTGTCTTACTTTCTACACAATTCCTTCATTTTGTTGGTGGTTTTATACTGTATCAGCTTGGTTAATCTGGAGTATGTTTTCTGGAAACCTTCCATGACTCGTTCCACAGTGTTGATTTTCAACTGTGTCAACTTGGCTGCACTGGAATTACATTTCCCCAGATCACCTTCTCTGTGGTTTAGTGCTCTAGCCAGCCCAATGAGAAGTTTGTGTGAATTTGGAAATTTGGAAGGTAGACATGATGCAGCAGCTGTCACACTCTGGATCTCTCGTGATTAGAGATTGTGAGTGATCAGAGGCAGACAGAAGTACCAGCAAGTTCCAGTGTGTTCTCTTCCCCACCCCACACACTCTTCCCCTCTCTGTGTCCAGCTCCTTTTCCCTATTTTTGACTCCCTGCCCCCACAGAGATCCTAGGCCCACCAGCAGATGCTTGGCTGCAAGAGCAGGGAAGAGGCCGTTGTCCTCCATGGACTTCTATCCCAGCAACCTTTCATGGCCCCACTCTAAAAGATGGCTTGAAATCTCCACCTTGTTCACCTATACTCATGCTTCAGGAGGCCTGATTAGGGATACTTCCTGGATCCTTTAACTCCTTTTATGAGACTTCCCCAGCTCCTCCCACAATTGGACAAAGTCTAAATTCCTATTTTAAAAAATCCCTCACTTCATAAGACTCATAGTAGTTAGGTTTCCCTGTGTGCACCACAACTAATAGAATATCTAATTGAATTTTTTGGCTAGTTTAGATTCAATTTCCAGGTGTACTTTCGTACTCTGTGATTGTTCTTTTGCCGTTTTTGCTATTTCTGTCAATAGTGTGTGTACTGGGTTGAACAACGTGCCCCCCAAATTCAGGTCTACTTGGAACCTCAGAATGTGAGCTTATTTGTAAATAGCATATTTGCAGATATAATTAGCTAAGTTAAGATGAGGTCATTGGGTTAGAGTGGGCCCTAAATCTAATGACTGGTGTCAGTATAAGAAGGCCGTGTGAAGACACAGAGAGAGGGAGACACAAGGAAGAAGACCATGTCACAACAGAATCAGAGATTAGAGTGATGTAGCCACAAGCCAAGAGATACCAAGGGTTGTAAATCAACCACCAGAAGTTAGGGGATGGGCATGGAACACATTCTTCTCCACAAAGTGCTGGTAGCTTTGTTTCAGACATCTGGCTCTTGAATTGTGAGATAGTACATTTTTGTGTTTTCAGCCACCCAATTTGAGAAAAAAATTTTAATGGCACCCCTAGGAAACAAATCTAATATCTTCTCATGTTTCAGATTATTATTTTTTTTAAAGATTTTATTTATTTATTTGACAGAGAGATCACAAGCAGGCAGAGAGGCAGGCAGAGAGAGAGGAGGAAGCAGGCTCCCTGCTGAGCAGAGAGCCCGATGTGGGGCTCGATCCCAGGACTCTGAGATCATGACCTGAGCCGAAGGCAGCGGCTTAACCCACTGAGCCACCCAGGTGCCCCTCATGTTTCAGATTATTAATTTTATTTTTAAAGTTTACTTCTGATTCCTGCATTCTATTTCCTCCAGGTCCTTTTTCTTCTTTTGTTTATTTGTTTGCTTGTTATGGAGTTTTTGTTTCTTTGTTTTTTTAGTCTCTGACTTTTCTGTTGGCAATTTCCTCAAATAATGGGGTGACATTTGTCTGGCTGTCCATGTTTAGAAATGGGGCACCTGAAGTTAGTTGGAAGCTCTGTGTATTAGGTGATACCTTAACATTTAAGCAGTGAGCAACCACGTCCACTGAGGGAGAACCTTTAATGTCAATGTAGTAACATGGCTTTTCCATGAGACCCTTGGGTTTATCTCAGTAATTGTCCTCAGGCATCCTGTCTTGTAACCATAAGCAAAGCTACTGGAATTTTTTAAATAGGGCAGAGGAAAGTATTGGGAATACCATCATGGACAGATTTTCACTCAATTCCCTTATTTTCAGTCCTGTGTCCCAGCGACTCCCATGCCAAACAGTGCTTGTGTCTCCAAGTCTGGAGATTCTCAGATCTGATTTCCCCAAAGAGAAGCCCACAGTCTCTAGGCAAGGGGTGTGGCAGGGAGGGACCACTGGTTGCCAGGCTGCTCAGTGTTTTTGGAGGGCAGGAACTCCAATATTTACACATACAACTACCCAACTAGTTACCCTGGCATTGGTCTTACATCCCATGTCTTCTTTATGAGGTTTCGCCTTTGGAAGCGTTGAGCCTTTCCAAGGGTGTTCAGGGCAAATTGGATCCACTTTTAATAAGTATCATCCTCTGTGGGTCTCCAGATCGCATCTCCTCCATTCTAAATCAGTCATCCTTCTTCCATCTGCCCCGAAGTCTGTTGGAAGTTCTCATTTGCTATTGTCTCCTGTCCAGGTCTTTTGGTCTTTGTGGCTTGAAACCTTTTAAACTTTTCTTTCCCTGTCATTTTTCCTGGGTGAGAAACTAAGTACAGATGGTCAGTCCATCCTGTTAAATCCAAAGCATTCTTCCAAATTCAAACAATAGCTCACATCTTAAAACAACACAGAAAGCAAGTCCAACAGAGAACAGTCAGAGTCCTATTTGGCCTGTGGGTGTTTGATCTCTGCCAAGGGCTCACTGTGAAGAGAAAACAGAGATGGGGTATAAAGCTGCCATGGCAATGGCAACGGGGTTGCTAGTATCAGGAAGGTACCAGAAGGAGAGGGCAAATGGGCCACTCTGCAGGAGCAAGAGGGGGCAGCGATGCTTCCTTGCCTGAGACCCAACATCAGCAGGCCTAGACTGAACCTGCCAGACAAAGTGAGGGAGTCATGAGCCCAGAAGTGCTGGACAGGCCTCTTGGTAAGAGATTTTATGGGGCTCTGTGCATTATCAGTTTCTGCATTATAAAAGATCCCCAGATTTAGTGATTCAAAACAACGGACACTTACTATCTCACAGGGTGAGATCCTCGGAATTCGGAAGCAGTTTGGCCCATGATTTCTCATGAGTAGCAGACTAGAGGTTGGCCAGGGCTGTCATCAATGCAAAGGCTTTCCCGGGGCTAGAAGACCTGCTTCCAAGCTCACTCATCTGGCTGTTAGCATGAGGAGTCACTTCCTCCTTGGCTGGTGACTGAGGCCTCAGTTCATTCATAAGTCTGGTGTCCATGATGTGATGGCTGGTTTCTCTGAGTGAATGATCCAAGAGAACAGGCAGGAGGCTGAAGTGAATTTTATGACCTGGTCTCCCAAGCTGAAGATCGGCACTTCCACTGTATTTGTTGGAAATGAGTCACTAAATTCAGATTACTAATGGGGAAGAGACTTAGGCTCCCTCTGAAGGGAAGAACATGAAGGAATTTGTGGACATTTTAAAACCACCACCTGGGCCCGTTTGGATACCTTTTCTTTCTGCCATTTTTAAATCTCTTCTTGTTTAACTCCCCTTATCTCTCTGGGATGTGTGTTTTCTGTTTAGAATTCCCCACTAATTCTGGGAGGTGGGAACACACTTACATAAAGCAAATTATCTTATTTAATCATTACAGCTATGCCTTTAAAACTTTCTGAGGTATGTACTGGTCTCATGTACAAAATGCACGCATTCATTTAACAAATATTTCTTGAGCATATATGATATTTTAGGCTCTGTGCTGGGTGTCAAGTAGGGTAGAGGGCTGAACAACGCTCAGCGTCTGACCTCACCTATGTTCTCATGCAATTTCCATTCTTGGGGTGGAGAGGCGGGGTGGGGGAACCTAGAGGGAAGTCAGGTATGTGCACAAGGTCATAGAGCTGATAAGCTACCTTATACTACTTCCATAGAAAGGAGGGTAATCAGGGCAGGGACTGAGGGCAGGGTGGGAGAGGGTTTCTTCTTGGCCGCTCAGCTCTGCTCAAGGAGAGAAGGAAGGCACGGAAGAGTCCTCAGGCAGACAGGAAGCTGTATGTATGGCAGAGTGCCTACTGGGTCAAGGCTTTGGGAAGCAGAGGGACAAAGGTCTGGACTCCACTATCTTCAACCCAAGGAGCTAGAAATACGGGTGTCCTGGGAAGGATTGACAGGCCAGATATCTGAGGACAAGAATGATTTTCGGTCTTCCGCACAACATCTCTGCAGACAGCTCTCCCCACTGCCTCCCCCAGGACTTGGTCTGGACGTTTTCCAACCAATGCATTCAAGGACTGAACAACTTGTAACCTGGGGCCTCAGAAAGAGACTCAGGGTCAGTCCAGACGCTAACACGTACCGGCATTCAGGGAGAAGCTTATCACAAGTTTGGAAACAAAACAGTGGACAGTGTCAGGGCATTAGAGCAGGGGCTCAAGCAGAAGGGAGAAATTCTAAAAGCCAGAGGTGAAAGAGAGGAAGGAACACTTGAATTTCCAGATGGGGTGGGCCGATCCCGGAGCTGTTGGAGCCTGGGTGGCTGTTGGGAGCTTTTCTGCTCTGTTGCGGTTGTAATTACAGCGTCTGAAAGCTTGCGTGACATTGCTAATTTTAGAGAAAATAGGACACTGATATCTATAAGAACACTCAGGCTCAGGTTGCTGATTAGTGCTTCCACGTATCGTGGAATCAAACCCAGAAATAGTGTAGGCATTAGGAAATATTATTATTAGAAGAATATTCGTAACGATGGAAATGAAAAATGTAAATGCCAACTCTTTAGAGAGGTTTAAAGAGATTAATTGGAATAATAAAACAACTGGAAGTCAAATTGGTTATGGAACTGTGCTTCGAACTGATGAATTCTATTTGAAGTCTTTTTTTCCTTTGGCACATTCTTTTTTGGCTAAAATGTAAAAATAAATTAGTAAAACATAAATGAGTGAGCTTCTCAAAACCATGAAGGACTGTGTGATCTGGGATATGCTGACCAAGTATTTCCTCTTCGTTGTAGGAAAAAAACTTCTTCAAAAGAAAGAAAGCTATGATAGGAAGAGTATAGCGTAGGCATATAGACAAACTTGTGGGCACTAAGCGAGACCCAGAAATGGGTTATCAAAGATCATTTAAGAAATACCTTCTATAGAAGAACTGGAGATGCCACGCTTGAAGACAATAGCAGTGGGATAGTCTTCTGACTGCAGCTAGAAATACTATACAGGAACAGAGTGTCCAGACCAAAACCATGAAATGATGGAGGTGGGGGATAAGAAGGGAACAATGTTTAGGCCAGGAATAAATAATGCAAGGGCTTATTTTTGTTTTGACTAAGAGAATAATCCACATGTGAAGAGTGAAATTAATCATTATTCTCAGCGATAATAGTCTGAAACAGATATGACCCGGACTGTGCATTACAGCACAGAGAAGCAGGCTGAAATCTTATCGCATTCTCTGACATGGCGGTGGTCAGAGTATAGACTTACATTTGTAAGTTTAACTTTCAAGAGGGCTGGGAAGACCATGAACTTTGCAGCCAAGCAGAGATGGGTTGGAATTGTGTGAGTTTGTGCCCACTTTATTTTGCAGCGCCCCCTGGTAACTCTGCGTAAGGAGAATCGTAGTGTTAATAGTACTTTGGGCTTGCCAAGATTGATGATGCCATGTGTGTACAGCCTCTTGGCATGTATTACCCACCAGCTAGTACTTCTTCTTTCCCTTCACCTGAAGGGAAAACCACTTGTGAAAAGGAACTTAAAATGCGATGTGTTGCCATCACCTAAGCTTCCTGGGCCCCGGCCTTGCATCTGATCTCCAAGGTTCCTGCCTTGAGCATAACTCTGGAAAATCAGAACTTGGCCTATTGGACTGTCCCTGGACTCAGGAAAGCTCTACCTGGAATCCTGCAAAGTGTTCTTGATTTCATGCTGAAGATTTTAAAGGGAAACTATTAGAACAATTAAGTGAAAACAGAAGTATGTGCTTAATATCTGTGATTTTCAGACAATAAATCAAGGTAACTAAGTCATTAATTGTATTTTATAAAATATTTGCAGACAGCTGCTTCTAACCTTTACTGGCTGTATGGCCTTGGCAAAGTCACTAAACTTCTCTTACTCTCCATTTTCCCAGCTCTAAAATGGGAACGATAATAGTAGCCCCCCCCAAACACACTGGGTTGCTGTGGGGACTGAAGGAGATGATGTGTAATAAGAGTGCTTAGTGGAGTGCCTGGCACAGATGGGCCACTCCATCGATACCAGATAAAAGATAGACAAATAAAACCCACATCCTTCTTAAAGTGTAAAAGATATGCAGTTTAAAAAAAAAAAAAAAAAGATATGCAGTTTGTGCAACATTTTGGTGAGTTTTGGCTGTCGGCCCTGGATATATAATTAATCACAGTACAGCAAACTCTCGATTATCTGCACTAGTGAAGGGTAGAGGTGTGGATAATACAAAGCAAGGGGCAATCTAAAAGTCATTTATCTCTTTGGCTCCAGAACTGAAGACAGAGAAGGACACATGCACATGAGCGTGTGCACATGCACACGTGCACACGTGCACAAACACACACACACACACACACACACACACACACACACACACACACACATTTTTTTGTCCTGGCAAAGGCTTCCCAATCAGAAACCCCATCAGCCATAGGAGGGGCAGGGAGTGGGGCAAGGTACACTTGGCCCTTAACAAAGGATATAAAGGATATATAAGGCATGTTTTAAATTTTAAAAATACAGAATATACACAAATATAATAATTGTCATTACTGTTAATAATAGTTTACTTGCAGATTTTTGATAGATGACTAAAAGCATGACTCAGAATGCAGGAGGCAGGCTGTTTCTATTCCAGTTCCTTGTGAGAAACCATACTTGTCTGCCACTCCATTCCACCCAAATGAAATAGAATTTTGAGCTGATTAAAGATAGAATATGATTCACCTTTATATTCCTTTAAAGTACTTAACTAGCCTAGTGCTGGCCACATAGTAAGAGGTCCGAAAACATTCCGAGTGCAAACTGATGTCTTTCCGGGAGATTGCTCAATGGGCGAGTGTTGCATTTAGACATGAGACAGAGCCTTCCACCAGGTCCAGGAATTCTCAGGAAGTACGTGAACAGCTCCATTTCACCTGAGATGGTTTTCAGCTTTACCTTCTTGAAGCTTGTCGGTCCTTCTAGAGCCTAGCTCTTTTGCTGAAATACTTGACAGCGATACTATAAAGGAGAGGGCTGGAGACCAAGAAAGGTACAGAGAAAGATAAGCTAGCAACCTCACCACTGTAACCTGTAAGACTTTTCAGAATCCCCCTGGGGGGAACATCCCCACATCTTCCTCGAAACTTTATTCATTTAACTAAGGTTTGTTTAGCCTCTCCTGCAGATCAAGTATTGTGCTAAACATGAAAAATAGGCATCCACACATGGTAACATAACTGGTTATGGCCTGTTTCACCTCCTACACTCAGCTCTGATTTGTGTTGGCATATGCCTCCTGTAACGGCTTAACCGCTTGACTTTCTTTCCTCCTCTTGTCCTCCCCCCACACTTTGAATATATAAGGGCAAACTTCTGTCTTGTTCATTTTGTATCCCTAGCGCTCAGTTCTTGGTGAGTGAGAGAATGAAGAAATGAAAGGATGAAGATGACACAGAATCATTTTCTCGAGGAACTCATTGGCCAGAGAGGCGGCATGTTGGTAACTGTTTGTAGAACAGTATGTACAGTGCTGTTACCACGGATGGCTCAGAGATAGGGTCTCCATCTGTTTGTGTGGGCTGGGTAAGGCTCACAGCGGAAGAAATGCATGGCTGGGGTCTTGCAGCTGGCTAGGATTTAGCCAGGTTGAGAACGAAGAAGAAGACATTCCAACGTGGACAAAAACCTGTGCCTTTGCAGGGCATCTTGAGGTATGATCTGAGGAGAGTGTCTCCAGGGAAGAGGAGCTGGACTAGGGGTGGGAGGCTGGGCAGGAACCTGGGAGGCAGTTATCCCCTCATTCTTACCAATGGGCCACCCTGGATTTTTGTGTTGAAGTCTGATGGCTTGAACACTTTCCTTCTCTCTCCAAAGTGTATGTGACTAATCCTCTCAAGGGCAGTCTATCACACATTTCCTATGTTCTGTAGCACCCAGAACAGCTCAGGACATGGGACACGCACAGTCAGGACCCTTTGGGCAGACTCCTGATTCTCGCCAGAGGAGGGTCATCTATAGCTTGCTCTGTACTACTATTCAGTCACCGGTTTTAT
The DNA here is from genome assembly GCF_002288905.1 of Enhydra lutris kenyoni. Taxonomy (NCBI): domain Eukaryota; kingdom Metazoa; phylum Chordata; class Mammalia; order Carnivora; family Mustelidae; genus Enhydra; species Enhydra lutris. The sequence goes on from NW_019154085.1 coordinate 102,638,664, forward strand.
AGGGTTTTAGCAAAGATTATGCCCTTTGCCTCCGTCTGTCTCTCATTCCTCATCCATTCACCCATGATTAAGAACAGCAGTCACACAGATTACCTACTTTTCAAAAACATATGCTCATCAGTCAGTGGAGAAGATAGCATTGGGGACTTCCAAGACGTGAGGTGCATTGGCAGGTGCCACCCACGGGTGAGGGTTGAACTGCTTGATTTTCTTCCCTTTCCGTGATCCCCCCCTCCCCACCTCCCCGCTTTGAATAAATAAAGATGTCTGTGTTCTCCCATCCAGATCCCACTTACTGATGCTAGCTATCTCAACTGTCCACCCAGAGATGTCATCGACCGGGGGGCAACCACCCAGGGTTGGTGAGAGGAAGAGGGCGTGAGAGAATTTGCCCTTTTCTGTTTATCTGGGACCCGCTGGAAGGCTGATGCCTCCCCTTCCTGTAGGTTGGGTCAGGAGGCTTTCTTAATATCCGCCCCCAACACGAAATGTTGAGCGCTGGGCAACTGGAGGCAGGGGAGGGGGAGGGGGGCGTGGAGAGGCTCAGCGCTCTGTGTTGGGAGTGCTGCCGCCCACAATGGGAGGGAGAGGAACAGAAAAGGCCCAGGCACAACATAAATATTTCCTATTATGGAGAAACTAAAGTCACAATGGAATCTGTCATGCTTGTGATATGAGAGATGGACAATATTTCGGGGCTGCCGCCATGCTGACACCTGAATGGAGTTTATATTTTGTTTATGGAGCTGAATCCGAAGCCTTTTATTTTTTTGGTCCAGCCTGTGTAATTCTTCTTCATGGGAGCTCGAAATGGCTGCGGAGCAGCTCAATATTCCATTTATTTTATTTATAAAAGAAATTCAAAGGCTGAAAAGATGAAGTAATTGACTTACTGGGATGACAGTTAAACCCACTAAATTTAATCTTATCCTCTCAAGTACAACATATCGCGCTTACAAATTATCACCAGGCACCAGGCAGCCCCGCGCTCCTCACCTAATGCAAATGGACTGGAGGCCTCTGTTATTGTATTATCTGACTTTACTATCAGCATTAATCCAGCTTAGCTCACTTAATGATGCCACTTGTGGCACTCCGAAGGCAGCGGAGAAGTCTATAAACTACTTCCATTAAAATGCAAATCGGGCCCTCGGAGAAAATCAGTGACACAAAAGTGGGCGAATCGGGCCCCGCGCGGCCCGGCTGCCGCCGCCCGCGTGATGCGGGGGTAATGACTGATGTGGTGATTATCCGGCCCGCAGCGGCCCGGAGAAAGGGAGCCAGCCTTGCACGGCGCACCACAAAAGTGCTCCAACAAGCCGGGGCATTTAATTTCTGAAGAGATTTATATTTTTTTGTTGTCAGGAAATGAACAAATACTTATCAATGTAAAAACTCCTATCTCCCATCTCCCTGCCAGGTTTTTCATACTGATATTATTTGCACCCCGTAACACAGGAAATGAAAATCTTCTCTGCCTTTTACCTCCGCCACTGTATCTTCACATTCTCGGGAACAGACTTGCCTTCTCCTACCCGCCTCCACCCCACCCCCACCCGCTCCCACCGCCCCCCCCCGCCCCCCCCGACCCCGCCCCCAAACCCTCCCCGAGTAAACAGAAGAGAAAACTTTTCTAGGCTCAGGATTGAGAAATGTCAAGGCTTCGGATTTTCTGGCCCCCGGGACTTGGGTTTCAGGGACCACGCCAGGGTTGCCTCTTCCTCCGCTCCCCTCCCCCTCAGGCCTCCCCCTCCTCCCCGTGTTGGGGTTGGGTGGGGGGGATTGAAAAAAAGCGGGGAGGGCTGCGAGGACCAACGCTCCACGGTAACATCTGTTTTACTTAAGCAGCCTGATTCCGTTTGAGGATGAAAAAGTATTCCCTTTCAGCACGAGGAATCATGGGCCCCGGGTCTTGTATTGATTCAGAAGAAGGCCTAATAAAACACGAGCAGGTGATTTAGTTTCATATTTTGATTCCCGTGTTTAAACAGTTTCTCTCAAGTTCTCCTGTGTCAGCTCCGGGGATCGCAGCATCTCGGCTTTGATGTGGGAGGAACACAAGGGCCGGCCCAGCCTGGCCTCCTCCTCTCTTGCGGGTGATGCGGGAGTCCAAGGGCAGTGCATTTCTCACAATCGCCCAGGCAGCCAGCCCATCCTCCGCGGTCAGGCTCTCAAATCTGCAAGGATTTATGGTCCTTGCAGAGGGATCGATACTACATTTTAAATATTACAATACCTTTTATCGAGACGATATTACAACAAAAACATTTTATCCTGTCATGGGACCCAGTTAAAATCGATTTTGGCCATCTCATTGGTGGGCTCCCCCAGAGCTCTGGGTTTGAGTGGGCTCACAGGGCTGGCCCGTCCTACCAGGAGGCCTGGGGCCGGAAAAGTGGGGTGATTCGGGGAGGGCTGGCTGGGGAGTAATCTCCGGGGAAAGCGAGCTCAAATGGGGAGAGGGTGAGGTTTATCATGAAGCCCTCAGACAGGGCCTCAGTCCTCTCAAGGGCTGGCCTGGTGTCTGTGTCTACTTCCCTCCCTCGCTGGACAAGGCCTTCCCTGAGGGCAGGAGCTACCTCTGTTCTGTTCGTTTCCCTAGGATCTGGTCTCTGCCTCATAGATCCCAGTATGTACTTTGTGAGGGTTTGTTGAATGACTAAAAGAGTGGAAGAAGAAACAGTATTATAGTCTTACCCTTTGCCTCTGCATATGCTCAAGGATTGGGTATGAACAGCTACAAATGGATTATCCTCACACAGAGAGAAAGATCCTCTCAGTCCTTTTAGGTGGACTCGAACTTGGCCAGCCCTGCATGGTGCAAGTATGAAGTCGCACGTGAGTTTGTAACCTGGCTTCTTCTCTGCATTGGTGTATTTTGAGAGAGTTCCTGAGGGGTTCCAAGCCTCCATTTCTTCATGCCTGGAGAATTCGCCATATTGAGCTGTGGAAGTTCTGATGCGATGCTCAGAGGAAGCGTCCAAGGCAGCCCTTCTTGGTGAGCTGGGTGAGATGTGTGTAGTGACAATGGGTCACAGTCTTCCTGTTACCAATCCACAACAGAAAATGAATGAATGCAATCCATTTCTTCAAATTAAAATTTCAAATTGCATATGTTGTCTTTTCTTAAAACTTTGGCACATGTGTTCTGTAAAAAGTGGTTCCTGTGTAATGAATTCAATATATCCAAGTTTCCTGGTTTTGTTCCTCATTCATTATCCCACAGATATTTATAGCACTCTCGCCACATTCCAGGCAATGAGCTAGGTGATGTGATATGGCAGCAGCAAGAAAGACAAACTGGGATGCCCAGGGGGCTTTACTCTTTGGGAGAGGTAAAGAAAACAAGCAAATGAGTAAATAAAGACTGTAACAGCAAATTGTGATAAATTCCATGAAGGAAATGGAGAGGGTATTATGATAGAGAATGTTCTAGAAAATGATACACCCAACTCCTCAAAGAGATGAGAAGCATTAATTTGGAAGATGTTGTCCAGTGTGCTTTACCTCTGTGCATAATCTCCTCTCCCAGGTGAGTGTCTTCCCTCTGGTCTTGCTCCAGTCTAGTCACCCTGCCATGACCCTTGGACTAAATTTCTGGTCTTCCTCTGATTGTTTGTCATTTTGTCACCTTCTCCTTCCAGGATTCTTAATGGTCTTGTAGAAAAAGCCCAGGATTCTTGTTCAGACATTCCAAATCCTTGTATTTCTGGCCTCAGTCTTCTTCCTTATTTTACTTCCTAAACCCACGGAGAGAGGCTGAATTTGAGGGTGAAACTACTCTGCTAGGTTAAACCAGGTATTTTTACCTAAATGAATCACACTGTGCATTTCTTTGCTCCTTTCAACACCCAAATTCTACTCATCCTTCAAATCTCAGCCCAAGCCTGCCTCTTGCAGGACATCTTCCCTGACCAAACCCAGTTGATAATAATAACAATAGCCACCATTTATTAAGGGCGTACTGTATGTTAGCAAGTTCACTACGAACTTTGTATTCCTTGCCGTTAGTTCTCACAACAACCTTGCAAGTTGCTTATTGAATAGACAAGGAAACTGAGGGTTTCTGTAAAGAGTTACTGTAGGGCTACCCATCTAGCCTGAGGTGCATTTGGGATCCAAGTCTAGCTGTGTGCTCTTGAGTTTTAGCTCTTTCTACTAGGACATCTGCAAACATCAATACCATCTTTACAAGGTAGAAAGTGATAAGCAGCTAAGTCATAAAGAAAAAGTACCTGGTGTTTCAGAGGTGAGTGGTCTCTCGCACTCTCTGGGAGCTAAGATATCAGGAGCTTTCCTATCAATGACATGCTGTCACATAGCAATAAATTCCAAATTGAAGGTTTTTGTTTGTCTTTAGCTATATCAGGCTCAGGGCCAGCCATGCTTTTAGGAATTTATTATGATGATTTCCTTAGGCCTCCCAATTACCAGCTGGTAAGTAATACCAAGGCCTAGGAATATTGAATAGAGAGAAGAGTGGGCTAGGGGTTAGGCTGCATGGCCGTTTGTTCTACCTCAACAATTTTGAAATGAAGTTTTGTTGGACTGCATTTAATGGCCCTCAATTCTCCCCTTTCCTATATGCATGCCCCTTTACAATGTGTCTTTGATGCCTGTCCCAGAGCCAAGGAAGGAACTGGAATCTGGACTGGCCTTTTGAACATGCTTTGACCAATAGCGCGGGGAAGCCCAGACACAGTGGGATTTCTGAAGCTGGCCTTAAGGGGCCCTATAGCTCCTGCTGCCTCTTCTTATGACTCTGCTCCAAGACTGCCCTGCTAGGAAGAGGCTGGGGAGAAGGGCCACACAGAGGGAATGGCTTCCACCATCTCTGGTCTTCCAAGCACCCTAGGCTGAACCCAGCTCCCCTTGGAATGTGGCTGTGGAGGCAAGAACTGACCAGCCAGAACACAGAGAACCTTGGGAAAGGCCACTTGTATTAAGTCACCCGGTTTTAATGTGATTGGTTACACAGTGATGGATGGTGGATCCACATGGACGTGACCTCCACCAGGGAAAGGGATTTGAAGAGCCTTTAGAATACAGGCGTGGAAAGGGGCTTTACCTGTACGAATGACATGGAATGGGGTGGGAGAGAAGACTCGTTATCTCTAGGAATTCAATAAAGTTGGAAGAAAACAGTCACATGCAGGCTCTACAGAGGAGGAGTTGGTATTCAAATACTGAATGCAGTAAGAATCATTGTTTTGAATGGTAACATTCAAAACATTTGAATGGAAAAACATTTTCCATTGAATTGGAAAATTCCAGGGCTGGGAGGACCTTTTGGAACCATGCGGTCCAGGAATGGCAAATAGGTTTCATCATTCTCCAACACCTGTTGATTGGCAGTGGCTACCTGGAGTGCTATGCTGGAAATTCTGAGGTCTGTTTTCAACAGGAAAGAGGGCTGTGATCAATTAGTACTGTCTGCTGTGGGTGCTTCAATCACTCTATGGTGCAAAACATTTTGCAGGCAGTCTTAGCACTTATACCCAACTGCATGGTCTCTTTGGAATGCTCCCCCTGTCCCCACCACCATTTTTCTAGCTGGCTCATTCTTCAAGATTTGGCTTTAATGCCACGTTCTTGGGGACACCTGCCTTGCCTAAAGTAGAACTCCGCTATTAATGCCTCTTGATTGCACACGTCATAATTTGTTGATATGTTTGTGTGTGCATGCCTATGGGTATGTGTATTTGTTTTAATTACCCTACTTCATCCCCTTCTCGTAATACATTCATGTAATGTCAAGCGTCCTGAGGGTACGGATATGTCTGTTTTTTTCCCAGCACAGTAGGTGTTCAGTTCTGTTTGTTGGAATGACAATTGAGAGCTGATACAAGACACCAAGTCTGGACTAATCCAATTTCCTTTTCTGACAGGGAGTGGGAAGGTCATATTACTTGCTCCCACAGTCCATCAAACCGCAAATTCCCAGTCCAGTGACCTTTTAGAAACATCAACTCTGCAATCCACATGGATGCATTTTAAAAGATTGTAGGCTCTAGGCAGGAAGGGGCTGAGACTGGGCTAGAGCAGGCAGCCAATGGAGACATAATCCACTAATCGGGGAAAAAATAACGATCGTCCAAATGTACTTAAATGTTACTGCTTTAAGCTGAGGTTTGGCCATGCTCCTTGGTGCCCTTGGGTGGTGTCAAACTGTGGGCATCTGAGGAGTATTCTGTGTTGGGCTTTGTCTCTGTCCCCATCCACACAAATGGAATGTTCAGGAGTTGAACTGCCCTGTGGTTGACCCTATAGGTCAGAGGCAATGTATTAAAAGGATTAAGAGATTTTCATGGCCCCAAATATCCTTTGGACATTAATAGGTTGAATATAAGATAAACAAGTTGACAAATAAAATCAGGAAAGATATTTTGTCTCACTATCAAAATTAGAAGCAGTAAAATAGATCAATTGACATACGTTCAAAGCAATCACCCTATTTAATGTGGGAAGATGCCTGTGTTCACCCAGAACTTCCATGGAGGGCAGACCCATTTCACTCTTTGAAAATCCTTTTCCTATTAGAAATAACCAGTGTTTCCCTGAGGTTAGTCACCTACTCCTTGGGCTGAATGAAGAAACACTTCCCCTAAATGTCCATTGAACAAGAAAAAACATTTTGGCAAATTTTTATGACAACTGGATTGATAATGACCATTTGTGGGTTTTGACTAGCAGTGGAACACCTGCAAATAATATTACTATTTTCTCAGTTAAAACCTTTCTTTCTTCTTTCTCTACGGTAAGTACTGTCTTCCTCTATCTACCCTCTAGGGCAGAGTTTGGCAAATTTAAAGGACCCAACTGTAAATCTTTTTTCTTTTTTTTTTAAGATTTTATTTATTTGTTTGACACAGAGAGAGAACAAGTAGGCAGAGTGGTAGGCAGAGGGAGAAGGAGAAGCAGGCTCCCCACTGAGCAGGGAGCCCAGATGCAGGGCTCCATCCCAGACCCGCGGGTCATGATGAGTTGAAGGCAGGTGCTTAACCCACTGAGCCACCCAGAGCCCCCCCCCACGCCCAACTATAAATCTTCTGAGTTTTGCAGGCTACCAGACCCACGTTGCAACTCTGCCACGGGAGTGTGCAAACAGGCATAGACAATAGATGGATGAAGGAGGACGGCTGTTTCCAAAAGAATCTTTATTTACAAAAGCAGGCAAAGTGGATTTGGTCCGCAGGCTGTAGTTTGCCAATGCCTGCTTTAGAAGAACAGAGTCAGAGCCTTTTATTCAGCTCTGAGAGATGAAAACTTCAGTCACTGATTTCCAAAAATTGCTGCTTGCCTCCTAATACGTAATTAATATAACCACAAAGTAGAGCCGAATTTGTATGATTTTAAAGTTATTAAAACAAAAAGACGAAGTTCATTGTGCCTCTAAAATGAAGGAACAGTTTCTCATCTGAGAAACTGTTAAAAAATTAAAACCATGAATAATTTCCAAATTCTGCTTCTATGCAGCAGCTCTCCTGCATTTGAAATTTTCAAGTAGAATAGCTATTATTTCCCACTGATGAACCACAAATGGGCTGAAGATATTTGCATACCTTTTTATACACAGTATACACCAGTACTCTAACCTCTGATTCTTCTTACCAAATTCCATTTAATTTGTCATTAATTAGTAAATTGTTATATGAAATGCTGCAAAGCATCTTGGGTGAAGCAGCCAGCAGGATGATTATTCTTCCGGAAGCTATCTGAAATTGTTACTACGAGCAATTTCCATGAAAATAGAAGGGTCTTTGGAGCTGTTCTTTTAAAATAAGAATAAAATGAACCAAATGGGGGAGAACAAATAAAGGCAATAATAAATCAAGGACAAAAGACAGGAAACCAGACCCCAAAAAAGTATCTAGGAAGAAACTATATTCGCTTATTTTTGCAAAGAGTAGATGCTTCTTCAACTCTCCTTTGAAGATGCAACAAAAACAAACTAAAACAGGTCCTAAAATCAACTTCAGAAGTCCACTTTCTATCTGCTTTAAGAATCTTCACATCTCAGAAAGCCTTTAAGGTGGAAGGTGGAGCCTTTATCTAAGGTGGAAGGTGGCAGAGTACAGGCAAGTTCAAGCTCCTTCCTTTTTTCTGTTACTCCCATCAGATGCAGTTCCAATTTCAGAATTTGCTTTGAGTGATTATCATTGTTTATCTTTTTTCCTTTTCCTTCCTCCCTCCCTCCCTCCCTTCCTTCCTTCTTTCCTTCCTTCCTTCCATCCTTCCTTCCTTCCTTCCTTCCTTCCTTCCTTCCTTCCTTCCTTCCTTCCCTCTCTTGCCTTGCTTGCTTCCCTGTTCCCTTCCCTCTTCTTCTTTAGCTTAAAGCCAGGCTGATCACATTCTCCAAATAGACGGGATTTCCACCTTCCAGTTCTTTCCGTGTTTAATTCCTCCTTACTGCCACCTCCATAACCAAGTCTAAATGAAAGGCGAGCCTCTTTGACCCTCTGCCCTCCCTTTCCTGCCTTCTCTTCTCCTGGGTTTCAATGGTTGATTGAACGGTGTGTTAGGTTCACTGAACTTGGTCTTGGCTTCAGTTCCACCCAGAGACAAAGTCTGCTTCCAGGCCAATTTCCATATGAAAGCAGCTGAGATCTCTTTCCCCATTTTGGAATTCCAGGCGGCACCCTGGGCTTTGACTTCTCAGACTCAAAAGTTTTTACCCAACTTTCTTCCCCACCCCCACATTTCAACCCACCCCTAATCTCCTCCCACTCCCATTTCTTGGGCCACCAGATTTCCATTTCTTTCAGCACACCACTGTGGCCCTAGGATGGTATCTTGTGAACCCCGCTCAAGAAGAGCTTGCTTCATGTTTCTCTGAGGTGGATGGTATAAGAGAGGGATTAATGATTTACTGGGTTTTGCGATGGGCGGCGGGGAGGTGGGAGGCGCCATGCTGGACGGTGAGGGAGGGAAGCGTGGATGTTTGCTAGGGTTGAGTTTATGAAAATCCTAATTCCCATTGCCAACTACTGAGGAGCAAATATAGCCCTATTAAACAATTTATCTGCTTGTCTGTAAATCTGCTTTGGGTCTTAGGCAAACTGCCTCCAAAATTTCTACTTTCAAGATGAGGTTTTGCCAAACAGGAAAAGGACAACAAGAAAGATGTTGCTCCTTTCTACTGCATTTCTGATGTAAGCAAATGGCTTGTCTGGACCTTTAAAAATGCTATTATTAAAAACAGTATCTCCAAGCTGGAAGGAACCCGGGAAGCCTGTGTCTGTTTGAAAGCTACAGAAATGTGTGTAGGTTGACAGATGGGAACACCAGCTTCATGTCCCCAAGCATCTCAAATCAGAAAGACTTTAGAAGTTGCTGGTAGCCAAATCAGCCCTTATTTATTTATTGACGTATGTTAATATCGGAGCCTTGATGTTTCCCCCAGAAGTTTCTTCAAGCATTAATACCTGGTGACATTTTGGTTATGGTTTGAACAATGCTTTGCTTCTTGCTTTAGCTGGGGAACAAGCATAGTGATTTATAGACTTCTTGTGGGTGCTGCAATGCTGCAATTGTTTTCATTATGTCTCCTTAAAAAATGTCACTTCTGTAGTGGGTGCGGTTGTCTGGAAGATTGTAACTATGGCTATAATTTGGACACCACAGGATTGTTCCAGAATCCTTGTTGGGGGTATGAGCACCTGCACTTATCCATGTGCCTGAAGGGTGTGTGTATGCATATGTGTGTGTGTGTGTATGCACGTATGTACCTCTGTGGGTTTGTTTGAGTGTGCTCACACGTGTGAGCAATGTATGCATGTGTATATGGTATATTTTTGACTGCGCGTGCACAAGGATACTTGTGTATGAATGTGTGAGTGTGTGAGATGCATAGGCACATGGGGTAGGCACATGGATGGACACGTGTGTGTGGATCTAAATGTGTGTATAAGTGGGCATGCGTGTCAGGGCATGTGTGTGGGGGTGAGTCGGGATGTGGAGCCCAGCCAGTAAGAATCATAGCTGCCAAAGGCTTTCAAGACTCTTATCGTCATATTCCCAGTGGGCCCCAAACCTCAGCCTCTGCTTCGAAGTACGGTACGTTCTCCCAAAAAGAGAAATTCTTGCAGTACAGAATGTCTGCTGTTGTGAGCTCAAACTCTTCTAAGTTGTGTTGGCCAGGTCCCCAAGAAGCAGCCTGGACATCACTAAAGATGCAAGCCCTAAGCGAAAACATATGTGCACACCTCTGCCTGGGAAGCCAATGGCCTTTAAGGAACGGGATCTATCTCCGTGTAAGTGTGAGCCATGAAAAACCACCCGGCCCCACTGTTTGCAGTGAAGGTGCCTGATGTCATTTATTATGCTGACCGGGTACCTTCTCATATGGATTATAATAAAATAATCTGCCCTTGTTTTATCTTGAAGACCCTTTATTGTCCTGCGTGAGGCTTTTGTAATGAATTCATACGTAGGTGGGTGACAACAAGGAAGAAGAGTTTAAGTATTATGACAGTGTTAGTATTGATCACAGAATAGATTAAGAGACAGCTAGGAGGGATTTCTTCACAGGATCAAATTCTCCGTCTTCCCCCCCAATCCCCAAGGCAGCCAGCAGCAGTAGACACTAACATTTGTCAATGCAACAATTTCAACTCTTGAGCAAAAAGCCTCCCATCTCAGAAATTTTGTATCTAACAAATCACTACATTTTGTCCTTAAGTGTATCCTGTGGCAATATTTTGGCAGGGTTGTTGGACTGTGGGATAAGGAAACAGAATTTTAAAGAAAGGATTTCCCACCCCCAACTGCTACACACTGAACAGCATTGTCCAGGGAGAGGTAGTGATGATTAATCATGTCCAGTTCCCTAGAACCCACTCTCCCCTTCCCCCTCTCCTTTCCATTCCTTCTCCTTTCCATAGGCTGCTATGACAGGGAGAATGATTTACTGACTAGTTGTGGATAACAGATATCAGGTCTTACATCCAATCTAGTCGAGTGTCTTTTAAATAAACAGGCCTGGCCTTGCCTTGGGCCCAAATGCCATTGCCTTTTTCATGGCCTTTATCTTGAAAACTTTGTCTCAGCTCCCAGATCTTGCTTTCTGGTCCCTGACCCCTTGACTTACTCAGACCCAGAGTCTCAGACTCCACTAGACTCAGTTCTTAGACTTGCATCCCCAGCCCTGAACTCGGGCTTCCTTTCCTGATTCGGTTTTCATTCCCTTTTCTGCTTATTGTTTCGGGACTCCGGCAGAAGCAGTTCGCACGATCCCACCCAGCATCACTGCTGGGTTCTCGTTAGTTCCGGGGATGGAACCCCAGCTTTTGACTAGCTGCAGCTGTGTTCTGAGAATTATTTCGGGAAGGAGAGTGAATAGGAAATAAAGAGGAGGTCTGTGGCTTGTTGAGCATCTACACCCTGCCAAGTGCTGTGCAGAAGAGCTTTATGTCTGTTACCTGATACAAGGGGAGCCGTGTGAGCGCTCCCCACTAATCTTTGCAAAAGCTGCATCTAAGACAGTTGGAATAACTTGCCCAAGGTCACTCAGCACAGCTACTGAGCCTAAGACCCAGGGTTTAATCCCACTTCTAATTGTTTTTCTGTTATCTTACTCTTTCCTCTAATCCCCACCCTAATCACAACAGCCTTCCTGTCTGCCAGACTCTGTCCCCTACAGATTGCGCACGTTATTTTTTTATGCTTTGAAAACATTGAGACGTACCACAAAATTCACCCCTTAAAAGTGTATAATTCAGTGGTTTTAGTGTATTCACAAGGTTGTGTAACCATCACTCTCTCTCAAATTCCACAATTTCATCACCACAAAAAGGAACCTGGTGCCCACGAGTAGGCACTCCCCACCCCTCCCTCTCCCTAGCCTCTGACAACAGCTAATCTGTTTTTTGTCTCTGTGGGGTTGCTCATTTTGCACATTCCTTTCATATGAAAGGAATCACACACTATGTGGCCTTTGTGTCTGGCTTCTCTCACTCAGCCTAAGGTTTTCAAGTTTGTCTACCTTGTAGCCTGCCTCAGTACTTCCTTCCTTTTTATGGCTGAGTAATATTCTGTTGTATGGGTGCCTTCACAACTATGCTATGGGGTAAATTTAATTATCATCAGCATAGGTAAACTGAACCATAGAGATTAAATGACTTGCATTAGGTAGGTCCTATTCTAGGAATGGTGTACAAAAGGCAATAATGTCACCTTTGTATTTTCAGTTTAAATTGTTTATTGCCCATGCCAAGCAGATAATGGACCAGATTAATCACCGTGATGTAACACGGTTATAGGATGTTGCAGGATGTTTCTCACTTGTTACACGAGAATTTCTGGCATGTTGCGTGAGAGTTCCACGCAGGATACACCCCACTTCATCACACCCCATCCACGGCCATGATGCTTGTGAGGATTCAGGAGGTGTCCCTGACCCACCCTCAGGCCCTGAGCCCTCCACTGGCCTCCTTGGCCTCCACAGTGCTGCAGCACAACGGGAAACCATGGTCTGGTGGGGGAGGGTACATGAACAGAAGCAGCAGCTTCATGAGGAGACTTTTGATGATGCTTCTCAGGGCATCCATCCTGGCCTCCGACTCGGTCGGAGCTGGGGTGATTGCAGTTTTTCCTTCCATGACAGGGATTCTAAGGTCCCAAAGGCCAAGTCATCCTGCTTTCACTGGGCTAGCACTAGAGTGGGGTTGTGGGGGGGCGGGTACAGTGCACAGAAGTTGGCGGCCATTGCACGCTGTCCCCCACGCCGCCATTTAAAGTGGATGACCATGAGGGTGGGAGCGGCTGGCAGAGTGCAGTTGGGTGGGAGTAAAGTCTTCCAGGAATGCTGGAATTTTGTCAAGCATCCCAAAGAGACCAGAGCTGGAGAAGACCTTGCAAGGAGAGGCACAGGGCTGGGAATGAGCTGGGTGCGGTTGGAGAAGATGACCGAACCTGTCTGGCTGGAGTTGAAAGGCTCTTGGGAGGGGCTGATGGTGGAGGCTGGGATGAGACCGTGGCAGGACAAAGCATTTGGAGTTTACTTGGTGAGAAAACAGGGGTGGAGTGGGGAAGCTGAGGCAGGGTCCCTCGGGCATGCTGTAGTCTGCCGGCAGCTTTGGAAGGGTCCTATCACTAGGGAAAAGATTTCCAACTTTATTGCCTCTTGAGAAACAATGGTGATGGCAGAGATGTGGGGCTCGGACCAGCTGAGGGGGAATGCTAGGGTGGCCTGGTCACAGACAGCGGGAGGCTGTAAGAGCAAAAAGGGCATGTGAAGGGCTGAGGAATTTACCTCATGTGGGCAGGTGCCCTCAGGGAAACCAGAGTCAGCCTCTTATTCACCAATTTGAATTGGCCAATCTGGTGGCCAAGTTCAAGGCTCTGGGCACAGGACAGAGAATGCAAAACTGAGCTATCATCTGGGACGGGCTATACCTACACCGAAGCTTAAGAAATATGTCCAAAATTCATCTCAAAATAGTTCCAGTTTGAAAATGTAAATGCAAGGCTGTTCATTCTGATGATGGCCATCATTTGCTGGACTCTTACGTGCGGGGCGTGCTCTGGAGCAGGGGAACCGCTCAGAGAGGTTGAGTGACCTGCCCAATGTCAAACAGCGAGCGAGCAGCGAGGCGAGGGTGTTCTCCGTGGGCAGCGGGCATCAAAGCCCATGCTTGCTCACTCACCCATGTTATAAGCGTACAGCTCTTCAGACATTTGTTGACAGAGAGGAATCTGTGTGTATTTTCATCCCAGTCATCTGGATTTCTGACTTCTTAATCCATATGTGAGGAATGAAATACAGCCCTGGTTCTGTTTCCTTGCTCTGGTTGGAAATGTAGGTGCTGAACACAAAGCCAGATTCAAAAATGTGGGCCATCGGTGTCTCTTCTACTTTATACAGGAGCTCAATAAGTGCTCTTTGTTCATACCCGTGAATTTATGCCAGAGCCGTGTGGCTGGAATTTCCTGCAATTGCCCAGCTTATCTAGTGCTAGTATCATTACAAGAAGTTGCTTTTTTGGTAGAAGGATTTCGTCCAAACAGAAATAGACATTGTCATTTTAGAGCTTTTTCCACACCCTGGCCTCTTCGTTCATGACATTTATCGGGAGAGCACGCTCGTATATGCGCTTGTGTGCGCGCACACACACACACACACACACACACACACACTCAACCTTCACTACTGGCATAGAACGAGCACATTAGGGAGTGGGAAGTGGTCTGGCAAAGGCAAGTCTCAGTGGGTCTGGGGAGGTCCACATGGGGGCCATGCTGCAGGGCTGTGGTACGAGCTTGGGGGAGGGCGCCTCCCCTGACCTTTCCACCCGGGATTCTGGCACAAACACTGACATTCCAAACATCCTCTCTGAGGGCACTGCTTGGGGTATGAGGCTGTTCACATCAAGCCAGGAAATTTCATCCATATGTTTCTGATTCATTTACACTCATAAAAATGTGATTTTCAAGAGCGACGTGACATGCGATAAGCTTTCTAGGCCTTCCCTCCTGCTCTGTCTCTGCTCAGAGCAGCGGACAGATCCATTTTGCCAAGAGAAAACGAATTCAGACCGCAGGATGCTGGACCCCAGAGGCAGGAACGCCAGTGAGGTTCACACAGATGGTCCCCTGCTAGGGTAAGGCGACTCCCACCAATATACCATCAGGACACAACTGTGCCCGAGACTGGCTTCTCCCTTCCCCAAGGAGCGCTGGCCTAATAACCCGATGATAATGATGGCTTTTTTCCTTGCTCTTTTTATTTTCTCTATTTCTCAGCCTTTCATTTGCTCTCATTACCCTAGGAGCTTTGATTCCCCTGCTCTGCTTACTGTTCTAAATATTTGCAACAGTGGTTGGATCTTTGTTCTTTCAGATTAGCTCATCGTGAGCCAGTCATTCACTCCCTTTGTTTTCTGTTTTTATTAACTGAGATATTGCAAATTGCCAGAAAATAGTGGAGCTCTGTTTCATTCTCACATCCGTATTGCCTTTTAGGCCATTTGTCTCAGGAGCTGTGTCTCTTGGCCTTTAATGAGTTTACCTAGTTTTGCCATCATACTATATACCCGGGTCTGCTCTTGTCTTTTTTTGTTGAACTGGCCAGCCCTGTTTTGTTTTCCTTTTTGCTGATCCCAGAGCTGGTGGGTGAGGTCGGCGGCTCCTCTGATGGCACCTTTTCCAAGCAATGGAAAACACTGAAAGGACTCTGCTCCAGATTAAAGGAAACATGGAGGCCCACAGATTGGTAGATTAAACCTTACCCTACTACCTTGCAGTCTTGGTTTTCTCCGCTGTATTGTGAAGATGATAAAATCCATCTCACAGAGTTGCTGTTAAGGATATTAAAAAGTTAGGTTGTATTTGTCTCTAATACGGAGCGTGGCACACAGGAGGAACCATTTCATGTTAGTTAGTGTCGGTTTAGACGAAGGCCACAGGGAACAATCTGCAGTTATGAACACTGTGTTTATAGCCCCTTGCAGCTGGGAAGAGTATAGACCTGGGGGGCCATGGACCATCCAAGTAAGAGGCTAAGTAAGAGGGTGTTTGAAACAACCTATAATAGGATCTGGGCTTTAGTTGAGTTTTGGGGGAGAATGGGAGAAAGATGAGATTTGATGCTTTCGGAAAGTGGGGGTAATTGTCACAATGGGTGTCTCTCTCAATGGAGGGAGATGAGAATAATGATAAAGCTATGATTTGTAAAGACGTAGCAAGTCACTCATTCTGGCCCAGTAAAGGAAATGTGTTATGCGTGGCACGGGGACTTTGTTTTGTCCTTGCTTAGACCCAGTGATGATATGGTTTAGCTTTGTCCCATTTTATCATGATCTCAGAGTAGGCTTGATTGAGAGTGGTAGTCTGTGAGTTGTTTCTGTCTAGTGGGAGAACAACAATGTTTAGCTGTGAGTGCTAAGTGGTTCTGAGTGTGAGGGGCTTTTCCTTTTTCTTTCTAACTAGTTTCTGCCTTTTCTCATTCTCAAAAGGACACAGGCTGGCCAGTATCTCTGTAAGAAAGTCGAGTTAGGGGATGAGCAGCTCACATGTCCTGCTAGCACATCAAATGTCCCTCCCAGGACCCAAGGCTGTGAGAAAGTGACTATCCTGCTTGGTGAGTAGTTCAGGGAGAGGAAGGAGAGGAAGTAAAGGTGTTTGTTGGGGCAGGGGGGGGTGGATTGAATATTATCTGAATTCTCATTCTAGATAAGCCAGGAATTAGGCACCCCAGAACTTGGGGCTAGACACACAGAGGGGCAGGACATCCCCAGGGGCTGCAGAGCATGGAGCCATCTGGGGCAAAGCCAAACACTGTGCACACAGCAGGTCTGAGCTAAGTGGAGAACCCTAGCACAAACATGGAAACAAACACAGGCAACCAGAGAAGCTCGGGAAGCAGCAAGATGAAGCAAGAGGCTCAAGTATTGGAACGTGAAAAAACCTCATAGAACACCAGAGTAGAGAGGCAAAGATTTTTACTAGATGTCTTGGCCTTCCCTGACTCGTGAGATGAAACTCTTAAAAGATGCTGGACCAGTTCACACAAACACAGCATATTGGGAAACGATGGGGGAAGCATTTGACTGGAAGTTTGAAAGGTGGGGAGTTACCAGATTATCGACATTCTTAAATTAACCTCTCTCTCCTCCAGTCTGTGCATTTATTTGTTGGGATTAGTAAATTGCAACAGTTAGGCTTCTGGGGGGCTACTGGGAGGTTACTGAAAGATGGGTATTTCCTAGAAATCTTTCCCACCCCGAATCACAAAGATGACTTGTTCTCTCTTTAGCAGGTCTTAAAGACTCTTAACAAACTGCTACAGATTGAATGTTGATGTCTCCTACAATTTGTATGTTGAAGCCTAACCCATAGTATTATGGTTGGAGGTGGGGCCTTTGGGAGGTGAATTGATTGTGAGGGCTCCACCCTCATGAATGGGATTAGTACGCTTAAAAGAAGAGACCCCACAGAGCTCCCTCACCTCCTTCTGTCATATGAGGACTCAGAGAGAAAGAAGATGGCTATCAGTGACCTGAGAAGCAGATCCTCACCAGATACTGAATGTACCATCACCTGGATCTTAGATTTCCCAGCCTTCCGAACTGTGAGAAATAAATTTCTGTTGTTTATAATCTACCCAGTCTATGGGATTTTGTTAAAGCAACCCAAACAGCCTCAGGAACAAACCTATCACGTTTGCAAAGGGTGCAGTTCTTTTTCTCCCCATGACTCATAATTTACCACCCAGCTGGTGTGTCTGCAATAGGGATATCTTCTTTAGCAGAGTCAAGGCCAAGAACTCTAGCCAGTGTTCACCATTCCTGCTCTGGGCAGAGAGGACAGTAAGCAGACAACCCTTAGCTCTGATGGTTCATGGCCAAGCATCCGTCTTAATTCTTCTACTGGTTCTCTAGACTCTTTCCTACATTATTTGTCTTATTTCAGACAAATTAGCTACTGTGATATTCCTATTCTTACTCCCAGACAACTTAGAGTTCTCATCTTTTTTGCCTTTTAGACTTCTTGTCTACCTTGAGAAAATTGGCCTTTGGTCCCAAATTCTTGAGTTGCAGTGACCACCAGCTTCCAAGTCCAGCCTCTTTTCTTTTTTTTTTTTTTAAAGATTTTATTTATTTATTTGACAGAGAGAGATCACAAGTAGACGGAGAGGCAGGCAGAGAGAGAGAGAGGAGGAAGCAGGCTTCTTGCTGAGCAGAGAGCCCGATGTGGGACTCGATCCCAGGACCCTGAGATCATGACCTGAGCCGAAGGCAGCGGCTTAACCCACTG